>NW_006912906.1:515428-1098528 GCF_000585565.1 Capronia epimyces CBS 606.96
TGGAAGGGTATGATGGTGGAAGGGTATGATGGTGGAAGGGTATAATGGTGGAAGGGTATGATGGTGGAAGGGTATGATGGTGGAAGGGTATGATGGTGGAAGGGTATGATGGTGGAAGGGTATGATGGATGAAAGGGTATGATGGTGGAAGGGTATGATGATAAGAGGGTATGATGGATGAAAGGGTATGATGAGGATGGAAGGGTATGATGAGGATGGAAGGGTATGATGAGGATGGAAGGGTATGATAAGGGTGGAAGGGTATGAAGCATGTGTGTGTGTGGGGGGGGGGGGAATGGGAGGAAATGCGTTCTTCCAAATCATGTGACTCACTTGTTGGCTTTTGCAACTCCAACCTTGAGAGGCTGACGAGCTGGCATGCAAGGCATGATGGCGATGACACGAGACTTGCCCTTGGTGCCAGATGCAGCCTCGGGAGAGAAGGTAGTGGGGTTTGTAGAGGGAGTACCATGAGAGGAGGTCTCATTCTCGGAATGAGGGCTGGAGGCCATGCCAGTACAACGAATGGACGACATGGTGGCAACGACTGCTAGTTGCTGTCTGCAGAGACTCTGTTAGCTGGCTCAATGTTGTGGGGGAGAGATGGGAGATGGGAGATGGGAGATGGGTTATGGGTGTTGTTTTGGGGGATGTTGACACAGTGCCAATTCAGCCCGCTGATTTGCAACGGCTGCGACGACGTGTCAACGAGGACGACGAGACTGCGGCTTGCCAGCAAGGCGATGCCACAGTCTCTGAGGGCAGGATCATGCAGAATTGGGCAAGGGAAAGGATGGATTGGGGCTGATTGAGATGGTTGAGGCGTGGCACTCTCTTCTCATTTCGAGACGAATTTGAGTGCCACAACCCACAACCAACAATCTGGGTGGATTTGGAACTTACTGAGGGCAACGGAGTTGCAGTAATGCAGTGGAAGGAGTGTAGCAGTGTGCTGTGCAAAGAATGAGATGCTTTGGGGAGGAATAGAGAATGAAAAGGTGGGTTTGGTAGAGAGTGTTGATGGAGTGAGAGAGAGGAATGTTTTGAAAGTTGAGTTGAGTTGGAGGGCGAGCAGATATTTGTAGTAGGGCAAGAGGTGCCTGTGTGGGAGCGACCCAAGAAGGAATAGACCGCATCGGCGTCGACGACGACCAGAAGAGGCGTGTTGGTGCGTCGACAGGGCGACGACGAGCAGGGCAAGTGAGAGCTGGGGAACAGCAGGCGTGACGACGACATCATGGCCAGCCATGCAATGCTGCGAGGGGCGATGACACCACCGTGTAGCTCTCCATACAATTAGTATGGCAGGGAACATGCCTCCCACATCGCAGCAGGCCGACGACGATGCTATCAACCCGTCTCAAGCTCCCACCTGCCCGCAGCCAGACTCACTGCGGCTCTCACCTCTCGCCTCACCAGCCCACGACATCATAGACATCATAGGCGGGGCGACGACATCATGGAAAGCAACGGAAAGCGACGACCTCATCCGCACCGCACCAGAGCTTAGCAGCTTAGCAGCACAGCAGCACAGCAGCGATGCCAACAGGCCTTGAATGTACCATGACCATGACCATCCCATCACCATCACACTGTGAACAACAGTGATAGACAGGGCCAGGACCAGAGCCAGGGCCAGGGCCTTGCTTGATATGAAGAAGAGAAGCAGCCTCAACAACCATCATATCCATTTAGATATCCAGCTCCCATCCGCTGCCAATTCATTCATTCACCGAATTGGTTTGCGTGCAGTGCAGTGCAGTACAGTGCAGTACAGTGCATCTGTGGTCAGTGTTCTTTGGTTGATCTCCCCCTTCTCTCTCTGTCTCTCTCTCTGTCTCTCTCTGTGTGTGTGTGCCCACCTGTCCTAGCAGGTGGCCTGGTCACCAGCTTCCCCCAGCCCAGAGAACCAGAGAAATCTCTGTCCCCAGCTCGAGCTGGTGTCCCCACGGTCTCTCAGTTCTCACAGAATGGAGCGTTGATTAGTATCTCATAGTATGATATATTTACCTTGGTGGCCCTTGTCTCTTCCTTCTCCTGTCGGAGCTTTCCCCTTCATTGCTTTGAAACTGACTTGCCTCTTCACAGAGTTACCCTCTGCTACGAACTGACCGGGTGCAGCTCCGACCTCCTGCTGAGTCCACTGTCAACACATACTTGGTATCGACAGTGACTACCTGCTCTCACGGGCCCTCAACCCTCGACAAGTGGAGGAGCCCGGTGAAGGCGGACAGACAGGGTGAAGGAGAGAAAGAGAAGAGTAGCAAGGACAAGGACAAGGGCAAGAACAAGAACAAGGAAGGAGCGATGAAGTCGGGATGGTGGAGTCGCTGTTCGGCAGATCGACAGCTAGAATGCCTTGGCATGCCGCTATCTCTCAAGGCGTTAGCGCTGATACTGTATCAAAGAGCGGGATTTTGATGGCCTTGATCACGTGGACGGGATTCATCGGTCATGTTCCAGACCAGGCAAGCAGAGACAGAGACAGGAGTGCCACCTCTACTTTGTCTGGTTCATATCCTAGGCACAGACACAATATCACAATAGCAAGATTGTTACCCCTGAAGAGCCTCTCCTCTCAAATGAACAAACATGCTCATCGTCTGATATCCAATTGCTGACAGCGTCCGCTCGAAGACGCGTCGTCCAAACCCAGCTCACCTCCCACGCCCGAGATCAAAGAAGTGAGGCTTAAGGGGGTGACGCTGTCTCTCTCCACAGACGTCCCTCGTACCTCGGATGAAACATCATGCCTTCAATAGCCCGCTACAGAAATGACACAAGCAGCGTGCTCCAGCAGGTACACAGACCAACAGAATGGCGTTGATTCGGATCCCTGGCTAACAAACACGGTTCCAGATCGTCACCTCGTCGTCGGAAGCGGACACCCTGGACCAGCTGATTCCGTACATCAAAGACTACAGCTATGGCAACAAGACGTCGCATCTTCTGGGCCAGCTGGCCGACCTGGCCGCGGAGCGAGAGGCCGAGATCGAACGGCAATGCAATAGTAACCACCAAGAATTCGTCAAATCCGTCAACCAGTTGCTCCGCATCCGCGAGGGCACCGTGACACTGACCAACGAGATCCTCGAGCTGAACCAGTCCATCCAGGCCAGCACCGAGAACCTGGTGGCGCAGAAGAAAGCCCTGGTCGAGTCGCGCGGCGTGAGGCAGAACATCGACGACGCCAGCCACGCCCTGCAGGACTGTCTGGAGGTGCTCCGGCTGGCCAACCAAGTGCAAGAACTGCGCGACCAAAAGAAGCACTATGCTGCGCTGCGGGCCCTGGACGAGCTCCAGACCGTGCATCTGCAAAGTGTGACGCAGTATAAGTTGAGCGAGCTGATCCAGAAATCCGTCCCCGCCACCCAAAAGGCGATCGCCGAGGCCGTCATGGCCGACCTCAATACCTGGCTGTTCCGGGTGCGGGAGATGTCGCAATATCTTGGCGAACTGTCCTTCTATCACACCGAACTGCGCAAGCAGCGGCTCAAAGAACGGGCTGAGAAGGATGCATACTTGGCCAATTTCAAGCTGAACTCGGCCATCGAGCTGGTGGGCGACGAGCATGAAGAGTTCGACCTCCTCAAGAGCGAGGACCTCGAGGTCGACTTCTCGCCTCTATTCGAGGCCTTACACATCCACCGATCATTAGGTCAGATGGACAAGTTCAAAGCCGACTACGCCAGCAGCCGCCGGGCGCAACGCGACCTGCTGCTACAAAACTCCATCTCGCTGGTTGACGACGAGTTGGGCGACCTACACACTCTGCTGGAAGACATTGCCGGCTTTACCATCATGGAGCGCGCGACAATGAAGAAGATTCCCGACCTACGGTCTACGATCGACGTTGAGGAGCTGTGGGATTCGCTCTGCCAAACCGCCATCTCCCTCATGTCCAAGGCGCTCTCGGCCGTCGACAATGCCGAACACTTGCTGAAGATCAAGAACCTGATCTCGGTCTTCATCCAGACGATGAATGGCTTCAACTTTAGCACGGCGGCCGTACAGAACTTTGTGCTCGTGCTGTTCGACAAGTACGCCGAGCTGCTGAAGCAGCGATTCAGCGAGGACTTTATCGAGATCGTCGGGACTGACGACTACATGCCCATGCCGATCCAGAACGCCGAGGAGTTCGAGAAGGTCGTCAATGTCTCGTGGTACACGCCGGACCGGCCGGTGCACGAAATGGCCTTCCCGACCGTGTTCCCCTTTTCGCAAATGTACCCTCTGTGCTGCATCGACATCCGCAACTTCGTCAACCAGTTCTATTTCTTCGCGGCGCAGGACGACAACACGATCTCGCCGCTGGCCGGCAAGATCGACGCCGAACTGCTCACGTCGCTCGACGACCTGTTGAGTAGTAAGGTGTGTGCCAGCCTGGTGTCGAAACTGTCGTCGCAATATCTCGGCCAGATCGTGCAGATCCTGATCAACCTGTCGCACTTCACCGCGGCCTGTCATGAGCTGGAGAAGCTGCTGGCCACGGCGCGCTCGTCGACGACGGACCCGGGCCCGCCCATCTCTCTGCGCGCGACCGCGCAGTTCTTCCTGCACCAGAAGACGGCGGAGAATCGGATCTTCGAGCTGGTCAACAGCAAGGTGAGCGACCTGATCGAGACGGCCGAGTACGACTGGCTGAGCCGCGAGCTGCCGGTGGAGCCGTCCAACTACATTCTGACGGTGACGCGCTACTTGTCCAACATCATCAACTCGGTGCTGCTGTCGCTGCCGTCGTCCCTGAAGGATCTGATGCTCTTCAACGCCGTCTCGCACACGGCCAGCTCGATTCTGGCCCTGCCGCTGTCCCCGAGCGTCGAGCGCATCACCACCACCACCATCGCCCAGCTGTCCATGGACATCGACCACTTCCGCAGCTACGTCGAGACCTTGCCCAACAACTCCATCCTGCTGGAGTCGCTGGATGAGCTGATCCAGACCGTCGCCCTCATGGCCACGGACCAGCCCGACGAGTTCTACGACATTTCGCTCCGCAACAAGAAGTACCGCAACGTCGACCCGCTCAAGGGGCCGCAGCTGCTGGAGAAGGTCGTCCACGTCAATGTGCAATCGCCCACCGCTGGCACTGGCAGTGGACACGATCGCGGCGCAAGTACGAACAGTAGTGGAAGCATGCAGAGTCCCGGGTTGCTTCATCACGGGAGCGCGGCTGGCAGGACGCCAAACACGTTTGCCGCGTTGCAGAACCGCTTCATGCACGGAGGAAGATGATCGAGCCGCTGTGGTCTGCTTGCAGGAGGAGTAATTAGGACGCGCCGAGGACGAAGATGAGGACGAAGATGAGGACGAAGATGAACAGTCGGCCATGTTATGTATGTCTACGCGATGGGTACGGCCTAGCCCAGCCTAGCCTGCCAGGTCGCGAAATCTTTTGATTTGGAGCAAGAGTCACGGTCCGATCCTCTCAGAGGCACAAGAGAGACAAGACGTATCAACTACTAGGTACTTAAGGTAGTCCTCACAGGCTGGGCCTGTCTACATGTAGCAGCTCTGAACCAATCGACTGTCCTTGTCCTCGGCCAGCTCACACAAGACTCCGAGTCTCTACCACTATTAATACTCCGTAGACTTGTAGATATATCCTCTGCGACGGATATTGGATATTGGATATTAAATAATAACCCAGCCACCCAAAACCCAAGGCCTTGATTGATCTCCACGATCCAAAGAGAGAGGTGACATGTGGCATTTCCTATCTTACCTCTAGGTAATTATCCGTACAGGAATAGTTTCATCCTCACTTTATCATTCAAAGTACGAGTACATGTTACTCCGGCGCTGGGGTTGGTGTGAGATTCCGTACTGAGGTTTGGCTTTGCTTATCTTTGCTGTACAAAAAGAAGAATCATTCAATAGTATGCATCGTAATTTACTGGGATTCGCAAATCAAGACTCCTGCAATCGCAATAGACAACCTTCTTCGTCGACCCATGGTATCAAATCAATCTTCAAGCTGCTCTGGGGGGGGGTTTTTTTTCTTGCAATAAATCGCCTTCTTCCATCTAACTCCCGCGGGACAAAAGCCATCCAAGCCCCCAAACCACGTACCACGTGTTTCACTACTATCCTGGCCCATAACCTTGCTCGTTGACTGGTTCATTTCGACCAGCAGTCCCAGGCCTCGGTCCGCCATATCCTTGGCTAGGTGGCCGTTGACCTGCTAGATTGGGGTACATCTGTAGCAGTAAAACGATTAGTTAGATCAACTTCATCTCCCCTTCTGTCATGCCCAGTATAGACAGCAACACTCTTACCCACTCGACAATCAAGCAGACAAGATCCTTGATACGGGGGGCGCCTGGCCATTATGGATGTCGACCTACCTGTTGCGCACTACCACCACCAAACTGTCCTTGTGTATACGGGTTGTATATGTCACCACTGCCAAACATCTGCGGAGGCTGGCCGTATCCTTGATTTGGGTCCTGTTGACTATCTCCGCCCAGATGCGCCGGATACATTTGAGCTCGTCCGTATTGCTGGTCGGGAGGCCCCATTGTGCCGTGCTGCGACAGGCCGTAGTCAGGCGGCGCCATCTGCTGTTGCGGACCCGGTTGTTGCTGTTGCGGGACTTGATTTGCACCACCTTGACCACTAGTATTTGGTCTTTTGGAGCTGCTGCCTGCGCCTTCTTCTCGGGGCACAATGTCGATGAGAAAGTCGAACATATCACTCTTGGCCAGCGCTGCGGCAATGTCACTTCTTTGTAAAGTCCTCCTCTTGTTGTCCTCGGCGTGTATCCATGCGCGCATGGTCAATTCCGTGATGAAGATGTCACATCCTTTTGCAAAGAGAATGGGTGCTTCGGCAGAGATCATTTTGACCTCGGGATCGGCTTTCATAACCTTCTTGATGCGCGCCAGTGGGAGCTGATGGATCTTGAAATCGTGGGTATCGGTTTCGAGGTGGTTGATCGTCTGCTGCCAATAAGTTGCGAGGATCTCGCGCGAGGGCCCGGTGAGGCCTTGATTGATCTGTAATGGGACTGAAATCAGCTCGCTGCTCTTCGAGACTTGGAGTGCGAACAACTACTCACATTAGACCATAATCCAGAATATAGTTCCGTGTGAGGAACGTATCCTTGGGCCGATAGCTGTAGTCCAAGTCAGCCTCTTGCTCCGAGAAATTGACGGAACAGTCTTTCTCGATCCAGCCATAATTTGGGGTCTGGCACAATTCCTAGGACCGTTCAAGGAGAGGAGAATTGGATCACTTACAGCAGCGCTAGCTCCATAATGTCCTCCTTGGCCTACATGGGAAAGTCAGTGATAAGTAAAAGGGAAAAGAATGCACTGAATCACTTACTTATGTCATATACCGGAGGCGCATTTGGCGGGTTCTTCTGGTCCATACTGATGTGGAGGTCCGGAATGACGGACTAGTAGGACAGTTGAGAATGACCAGGCGCCAGGACAAAAAGAGGATTGAGTCGGAGGGCGCAGATATGTCCAGAAATGAACAAGCGACAAGTCCACGCAGAATCGGGTGGAGGCTGTTCGAGAGGCTGGGAACACGGCTTTGATCGTCGCGCAGTTGTTCTCGTTCAGGCGAATGATGGCGATGGTTGCGCCAGGTCGAAATCAAAGCCGAGACCGATGTCAATGGGCCCGTCCAAGTTGTGAGAATGACGGGGGCACCGAGTAATGAGTAATGATAGAAACGCAGCAGGGTGTGATGGCGAACAGAAGTCGGTGAAGTGGCTGGAGCTGTGACTTATTCGGGTCGCGGTCGGTGCAGAGGGAGTAGTCAATCGGCGGGGTCGCAAACTGCGCTGCGCAAATTCAAACTGCTCCCTAGCCGAACACTGCACACTGGCCACTACAAGTCATCGCCAGATCGCGGCACTACTACTACAATCGATAGATGGATGGAAAGCACTGACAGCAACGAAGTTTTTATGTCTACTTCCTCGCTCCTTCGAACTCGACCGTGCCTTGCGACAGCTCCACCTCCACCTGCGATGTCAACAATGGGCTCCAATCGGACTTGTGTAGACAACAATTAGCGTTCCAGGGCGACCAGTTGGTGGCCACTCTCGATCATAATCACTCTGCCTATCAGAGGGGTGGGAACCGTGCTGGCTCAGTCAGCCTCACTCTCAATTTCAGGAACGTAAAGTCTGCAGAGGAATCAGATGTCGGCTAGTTTTCAGGACGTTCCCTGTCTTGGTCAAGTCCGGCGAGGCCAAAAAAAGGTCTACCAACCATGTCATCAAGCGGTCAAGAAACGTGGTTATTTACAAGGCTGGGAATGACTTGCATCTGCTCTCTTCCCCCTACTTTTGTGGGATTTGTGCCTGAGGATCAGAGGAGATCCTGATAGTCCGAGACCTGATCGACCAAGGTAATGATGCAAGGCCGCAGGAGGTCGGGTCGGCAACGCCTCACCCAGACGTCAATGTCCAGAGCTCATCAACAAGCATAAGGAAAAAAGCGTCGCCCTGAGTTGGGTATCAATGCAGATGATGTGCTGGGGGAGAGCCTCCTTAGCCTCCCTACGACGAGGGCCTAAGGCTCAGGGCTGGGGGACGGAGGAGGGTTTGCCCGCCCGGCAATACTCGGCACACCTGCCTATAATAGACTCAGGTGCCGCAAGTCTGCAAATTTCTTGCTGTCCGGATACACAGTCTACCGCAGTTTCAGGCTTGCAGGTTTTCTGCTGCCCTGCCACGATCCTCTAGCGAGCCGCTATGAGTGAAATCCTGACAGATGAGCAGATAGACCAACTTCTGGCAGAGGCCGAGGCCCGCCTGCGGGAGCAGGCCGTGCTTTTGTCAACACCATCAGGCGCAGATGAGATCAGTCTCGACACCACCGAGGCCAAAGCCAAAGAAAGAAAGCCGTATGCGAACCGAGTAACGAATGCTTGATCCTCAACTAATCCTTCTCTAGTCTGCCCAAATTACGACATGGCCTCGGCCAGCAGACCTATATCAAGGATAATCAGGGAGTTGCCCTGACAAAACCTCAGGCAACGATCCCTCGAGATCAACGCAAGCTTGCCGACGGATTAAGGCCTGTTGAAGTAGCTGAGAAGTCAAAGAAAATTGTACGTGTCCATCTCCTCTCTCCTTCAGAGCCCGCTTCAAGCGCCTCATATGAGGAAAACAAATCCCATTTTTCTCCTTGACGCAGATCAGCAGTCCATTTTGGCCTGCCCTGCTTCCGTGAGAGTATTATATTCATAGTTACTCTGATTCTTGATTGATACGCCCAGCTTTACATGGAAAGCTTGCTGGACCGTGACTGACATTACTAGAATGACCAGCTCTCTGCCGGCCCCGACTGGTTCGACTTGCCGAAGACCAACTTGACTCCTCAATTAAAACGCGACCTGCAACTCATTCAAATGCGATCAGTCCTCGATCCACACCGGCACTACAAGAAGAACAACCGGAAGGGAAAGGTTCCTACTTTCTCGCAAACCGGAACCGTCATTGAAGGGCCTACCGAGTTCTACAGCTCCAGAATCAACAAGAAGGACCGTCATAAGACTTTCGTTGAGGAAGCTATAGCTGCCGAGAAAGAGAACGGGCGGTTAAAGAGAAAGTATAGTGAAGTCCAAGAGGCGAAGACCAGTGGCCAAAAAGCACATTACAAGAAAGTATTGGCCAAACGGAAGAAGAAGCCTTGAAACACAGGATCAAAGGCCCCTTCTGGGGCTTATGATTACGGACCTGAATCACTTGCCAGATCTGTCTTTCGAGGAGATAACATATTCACTGCCAAACCGATCGTTGGCTCCGAGTCTGGAGAAGCACATCGGGGCCGGGGCCGGACCCCATTCAAGGCTCGATCGTTGGTGCACTGGTCTGTTCTACTTGAGATCGTGTCGCAGCCTGAGACAGATCAGGTCATACTGCACAGCCATGACTCCTGCAAACTGGCCCTCCTACTTTGTAAGGGGGCAGGAATGCTCGCTCATGTTTTGAGGCGCACGATAGAGCTCTAGAGCCGTGGGCCTACGAGTTAGATTTAAAATCTCGATAGAAAGACCCTGAAGACGCCCGGCGTGCAGATGATCGAAGAGCATGGGATCGGGGCCAGAAGCCTGATCGACTGGATGTATGGGGAGTGTGCTATATAGCCACCAGAGCTGCGCTTGCCGTCTCCCAAAGGATTTCATGACCCTGCGGCGGACCTGGTTACGTCCTTAGCGATAAACCACTGTAGGAATTGCAAGTCAGCATTTCAATCTGAACTTCTTCCCACGTTCTCGACCAATGTCGCTTATCTTGATTCGCTGTCCTTGTTACTTGTATCTGATCTGATCAACTCGCGTGCTTATTGATTCTCATCCACTCAATTCTACTATTCCACCGCTAGCTTCAGAGATATCACTGACTCGGGGTTGATCTTGGCCTGGACCAACGGTTTCCTGTCACCTAAGTCCTCTGGCGCCACCGTTCCCACAAAGCACCCGTCAAAGCTGTCACCATGACCCTAAATGACGACGTACGGTACAAGTGGCGCGATGTACGACGACACTGTCCCTGACGATCCCGAGTTCGCTACGACCGAATTGAGAGACCAAAAGAGAAGGGTTTCAGACACGTGGGTACCTTGGAGGGCAGATTGGAGATGATCAGGAGTTCTGCAGGGCCCAGGGGCCCAGGAGGCGGGCTGGTCTACCGACAACTGTCAATGGCTCTCCAGCTGAATCAATACGAATCATCTGCCGCCTTTTCACGATGATCAATGTTGTCCCTCCAGTCGTCTGGTCGGAGAAACTAGCAGCACGTATTTGTGAGACACACCGTCAGACAGAATCACCAACGCAGAAACAACACATTCAAGGAACGCCGAGTTCCCTCCCGCCACTGGCCCGAAACATTCGCAGGCCTGTTTGGGGTCGATTCTTACTCTGTGTAAGGCTCAGCGGCTGGCCTGACCAAGGATGCTCAAATGCTGCTCCGGTTTCGCGGGCATTTCCAGCCTCTCGCGACGCCAATCGCATGAGGCTCGCTTCGGTAGCAGAAGTCTGCGCCTTGACTCCGCCCCCATTGGCATGATATCTTTAGCTTGCGCCACAAAAGCAGACCGCAGACCCCAGACTGTCTACTAAGCTCTTTTCAGTCACAGCCTGGTCACCGACTGGGTTAACTTGGCTATCATCCTAGGTCTCTTCGACGGAGGCCCCAACCACCGACAAAGTGACATGGCACCGTCTGTTTCGGGGCCAGATCCAGCTCCATCATACCTCCTTGCACCGATCTTCTTGAACCTGTCCTCAACCCTGATCGTTGCTTTGTCTTCAGCAGCATCAATCTACAATGCGTTCGAGGAACCAGACCTTGTCGCAAATTAGCACAACAAACACTAACTAAACAGATTTCGGTTAGGGACACACCTCGAAACGATAGCAACTTTATCATGACTTCAATCCTACGACTCAGTAAGGACCGGTCATCCTTTCTGTTCAGACGACAAAATCAGGACAACCAAGTAGGCCGCTCTTCCTCAAGCCTCGGCCATCGCCTGCCTGATATCTCTCTCGTCGATACTCGCTCGTTCGCGGATCTCTTTGACCAGTTCACGACCCAGGCACAACCTGGGGATTGTTCGAATGCTCAGCTACATTCGGGATCTGAGAAGCATACTCAGAAGCAAGCAAATCAAGCCAGCATCAAGATCAACAGAAATGACTCGACAACGTCATCTTGCTACTCTCAGCCAAGTCAGAGGGAAAGCGAGTACTCGCCTCTCGTGACCAGGCATTCATCGAGCTCCAGTTACACTCCAGAGCCTCCATTTACTACGTCGAAGTCTCCTTCGCTAAGGACTCGGGCCCTCCATGCCGGGAAAGGGCCTTACACTGCTACTCAAGATTCACGCTCGACGACCGATCCATCATCACTGATGGTCTCTCCACTGCCGCCAAATCTCGACAAGCCTCTTCCACCTGGTCCGTCTGAGGGACAGAAGGCTTCAAGGTCGGCATCAGATCTGCTTCTCCCGCACACGGCTACAGAACTCCCTTCGGAGACTTTCTTACCATCAAAGCCTCAGTCGGCCCCCAGCCCAATCCAGCAAGCCTTATCTCGACCAGAGAGAGCGGCCGCTTTAGAGAGTATATCCGGAGCCGAGGCAATATCAGAACTCCCATCCTGGACAACGAGATCAATTCGGCCACCAGTGGGAAAGGCCGTCTCCCATAGCCACCGAAGGCATCGCTCTGCCTCGGAGACAGTTGTGCAGGAGAGCCCATTTTTGGGAAACACACGGTCTCGACGAAGCAGTGCAGATTTCTCAAGGCTAAGCTCAACCCAACAACGCGTCTCACGATCGGCAAAGGAACAATCAAAACAGCTCTACAAGCCCATCACAGCAACAACGGCCGAACACGTAATCTACAAAATCATGTGCAACCTGCACAGTGTCCACGACCTGCAGTCCATTGCCATGGTCAGCAAAGGCTTTTTGCGGACTTTTCAACGCAATCAGTCTAACCTAGTCAGCCATTTGGTATTCAAGACGTCCCGAGCCGCGTGGGAGCTTCGCCGCAGTATACTTGCTATGAAAGGATCAAACACCTTTGTCTTGAAAGACTTCAATCGGGATTGCAGCACCCTTGCCGCCCTCAAAGCTTATATCGTAGCTCACTGTAGCTCGAGCTGCAAACCAAGTACACTTGTCGGCCTTCTCGGTCAAGACGAAAGAAGAGGGGCCGAGATTGACGATGCTCTCTGGCGCATATGGACTTTCTGCACATTATTCGGCAACACCGTCGGACGACCGGGAGGCTCCAAGATAGAGATCGACTGGCTCAATGGCAGCAGAGCGCCGAATAACAAACAGCTAGGTGCCGGTTTTGCTGTCGGCAATGGACAAGGACTCACCATCCAAGAACTCGAGGACATGAACGAGATGTGGCAGTGCTTACAAGCCCTTCTCTCTGGCTTCCGAGGCAGGGAAGACGAGGCCAAACAGTTTGGTGTCTTTGATAACGGGCACCTTCAGGAGACGATGATGGAGAGCGAACACCTTGCCGAGTGGATCTCGTATCTCCTCTCACTGGGGCCCCAGACAATCCTTTCTGTGTCTTCGTGTTCATTTGAACGGGCGAGGATGCTCGGATTGACAAATTGGTCTGCTTCACTCGCAGGGGAAAGTCGCACATCCTTCCTACTGGCGTCTATCACACAGGTTTACCAAGAAAGAGTCCTGGAAGAAGCTACCTTGAAGGCCATCCGATTTTCACTTCCCCGCGCCCCTATTCACCGGCCTACCAGATCATTTGAAGAGCGACAAGAATCATCTATTCCACCCCACCGGGCAGCCACGCGCCAGCCACAATCTCTGCGGATCGATACCTCCAACACTAGAAGGCGCCCAATATCGGTTGACGCCCTTGGAAATGCCAGGCTGGAGATTCGCCCAGACTGTGATCCGGCTAGATCTCATGACCGGACTTCCCACGCGTTTCTTGCCTCACCAACGGCAGACCCAACACTGTTTTATGCCTTGAATACAACCTCCACTGCGAGCACCAAGCTTGGCGCCACGCTTTTCCCAATGGACTACGCCAACCCGACACCTCGAGTGCCTTTTCCTGCTCCCGAAAAGCCAGCAGCGACGGGGACTGGGGTGGTGGATCCGGTTGACAAAGCAATGGCATTCCTAGTACGCGAACTGGGCTTTAATGAGTCAAGAGCGAGAAAAGCACTTGCCATGTGTGATACCGGCTCTGGGATTGACTTGCAGAAAGCCGTTGATCTGCTGGCAGTCGACTTGAAAGCTTCCAAGGAACAGTTCTCGTTGCCAGTGGAACTGCCCACGCCTGTTGAGGTTCCGAGTCCGAACAGGCTCAGAAAGCAGTCCAAACCCTATTGCGATGGCCAGTGTAAACAGCCAGGCACCATGACCCATTCGCGGAGCCGGTCCGAAGGTGCTATCACTGACATTTCCATCAGTCCCGTGTCTGCAACGAACGAAAGTGAATGGCAAGATACAATGTCTCCACTAGTTGCTTCGCCCATGTCAGCCAATCGAGCAAGGGCTGCTGCAATGCATCGCGGACCAAGCAGGCCGGCGAAGACGTGGAAAGTCCTCGGCATGGACACCAAGCTGAAGCGGAAGAACACCGTACTTGGCATAGATGAGTATCAGGCCAAAGTCGAACGGAGGAAGAGCATACGAGCCGTAAACGAAGCTTCCGATCCGCGGGCCAAAGACAGCATGAGCAAGAATCTTCTTGGTCTAGGACTGGCAGCTGTGGGCAGTCCGGCAGCCAAAGGCCCCGGAGAGCAACCTGAGCATGTCCGTCAACAAGAGAGGTACAAGAAGGGGAAGAGCAGCGCCAGCTGCATGCCTAGATATGCATGACTCCACCAAGTGCGGAATGAGGAACGTACAGTCAATGGTACCAATCGAATTCGCAACGAGCAATGAGCAATGACCAATGACCAACGACCAACGAACGAGCAACGAGCAACGAACAACGGACGAACGAGCCCCCGAGCATATGCAGTGGTGTAGTCGTTGTCCTATCTCCTAGAACCTCCTCCGCATGACGGGAGGCATGTCGATGACATGGGGTTTCATTTGTTTCATACCGCACATGGGCGGGTGCTGCTTTTCCAACGGCCGGCGTGACAACACAGGTCCGTCGAAGCCTCAAAACCACACAAATTTATCTCTTTTTTCGGGGGCACGCCGACACGAACCCAGCATTGCTTACATACGCATTACACAGATAGATGAAGCGACTCGACTGATGAATCTCAAGGACAGCAGGGGCTGGAAACAGAGGATCGGTGACGATGACGATGACGACCAACCACACCAATAAACACTGCATTCCCACGACCCACGAGTCCACGACGTATATATATATCCATGACCACGCCAGATACGGATACGGATACACATCTAACGAATATTCGAATACACACGGTCTTGTATATAGCACTGATACCCGCAACGCAAAAGCACATGCCAGACACCCGCAACCCAACGCAAAAGTACATGGCCAAACATTCAATCCCTCCTGCAGCATCCGGCTGGACTTTGAACTTGAAGAAGGCCCCTCAGCCTTTGCTTTGGGGGTCTACAGCCTAGGCGAACAGAGCCTTACGTGGGCTTAGGCCCTGGAACAGGACGGAGGTCGTCCGTCTCCCTTTTTGCTGGGCAGAGGCGGGCGCCATGTCCTCTCGTACAGTGAGGGAGGTAGACAATATCCTCATCACAGCATTAGACTCGAGAGACACGGGGCACGGAGATATATATGCAGAAGGCGCATTGCGGACCATGATTCGGGATTTCAAGAACCAGACGTAGGATGGATTCTATGAGAAATATGACAGACAGCTTTTCCTTCTCCTTCTCCTTTTCCATCTTCTTTCTCCTCTTTCACGCCTCACGCCCAATTCTTCGGGGATGACCACGCTGTATTTAGCATGCGTCACTCTCTCGCTTTCTCACGAGCTGCTCTGCTCCCTGACCTTTACCATTGATGCGGTGGGGTCATATCGGCGACGGCTGGAAGCAGAGATCAAAGAAGATAGAAGTAGTAGTAGAAGTAGAGCAGCAGCACAATCCCGAACCAAAATCAAAACCATGGTCGGTCACGATACGTCTGGGATTCATGACTTCGAGCCATCTTCTGGTGGCAGACGGTGGCCTGCTCATCGGGACGAGAGCATGCGTGTTGATCAATCGATTCCATCGTCCACGATACATGGCATGTAATAGTACTTGTCCCTTTGCTCGGTGCTGAAGACATTCCTCTGTTCCGGCAGATGCTATTCCCGCGTCAGTCTCATCTCGAGGCGGACGAGCCTCAAGCCCTCTGAGGACGCTGCATCTCTTCTCTCTGGGTGCCCTACAGAGGAGCGGCTTCAAAGGAAACGATATGGGAGTAGGGCGGCTAAGGGCAGCAGCGGGCCCTTCTGTGCTATAGATGCAGGCTTCCTCCACAATCGTATTCTTCCGTGATCCGTGAAAAGCGACTTTGGCGTCGCCCGTCGGCAACGAAGCTGGTGCTCCCAAGACCAAGGCCAATATACCCTGCACAGGCGTCGACTTGAATCCCACACGCTTCTTGTGCTTGCTCGCCAAAGAAATGTACATGCTCCTTAGCCCGGTTGGAGGGGAAAGCCACCGTATGTCAGTCCCTGTACATTTGTAGACACAGTACCTGGTGCCCTGGTCGGAAAGCGGGACTGGTATTGTCTAGGAGCGGGCACTGGGTGAAGACAGGACACGGCGTCCTGCTCTGAGCCTCAGCCCGGCCAACCAAGTTATGCAGAGGAACAGTGCATGCTCAAATGTCGCCGATAGCACATCAGATCTCCAAAGGGTACTGTTTTGGGACGCGGCGAACCCGATCATAGTCGGAGCGCTCTTCTTGTTTCAATATTACGTCCCCATTATGCTGTAGTCTGCCGTCTTCAGATCATGTTGCTCTGTCACACACCTTAGCTTCTTAATCCAACGCCGCAAATAAACTGAGATAGATGCCCCAGAATAGACCGACGACGCTGGCGACGATGACTCGCTGATTGACTGGGACGAAGGTGAAATTGATCAAGGCCACCAAGGGCCACAGTTTCCAGCTGTTGATCATGAGCGGCACCAGGTCCTAGAAGGACACACCCCCCTCGTAGTCAGCACCGGTCTCGAGACTTGGACTTGTAGATGCAATGGGACGGACCATCTTCCAGTGGGCCTGGAGGGAAATGGGCCATAGCCAGCCTCAAAGGAAGATGGCCTCGAAAGAGGGCGGACGGAGTGACGGGACGTATTACGTGTAGACTACAAAGGTGTCGGAACGGATTGAACGTCAAGGTAATGTGACATACTCTTTCAACCTCCCTCTGCACGCCTCTCCAGCCCTTGCCCTTGAACGCAGCCATTGCAGCAACAAAGGCCAGGGTATTCACAAACGCCCCGAGCGTCTGGTCAAAGAGGAACTTGCGCGCCGTATTGGGCTTGTGCAGCATCCTCTCCCCACCCACAGATGTATATCCCGGGAACTTGTCCTCGAGGAAGTCCTGCCAGAGGATGTTCGGTGGACATGACAGGAACGTGAAGAGGACGAATTGCAGGAGGGGGCGGACGTGGATGGCGAATGGTTTCTGAAGACATGGCGTGTCAGTGAGATACAACAGCTCAGGCAAGCAGGTTTGCGTCTGCTTGAGACCACGCCTGCAAGGAGGTCTGCAGATGCCAGATGGATCTCGGGGGTGGAAGTGGGCGAGCTTGACGCACATACCTTCTCTCGGTGGGCCGTGATGTACTGGGCGAGGACATTGGACGTGGCACTCAGGCCAGCGGCTTGCAATGTCGTGATGACGAGGTGTGTGGGCATGATGCCCATTGCCCAGTCCGACTATACGGAGTACAACAACTCAACTCGATTTAGGTGTGTAAGATGTGTTTGGGGTCGGCAGAGGTCGAAGGGAGGTCTGTGATCAAGGCACGACTGCGGCTGCGGCTGCGTCTGCGTTGCTCGTGGATTGGGACTCGAATGGCCAGGGGGGCTTAGGGGCTTAGGGGCCACGGTGCCACCTAAGGGGCAGGGGGGGAGGGCGAAGTAGTTGAGCAGGACGCAGGTGAGGTAGTGAGAACGAGTCTTATTAGTCCTTTGACCCCCTAATCACTGCCACCGGCGCCTCTGACGAGGTCCGGCACGGTGCAATCAATCGACAATTCCTAAATTAATACCCCAGATTCTTATTATTAGCATCTGGATGGAATCTTTGCGGGGTTCCTCCCTCGCCAGTTCCATCTTCACCACGTCCATTGCCCGCAGCATTTTGATGGCTGCTGACCTTGACCACCGTTGTATAGTACGTTATGTTCCTATACATTTGAAGAGCATGTAACCATGGTTTTGTACCTAAGGCCATAGCGGGCGAGATAAACATGTGCGAACCAGCGAACGTTGTTTATTGCTGGCCTGCTTATACAGTACATCCCATGCCAAACCCGTGGGCCGCCGTGACCGAGTCGCAGTCGGATCCTTGACCCTTGAATCGTACGTTGAAATGAGCTCGCCTTGCCTCGCAACACTCCCCTTGCCAGTAGAATGTCTCAGCCGGTTTCCATGTCGTCAAGTGCCATCAACCAACGCCGTAACCAATTCGTGACCCTGAACCACCCAATATTGCTTGTCCTCTCATTTCTACATGCCTTCGTTGGCGTTAGTCCTTCAATCCACTGGCCCTTGGCTTCGCCACATCAGCTTCTTCGTCGTCGAATGTGATGATTTTCCGGCTCAGAAGCAGACGAAGTTCGGGCGTCACGACTTGTTCTGCTCTCTTCTCGACTTCTTTTGCCTTCCCCTTTTGCGCCTGTTGGGCGGGTGCTTGACGAGGCCGGGCCGGGAGACCTTGTCGAAGGGTCGACGACGAGCCCGCTGCCGTTGACGATGGGTTGCCAGTGCCGGTAGCTATGGCGGATGTTGAAGAGTCTTGATTCTTGCCATCGGCGTCGTCAGCCGGCCTTCGCTGCCTCAATTCCCCTCCACTCGGTTCCGGAAAGGTGTTCTTCCGGTCCACTGCCTCGATGGTCTTCTCAAACCGTCGGAACAGCCCTTCCGCCCGGAATAGGATCTCCTGTAATTCAATAGTACCAGATAGCTCGTTGATGTATTTCAGAATCTCATCAAAGTGGCGGAGGTGGTCCATAATAACGTCGCGGTGTTTCTCGAGAATTGCAACTGCAATGAAGAGGTGAAACTGGGAACTGTAATAGTCGGTCCACAAAGATTCCCATAGCCTTAGAGTGTCACTCCATTCAAATTCGCGCTTGTACCATACCAACAGCATCCGGAAGAAGAAGAAAAAGTTGGTTGAGTCGGCGGCCTGGAGATGAACGTAGAGCTTCGGGTCAAGGATCTGCACCAGCTGATCGAGGGTGCTGAGTTGGGCTCGCATGCCCACTTGTGAGCGCACAAAGTTCCGAGACATACGCCGCATAAAGGCTACGAAGGCCCAAAATGCGACCGCGTCGTCCTGGAACACGGCGTAGAGAGGAGAAAGAAGGTCGGACATGCCTTGTACGTAGCCCAAATTCTGAGGATGAGGGTTGCGGGTTTGGTAGTGAGGCGCAGAGGAGGTAGTGGGAGAAGGGGGGGTGTCGTATTCCAGGTATGTCAGGAGCATGTCTTTCAATTGCTCCAAGTGTACATTAGTACCAGGACCATCAGGGCTGTAGAATGGTGAGCTTGGATCCGGGTGAGGGATGTCTTCGCCTGCGAACAAGGGAATGTGTCGATCTGTTCGATGGACATCTTTTTCTACATGTCGGATTGCCAGGTCAGCGGGGGTTGTGAGATTGAGAACAGGTTTGGGGGACTGTGATAGAAACTCACCAATACGACTCTTCTGTTCCTTCCACCATTCCTCCTGTTCAGGAGTGGCCGCTCCCTCAATCATCCTGTCCCACCAGGCCCCTTTCAGTTGGACGTATTCGTCTCTCTTGCTGTTCATGTAGGCGTGTCTTTCTTCCTCCGTGCTGTCCCAGCCATAGACCTCCAACAAAAATGGCCAGGCTTCCTTTCGCACCCCATCTTCGGGATCGAGGCCGCCATGGAATATTCGCTCCTTGACCTCATCCACAGTCACCTGCAGTCTACCCTTGGAGTCGAAGAACGACTCCCACTCTTCCAGGTTGACCGGTCTTCTCTTGCTGTCCGCCAGAGTCATCTTCCCAGCCTCCATGTCGAGGATTTCGAAGTCTCCCACACTGGTTTCCTCCGAGTCTAAGGCGTCCCTTGCCGTCCAGATTCTCTGCCTCTTCTCTCGCTCACTTTGCTCTGCGATAGTCATGGCCCACCTCGCCAGGTATAACTTGGCACTGTCGAATTCATCTTGGAGGGTTTGAATTTCAGGGTTTTGGATGAGGCGACGCACTTGAGGAGGGATGTTCTTGTTGTTAGCAAGATCTTCCGCAGTCCGCCGTGTAAAGGTGGTGACTTTAGATAACTGCTCCAATATCTTCCATCTTGTCTCCTTGAGCGCTTTGGTGAGCGGATCCATGCCTGGCCCAGGCGGATTTTTCTGATTAGGTTTCTTCATGTCGGGATTGACGGTTTGGTGTTTGCCTTCCAGTGATTTTCGACCCTGACCAAAACCAAGCCGGTCCTCCTCGGACGGGTCTATTAGATAGATGGATGGCTCAGCAGTGCTCCGTTCCACCATTACATATCTCTTGAGCCAGCGTATAACCTCGTCCCCACCCCAGAATAACTCTCCACTCTCGCCAAAAGGGTCGAAAGACTCCCGGGCCCTTTTCTTCTTTTGTAGAATGGTGCTTTCACACTCAGAATCGTGGAAGAATAGAGCGGGGAGGCTCGATCCTG
Source organism: Capronia epimyces CBS 606.96 (assembly GCF_000585565.1). Classification (NCBI taxonomy): domain Eukaryota; kingdom Fungi; phylum Ascomycota; class Eurotiomycetes; order Chaetothyriales; family Herpotrichiellaceae; genus Capronia; species Capronia epimyces. The sequence goes on from NW_006912906.1 coordinate 535,760, forward strand.
CACGGGTATTGACGACTATACTACCATACCACCAGCCTAGACTTGGAGGACGAACGTGAATGGAGTAGATGCTGGACAGGGGGAGCGAGAAGGAATATGGGCCGACCGGGGATTCCTCAAAGGATGTCGCAACCGGGGGCGGAGGGACTAGGTAGGTCTGTTTGGGAGGTGATTCGCCGTCCTTCAAGTCCACCTTGACATAGGCGCTGAGCTCGTCCTGGGCCAGAGAGGCCTCTGGAACCCAGGCAAGAAGGTATGAAGCAGCATTTGTTCTCTTTCCGGACGAGTCTGAGGAATTGGGTCGATCATCGGGGGACAGCGGCGCGGGTTTCTGTTGGACGAGAGCGATGAAGCCGGGGATGTTGTCTTTGGCGGACGGCGTGGGGTGTACATAGACCTTGCTCTTGGAATAAAGCAGCTTGACACCTCTTGTGGTAGAAGTGTGTGTGATGGTATTATATCCCCCTTCTTCGTCATCGGAGAGGTCGTAGAAGGACGCTGACGGGGATGGAGGGTCTGGTTTGGACGAAGCCTGCTGGGACGTCATTGTGTTTTTGCCTGGAGGAGTCGACCAAACGAGCTCAGCATGATCGGTAGACTAGAGGCCCAGACCAGGAGGGTCAACGCAATATAGATTGTGAGTGGTGAGGTGGCGAGTGTCACGCAGGAATTCCTGATGCCTGGTGGTCGGGATGCTGGAGGGGGACGGACGTGGTGGTCGGGTCGCAGATGACAGGTGACGTAGGCTTAGGCTTAGGAGGCCGCTCCGCACCTGAAGCTCAGTCTCTTGAACGAGGGGCAATGCAACCGCCATCATCGCTGCTGTCGCCGTAGCCTCGTTGCTACGACACAATTACTACTTCTTGCTTGACAAGGTGATGGCCAAATGCTACCCTTGAGAGAGACAGGCCAATGCTATTAACCAACTTTTCGCTACAGTTAAAAACCCCCATTCAAAGCAGTGTACTTTTGCCCTCCCCCCAACACCATGCTATCCATTTTGTGTTCCATCCCAGACATACCGCTGTATCAGAACTCCTTTTGGAGAGTCCACGAACTAAAGTCTAACTGCGCCGCCAGGGCGCCGCCCTTTCGAATGCCGCCAATTTCCTCCCGAGCTGGCGTCCTTCTGCCTCCGGCCGCACCTGGTGCTGAACCGGCGCTCGAGGCTGGGGCAAGACCTGCAGCCTGCTTCTCACCGGATTTGTTGATCATTCGTTCCTTCAATCTCTTGATATGTTGAAGTCTTGCTCGCCACGTACTTGGGAACTCCGTATCGCTATCTTTGGTATTCCACGTCTGACAAAACAGATTGGCATTCAATGCCAGAACTCGAACGAACGAACCCAGCTGAGCGGCTGAAATGAGCTTAGGTTCCGCAGCCGGGGATATGTTGGGGATACCGTCTCGTGTCACTACCTGAACCAAATAGAATCCGGGCAAGATGTCAGGATCTGGGTTTGCCCGCGCATGGCAGGCAGGCGTAATCACAATGTTGACATAATTCAACTGAGATTTGAAATTATCGAATTTCCATGCCAAACCTGATCGGTTGAAGACGATGTTGACATGGCAGTTGCCAACATGCGCCTTCTTCATTATGCAGTGAGGATCGTCCTCAAGATCGGTCGGCATCATCGTCGGGACGAGATAGACAATCTCGTTAACTCGGTCTCGCCACGCTATTGTTTGATCGCCATCTCGGTGGTACTCTAACCCTTGGGGATTGAAGTGTACGGGTGGTTTCAACGATACAACATAACCGAGGGCTTCGAGAAGACGCTCGAAGTCGCGAGACCCTGTGACATTTGCAAGGTATTCAGACTCGGCGAATTGCCCCTCGCCAATGTAAAGCACACCGATCTTGTGGCTAGACACGGTCGGAATGCGATCAATGCTCTCCAGAGCGCGTGTGACAGAGTCCTCCTTGGGCAAAAGTAACGGTTGGTCAGCCACACTCGTCGCGGCGGCGCTGGCCACCATTTGGAGAAGGATATGCGATGGCAGCACTTCAATCGTGGCCACTCCTTGATGACGGATCTCCGTGTGATATGGTGCAAGATGAGTAGGTACAGGCCCTGTCGTCTGTTCGTACCTGGCATAAGTCGTGCCTGAAGCCTGGCGCTTGATGATCTGAGTCTTGCCCGTACGGCCGGCGGTCTGGGCTGTGATGACACTGAGGCCTACAATCCATGAAGCTGATGTCACTGGACCGTCTTCAGGCTCTGCAAAGTTGGGATCTAGAGATGTTTCCCCCAGGTCAGAAAACGCCGACCTTTGCATCATGTCAATCAACACTTCACTTTGCTCATCGATCGTTTCTTCTCCTCGTGCATTTTTCCAAACCAGCCTCGGGACAATCCAATTGACATATTTTGCTCGAATATCGAGGCGAAGCGAAAGAAACCAGAAGATCATGTTGTGATAGGCCAAACTAGCAGAATATTGGGGCAGTCCAATGTCCGTCAGCATGGATGCTCGATATGGTGGGCGTCGGAAGTTCATCCCACTATGGCGCGAGGGCAGGTGGATTCTCCCAGGAGGCGAGGTCAGAGAGGCGTGTTGCTGCTCCCTTGTCTTCTCAAGGAATTGTATGCACATCCCGAATATCATCTGAATCTCGTCTGGGTTGAGGTTTGAATGCATCTGCGGCAAAAGCGAAACTTGAGTCAAAAACTCCAAGATGTGGGCGGTGAGGTGAGCTTGGGTCATATTCTTTGACATCTTGTCGATGATGGTGGGGTATAATGTCGCTACCGATGCTGGTATCTCCAGACTGCAGATGGACAGCGCCTGGATACAAGGACGAGATGTCCCTTCCCAAGCTCCGCCGAGTCCAGATAGGAATGTCCTAACAAGATCATCTCCAAAGCCCTTCTGAACCGCCTCTGATTTCATGGTGGCATAGGGGATCAAAGCAATCAGGAAGTTGAATAAGCATATGGCGACATCGGAACGCTTCAGTCCAGTCTGGGGAGGCGCCTCTCGGAATGCGTTATTGACGACCTGATCACAAAGAACCTGGCGCAGCTTGACAACAGCTTCCATGGAGTTGAGGAATAGAGCGATATTGTTGACTTGTGCAGCTGCGTGCACTACGGTATAGCTGTAGGTCTCCCAGTCGGCGTCAGTTTGGAAGCATCTTATAATGCTCATGAGCCAGGTGTCCATGTCAAGCTCAGCCTGTATGTCCGGATTGGTAGACATGTCGACATTGAGGATGGTGGAAGCACGCCCAGCCAAGGGGAATGTCACATCTTCGGTATCTGGGTACATCCACAGCGGTTCGCCGACGTCGGATTTTGTTGATAGACTGGTGCTACTTGCCGAGTGCCGCTGTGAAGAAGGCAGTTCGTGATTGAAGATCTCGACTGATTCGCGCGTGCGTAGAAGTGCACTTGCAATATGACGGCTTTCACTGGTTTTTGCAATGTAAATGAAGCCAGCATCATCTGCTCGGATGCGAAATAGAAGCTGTTTCGATACCAGCCTTGCTGGGCGGTATTTGCAGCGGGAACTTGCGATATCAAGTAATACCTGGATCGACCGGACGGCTGGTCTTACATTGGTATGAATGCTGTAGCTGAAAATAGTTACCAGGACTTTGGTGGCTGATATGGCGAGCTCGTCGTTGAAAGGGCCTCCAGCTGAACCTGAGAAAACCAGAGTGTTGAGTCGTTCGATCATGCGCGCTGTCAGTTCGTCCTGTTTGACTGCCTCGCCACGGTTGGAGACCAGTGATTCCATGAACGTGAGTAGCGCTCCGAGCACCTGTGCATCTTGCTCAACGTCAGTCTGATCTAAGAGCCTCTCGAGTACCCACACGTAGGTATCGCTGCGTTGATCATTTGCCGAGCCATCTTCAGCTTGGTTGCCCATTTGAACGAGGAATCCGATAGCTTGGATGCGACATGTCGCCGGTAAGGATTGCTTTTGCACAATCCGCTCGTAGATCAGATCAGAATACTTTTTTCTGACACCAGGCTCACCAAGTAGCAGATACTTGTCGTTCGCATAGTCCAATGTTAGCGACAATTGAGATGGCTCTGCATACTGAGGGAAATCCAGAAAAAACTCATGGACAACATTACGACTGAAAACAGGAAGCTGCTCCCACTCAAGACACAGATCTTGACCCAGCGTGGTAACCATGGAATCTCTTTCCCGGAAACGCTTTCCATAGTGTCGATTGAACTCCTCATCCTGACTCGAGGTCGGTGACAGAGTGGTCCTTGTAGTGGTTGTTCCAGGATGACTTGGAGGAGTCATTGCTAGGCAAAGCCGGATAATGTTGATGATAAGACTAAAATCCAGGGTAGAAATCTCGGACCTTCCTTGCTCACTAGCAAGAACAGCGTGCAGAAGGCCGAGTATGTCGTGGCAGAGTCGAAATACCCCATTTTTGGCGGCCGATTGAAGCTGTTCGAGGCAGACTTCCGACTCCAGGACGAAGCCATCATTGACGCGTCGCTCGTCCACGAGAGCTCTCAAAAGGACGGTGGCGCCTCTGGCATGCGACATACTCTTGGCCCCGTTCTCAAGAGTAGGTGTCTGTAGGAAAGAATAGAGAGTCTCCATGACTTCTTGATGGAGGTATCCGGCAGCAAGAAATTTTGCACAATCCAATAGATGGTCTGGCAGCGGTGACAGGTTTGCCGCAGATGCGCATAGAACCACCAGTGTCTCATCAAGGCCATCCCTAGGATACTCGAAGTGTAGAAGAACAGCGTAGAGAATGTTGATACCAGCATTGATATCTTCCTCCCGGCTAGCGTTCAAACAAACAGTCGTTGCACAATTCACTGTTTGGGACAGTTCGAGAGGGGCGAAGCCGACATGTCCCAACTCGATGTAGTCGCAAACATATCGGAGTAGCCAGAGCAAATTCTTTTGGTCCTTGACAGGACCTGACCGTGAGTTCTTGTGCTCCTTTCTTGCCCGGTCCGCTTTCTTCGCCCAGACTGGGACCCATTGGATCAGTAGTGAAAGCAAGGAGACAGTGCCCGGATGGCCTTGATCGTCTTTATGAATATCAAGAAATCTGAGCGAAACATCCGTGCCAGATCGGAAGTTGCCAAACCCGAGAAGCCAAGAACGTGCCTCGTCCGGCGTGTCAGTGAGCAAACGTCCCTCTTGTAGGATTTCTCTCAGATCCAGGGGTGCCTCATCACGGGGCAACTTCTCAGTGTTTCGATCCACTGGAGTAGAACTGTCTAGACTGCGAGAACTCTGACCCAACCCGGGCATGTGCCAGAGTGACAGCCTCCGGCCATCTCTGTCAGTATTGGCGTTGGACGACCTTTGTTGAGACGGTTCATTTCCAGTCGACATACGACAGGTGTTCGCTTCTGGACAACTCACAGTCAGCATATGGAACATGGCGCAAGATCCATCGAAGAGATTAGAGATTGGGCTGGTCCCAGAAGGGGGAAAAATCACCCAAGCGAGGGGTAGCAGAACACCAAGAAGCAGCAACAGTATTATAAATGTCTAGTCTGGAAGAACTGAGGGTTCAAAACAGACAGCATTCGAAGACGCGGAAAGGGCCGAATAAAATTGTGCACTCGTATAACAGTCCATCGTGAATACGTATCAGGTGCAGGTCACAGCGGACAGGAAGTGGAGCCTTACCTAGGCAGAGGTCGCTGGAGGAATCGTAATAGGACCAGATATGAGAGGCGCTTTACATCGGATAAATGAATTGAAAATTTTCAGGTTGGTAGATATCAGGCTACACCAGGCGCTGGATGCGAGGTCTAGGTTTCAGGCGGCAGTACAGCGCGAGTTGGAGAGTGGAATTCGAATCTCAGAGGCTCCCCTTTGATAACGCTAACAATTCCATCCGAGTCTCGAGATCAGAGGAAGACCAAACAGGCGGACTTTGACGGTGAATCCAGAGGGGCCGGGAAGTAGCGCATTCGATGAAGAAAAAGCATGAGACTGAGTGGAGGGATGTTATCAGCAACGATGGAGAGTTGAGATGGCCAGATCCGCAGGGAAAACCAGTGGTGAACCAAACTGCGCTGCGCTGCGCATGAGGCCAAGTCGAGCACCTCGCCACTGAGGCACTGCATCAGCCACAGTGCGGATAAGGATAAGGAATGCAACTGCAGGTGCAGACTTTGCACTGCATGACTTCATGCTGCCACCGTCCCCGCCGCGTTTAGCCGTGCTGCTTAGTCACAATGCACGTGATGTCCCTTCTGCCTTCGGTGTCCAAGCAGTCCACAGTACGTAGTAGTGGCAGAAGTTACAGAACAGCAGGGAGCCGGCATGCGTAGTCCCGGTAGGCGGTCAGAGAGACAATTCTGCCGCTTCCACCAAACAAGTTACGGCCACTAATTGTAACTGCTTAGTACAAAGAAGTTCAGGTAAACAATCCCTCAGACATTTCTACCCGGCGTCTTCTCCTCTCACTTTCCTCTTGCTCCATCTTCTCGCTTCTCACGTCTTTAACGATCTGGTCTGCGTGTGCTACGGATAGCTCTGCAGACGTCTCCTCTCTCTTCTCGCCCCTCTCAGCGACAGCAACCACCCATTGCGCATCTGTTGTCAGTTCGATCGCCGGCCATTATGCAGTGATATCCCATAAGCTGTCCAGTATCCAGTGACCCTGTCGTCCACATTTCTCGACCGCCGTCACCATGGCCGCTTTGCAGCCTCTGGCCCAGCTGCTTGATGCCAGTCTCGACCCCCGTCAGAACAAGGAAGGTAGGCGGAGTACCCTGATCTTCCTCCGTTGATGCACTTCTGACTTTTTTCTCAGCCGAACTCAAGATCCGCGCCGAAGAAAAGAAGCCGGGGTTTGCGCTGTCTCTACTTCAAATCACGGCCTCCGACGAGTTCAAGTACAATACACGGCTTGCCAGTGCCCTCGCCTTCAAGAACTTCATTAAACGCAACTGGACCGATGTGGAGGGGAACTACCGTCTCCCCCAGCAAGATGTCAGTGCAATCAAAACCGAAATCGTGGGGCTCATGATATCTGTGCCGCGGGGCATTCAAACACAGCTGGGTGAAGCGATCAGCGTAATCGCAGACAGTGACTTCTGGGAACGATGGGACACGTTGGTCGATGATCTGGTATCCCGGTTGAAACCAGGTGACCCGATAGTCAATGCGGGGGTTCTCCAGGTCGCCCATTCCATCTTTGCACGGTGGCGCCCATTGTTTCGATCTGATGAACTGTTCACCGAGATCAACCATGTCCTTACAAAGTTTGCTCAACCTTTCCTCTCGTTGTGGCAGAGTCTTGATGTCTACATCGAGAGCCATAGCAATGATAAGGGAGCCATTCAGAACGCTTTTGCAGAACTCGACCTGATTCTTCTGCTCTTCTATGACCTGTCCTGTCAGGATCTGTCACCTGTTTTTGAAGACAACCTGGCGGGAATATCAAACTTGCTATTGAAATATCTCTTGTACCAGAACCCTCTCCTGCAGACCGACGATGAATCCGAGGCTGGTCCGTTGGAGAACACGAAAGCAAACATTTTCGAGGCACTGTCCCTCTACATCGCCAAATATTACGATGATTTCTCCAAACATGTCCCAAGTTTCGTGGAGAGCTCCTGGAATCTTTTGACGACGACTGGACCGGAACCCAAAAATGACATTCTCGTCAGCAAGGCTCTTCACTTTCTGACGCAGGTGGGAGGGATTAATGAACAGGCGCAAACTTTCAACAATCCCAACATTCAGACCCAGATTATTGAGAAGGTCATCCTTCCAAATGTGGCGCTGCGAGATTTGGATGTCGAAATGTTTGAAGACGAACCCATCGAATTTATCCGTCGAGATCTCGAAGGATCCGATAGCGAAACTCGTCGAAGGGCAGCGGGAGATTTCTTACGCCAGCTGAGTGACCAATTCGAGCAATCCGTGACTGCAATTGCCATCACTTATGTTCAGAAATGCGTTCAAGACTTCACGAGCAATCCTCAGGACAACTGGAGAGCCAAAGATACCGCGGTGAGCTTGTTCCACGCGATTGCCGCCAAAGGAAGCACAACATCCACGCATGGAGTGACCAAGACGAATCCTCTTGTTGATATCGGCGACTTCTTTTCAAAAAATCTTGCCAGTGACCTGCAGGATCAGCATACCCAGCCTCTGATCAAGGTGGATGCCATCAAATATCTTTACGTGTTTCGAAGTATCATCACCAAAGATCAGTGGCAACAAGTCATGCCGCTACTGGTCAATCTGCTAGGAGATTCAAACTTCTGCGTCTATACCTATGCAGCTGTTGCCGTGGAAAGAGTATTGGCTATGACCGATGAGACTGGAAAACCCGTTATCGACCCAGCCGACATTAGGCCTCTCGCAAGCAGTCTCCTTGAACATCTGTTCAGTCTGGTGGAGAAGGACGAAGCAGCCGAGAAGGTCCAGGAGAACGAATTCATCATGCGTTGCATCATGAGAGTCTTGATAGTTCTCAAAGACGGCATATCTGCCATAGCCGAGAGCGTTCTACAACATCTGACCACCATAACAACCATCATCTCTACCAACCCGAGCAATCCGAAATTCTATTACTATCATTTCGAAAGTCTAGGAGCTTTGATCAGATTTACTCCATCGGCACAATCAGAAGCATTGGGCGCTCACCTCTTCAACCCGTTTGCAGCAATTCTTGCGAATAATGTGGAGGAATTTGTCCCTTATGTTTTCCAATTGATGGCAGCTCTCCTAGAGGCTGAGCCTAGCAAACCATTGCCGGTACAATACAGACCGCTCATTGCGCCTATCCTTGGGCCTACGTTGTGGGAGCAGCGTGGTAATATTCCAGCCTTGGTTCGACTGCTGTCTGCCATCATTCCCCGAGCTGCTGATGAACTGATCTCCGCCAATCAAGTCGAAGGCGTTCTCGGGATCTTCCAAAAGTTGGTGTCAACCAAAGTATTCGAAGGCTACGGGTTTGATCTGTTGGAGACGGTCATCTCGACCTTGCCAGCTTCTGCCCTAGAGCAGTACTGGGTTCATCTGTTGAATATCATGCTTACCCGCCTGCAGGGCAAGCAGTCGCAAGCGTTTCAGATCCGATTCGTCAGGTTTTACCACTTCATCTCGTCGCGCAGCGACAAGGGTCTTGGGGCTGATTTCTTCGTTGCCGCTACGGATCGCGTTCAGCATGATGTTTTCCGACAGCTCTACTTGGGTATCATCCTTCCAAAGACACAAGAGCTGGCTCGTCCTCTTGATCGGAAGATTGCCGCCATTTCATTAGCCAAGACGCTCGCTGAATCCCAGGCCTTCGTGGACCGATATCCCAAAGGCTGGCCCTTGACGTGTAACGCATTGCTCAAGCTGCTAGAAGATCCTCCGTTGCCGCCAAAAGCAGAAGATACCATTGCTGAGCTTGATGTCGAAGACAGTAGTTTCGGTGTTGGTTTCACCCAGTTGAACACCGTCCGACGCCCAATCAGCGACCCATTCGCGGACATTACGGACTTGAGAAAGTGGGTGGGCCACTATCTCAAGGCTGCTGATCAGAGGCACGGAGGGAGGATAGGGCGGGTGGTCAATGATAATCTAAGCCCAGATGCAAAGAAAGTCTTGAGCGCCTACATGGCTCTGTGACGGCCGGGGGTGGGAGAATCAGACGGGGATTGATACAGGATGAAGCTGAGACCAGTCAGGGGGTGAATTAGGAGGTGACGGTGGTGAGATGTTGAAATCAAAAGTCATGTACCATCTTCCCATAGACCGAAGAGGGTTCCTGGATCACAAATACAGGAATGCTCGATAGAATAGCCCGATTGTGTCATTCTGGCAGCCTTGTGCACTGTGTCTCGTTAAAGGCGCAAGGCTGACTGGCGGCTAACCTGCCGTAGATGGCACTCCTGAAAAACATTCGGAGTACCACCAACTCCAAGTTCCAATGAACATCAAGTTGAGTGCGTGTCTGTCAAGCAACCTTGTTACCTCCCAAGTGAGTGGTTCCTGTTTCTGTTCGGAACACAGATCCAGTCTGTGTGTGTCATGTAGCCATGCATCGCATCCGCCCCTGGCGGCACCGCATTCTTTGCTTGCTTCCGCTCCAACGTGACGGCCACACATTCTACTCGACCTCGACGAGCACGGCCTCGGTTTCGCTTGCGGCCGGTCGCCCAAGGCCTCTGATGCATCTATACTCGGAGGCTCGAGTGCGGCCAGGCAGCCAGCCACCACAGATCAGCCGGGTGTCGACATTCCTACCGCGACCATCTGAGTCTGAACCCGCAGGTCGCCGCCCGCGGTTCAGCACGACGGCTCGGAGACACAAAAAGAAACGTGCGCCACCTCTGCCCCCCCGCCCAACGCTCCCCGACTCGGAAATCCACCACAGCTATCTGAAAGGGTCCGGACCGGGTGGGCAAAAGATCAACAAAACCGCGTCGGCGGCGCAGCTGACGCACATCCCGACGGGGATCGTGGTCAAGTGCCAGGCGACGCGGAGTCGGTCTCAAAACCACACGATCGCTAAGCGACTGTTGGCGGAGAAAGTCGAGCTGCTCCAGAAAGGCGACGAGAGTCGGGTGAGCAAAGTCCAGGAACGGAAGAGCAGGAAGAAGAGGAGTGCGGAGAAGAAACGGAGGAGGAAGTATAGAAGTTTAGAAGGGGGGGAAGAGGGGGCCACTGGTCGTAGGGAAGACGAGGAAGACATGGACGACGACGACGACGACGACGACAAGAAGGAGGAGGACCAGGAGAAAGAGATAGAGGCAGGTGACGAGGATGTTGTGGAACGACAGGGCCAAGCGGCACTCGGGAAGGAGAGAGAGAGCCAGAGCCAGAAGAACAGCGAAAAGGGGTGATGAGGAGAGGATAGTCGGCAGGATACGGCCACGGCCGCTCATTGACTGACCTCGTACGCACTCTATCAGTCATCAAACACAACTCGAACTCTGAAACGGGCCAGACTGCGGTGGGAGCTACGACGAGGACAGAAAGAGGTGTGGTTATTTACCTACCTGTGCATTCCCAGTTCTTGTCCTTTGTCATCAATGCAGTTGTCAGATTGCGGTTTGCCTTTTCCATCTATCTCGCTCTGCGCCTTTTCAATCTATCTCACTCTCCGCCTTTTCCATCTATATCACTCTCGCCTCCTTTTCAATCCGTCCATGGGTATCTGGTATCTGGTATCTGTGCGATGCTGGGACCCTACAGAGCGCCGACTCCAGTACACGTATCCGTACACGCATCCGCATCCTTGCTCTCCGAGGCTACTCTGTGGAAGCAGCCAAAGTACATTGGTTAGCAAGTCCGACTCCCTGAGCGGTGTCTTGCTCTCATTACTCCATCATCTTCTCCGTCAAGAAGAAGCCAGACTTTCCCTTCAACTCCAATCTCCCTGGGCCGGACCATCACGTGACCAACAGACTTGTTAGTCGGATTTTCCCCGTCTCTGGGGATTTACTCGTACTGGCTCGGCTACTCCGTACTTACAATGAGATCAGGATCTAGAATATCTAGAATACTAATCCAGAATCCAGTCCGTCCATTTCTTGCCGTGCTGCGCTTCTTTCCTTTCCTTCCCTTTTTCTTGCTAGCTGGTCCCCGGAGATCTCTCTCCTTGGTCTGTACTCCGTACGTGCACTCGGTACCATACAACCAGGTTACCAGGTTACCAGGTTACCAGGTTACCAGGTTACCAGTGCACATAAGGCGCAAGGCTTAAGCCATGGCAGTGTCTCTACTAGACCGAGTCCGATCGTACGTGGAACCGTTGATCCTGGTCGGCATCTCGATCAGCTACCTGCCCATCACGGCGGTGCTGCATCCTCTTCTGCTCGTCAGCAGCCCGACCTCCTTCCGGGCGAAATGGTTCGAGAACTTCTGGCGCATCATCGGGCCCAAGATGGCCGCCTCGGAGATCCAGGTCGAGCACATCGACGAGCTGCTGTCGCGAGCGCGCGGCGCCGTACTGGAACTCGGCCCCGGCGGCGGCGACCAGATGTACCACTACCGGCCGGGGCAGATCTCGACCCTGTACGGCGCCGAGCCGAACGCGTTCTTGCATGCGCGCCTGGCCGAGATGGCCGCCGCCCACGGGCTCGGAGGCGCCAAGTTCGTGGCCCTCGAAGCCGCCGCCCAGCCCGGAAGTCTGCTGCCGGCGCTGAAGAAGGCCGGGCTCGTGCCCGCCACCACCTCGACTCTGCCGGAACAAGGGGTCTTCGACACCGTCGTCGCCATCAAGTCGCTATGCTCGGCCCCGCAGCCCCAGTTGGCCGCCACCGTCGCCGTCATCCAGGCCCTGCTGAAGCCGGGCGGCGAGTTCCTGTTCTTCGAGCACGTCGAGAACTCCTCCGATCCTGTCACCATGTCGTATGCCTGGCTGCTCGGCTGGTTCTGGCCCCTCTTCACCGGCGGCTGTCGCCTGAATGGGAAGGTCGACAGGATCATCTTGGGCATGGGAGGCTGGGATCAAAGGTCCGTCACCACCACCGGAGACTTCAGGGGCCACGAGGTACGTCGCTTGCAGTGTGCTGTGCTACTGATCCCACACATACCATACCATACCATACCATGTCATGTCATGTCATGGGCGCGCGCATCTTGATCGAATCAGAATCTGAATCGTGCTGACTCGCATTTGTCTTCCAGGTATTCAGATATGTCAAGGGCATATGTCGCAAAACATGAAAGACTACTGGTAGGGCAGAGCCCACAGAGCTCAGGCAGCTCACAACAAAAGCGTCTGATCAACCGCCTGTGAAACTTCTAGGTCTCGATGGTTCACAGCATTGGCATGTAGGAACTCGCCAGGCCACGAGGGCGTGACGGTTTAGGATGCCCGAAGGACTTGGGTGGAAGCAGTCAATGAACCACATGTATCATCTGTCTGAAAAAATGCCTGAAAATTGGCTGCGTCAACACGTCCTAGCATGCAACTCGACCTAATAGAGACTATTTTTAAACCCCATAACGCCTGCCTGACATGCCGAGATCATCATCGTGGAAGCCCATCTCCTGCTCACCGTCTCAAGCACGCAATGCCTGCTTCTGCGGCAGTTCCGTCTCATACTCGATCTCGACCCGTCCCTTTTTCTTACGAGGCTTGGGAGCCGGCGCGGCTCGTTTTCTCTTCCCGCCTGGCGTAGGTCCTTCTTCATCGTCTTCGTCGTCTTCATCGGAAGAAGGTTGCGACCCGTCGTCTTCGCCGGTGCTCTCTCCGTCAAACCAGTCGTCAAAATCCTCCAATTCGTCCCCACTGGCTTCGACGTCGGAGACGTACTCAACCTCACCCTCGACCTCCTCTTCATACTCTTCGTCTTCCTCTGCCAGATCCTCTCCATTCTCTGCCCTTTCGAGACCCTTGAGCACCTTCTTCCACACGTTCTCTTCCACGTTAATCGGGCGATCGCCATAGACGCCGCTTCGCAACCGGTCAATGAGTTCCCTCTCAATGGCCCTTTCGACCTTGGCCGCACTTTCGGCCTTCCTCTCTCGCGTCTCTTCTCGACGGCGTATCTTGCTGGACAATTTAGGCACAAGCTTCTCGCCGAGTCGCTCCTCCTCCTTGGCGATTCTCCTCTGACGGATGGCCACTTGTGTCAACCTCGTCAGTCGCTGCTTGCATTTGTGCGTGTAGAATTTCGGCCAGTAGATCAGCTTCTCGTCGATCTGGGCAAGGGCCTTTTCATAGTTGTTCGGCAGCCGGATCTTTTCCCACCATTTGGACGGCAGGTGAACTCGCTCGGGGGACTTGATGAAGAGATACAATGCCCCAGTATCAGGGTCGGGGCGGACAGTGGCATAGCGCGAGTTTGCCAGAGGACATGACTGTCGATTACAAAACCCTGTCAGGTTGTACTCGTTGCGGCAGAAGGTTTGGTCTTTGGCGCTCAGCCTAGGAAATTTTTTGGTTAGGCGCAGTCCATCACTTGCAGCGGGGAAAAGGGCCATGCATACTTTAATTTGAAGGAGCAAAACTGCTGATTGATGACCTGCCATACGATCTCGTCGGCAGCCATGGTTAGAGGTTAGAGAGGGGAGGAAGGGGTGCGGCTGGCAGCGAGGAAAAAGAGACAACAGGCGGTGGCTGTCTTCAGGTAGTCTGTACCGTACATAAGTCTGCCGATACAGTCTTTTTCCGCCAAGATTTATCCTTATCGATAAGCCTGGGTCATTAGTGGTAACTAGTGGCCACTAGGAACATTGGTATTGACGAGTAGTACTTCGGGGCCTGGTCACGTCATTCACGTGATCGGATCGGCGATGGTCGGGCCATGATCCTCGGCCCCGACTTCGCACGCATCAGATTAGATTAGGCATCCATATATCGATGATATATCGATGGGTTTCCATGTCCTTTGCTACACTCTTCAATCTACCACCGTCTACACAGAGTAGGTGGCTGTCTTGCATCAGCTGGACCTTTGCATGCCATAGCACTAAGTTGCTTGTGTTATTACTTGTTGCCGCTTTCTGAACATATCGTGGCTGGCTGAGAAGCTTTTGCTCAGAATGGCTACCGGCACGACCACCGCCGCCCCTAATAATGCAACACTTCCGGGAGAAGTTTCTTCTGTGATCCCAGACTCGGCAGAGAACAAGCCTGCTGAAGAGACCAGTCCGTCTACCGTACGAGTCCGCCTCTGAACCACCTTCCGCCTCTTGGTGGCCACTGACCAAACCCAGGACACCACCGGCCCCGTGCCCGTCGAGACACCCCAGGGAAATAAGCAGAATGAGAGCACCGAGGTTCCAGTTGAGAAGGCTACAACTCCCATCGAGCAACTCTGGACTTTTGCCCAAGCTCACGGGCATCCGGAAATCTGGGGGGTCACCCTAGCCGATCCCGCAGGCCACGTTCCCACCCAGATCGTGCTGCAGAAATATCTCAATGCCAATGACGCCGATCTCGCCAAAGCCAAGGAGCAACTGGGCAAAACGCTCGACTGGCGAGCCAAGATCAAGCCGCTGGACCTGCTGGGAAAGAAGTTCAACCGCAACAAATTCCAGGGCCTGGGCTATGTGACGGTCTATGGAGCCCTTGATGCGCCGGACCCGGAAGCCAAAGAAGTCATCACCTGGAACATTTACGGCAGTGTGAAGCATGTGGAAGAGACGTTTGGCAACGTGGATGAGTAAGACCTCTAGAGATCTCTGATAACACGAAGTCGAGGGTTGTGGATTGACCAAGAGAACAGGTTCATTGAATGGAGAGTCGCCCTCATGGAGGAGGCTCTTCATTCACTCGACATCTCCAAGGCCACCAAGCCCATCACTGCGGAGCACGATCCGTACAAGATCATCCAAGTGCACGACTACAAGTCGATCAGCTTCTTGCGTCAATCTCCCGTGGTCAAGGCCGCCAGCACCAAGACCATCGAGATCTTTGCCCAGAACTATCCCGAGCTTCTGAAGGAGAAGTTCTTTGTCAATGTGCCCGCCTTCATGGGCTTCGTTTATGCCTTGATGAAGTTGTTCGTCGCTCCCAAGACTCTCAAGAAGTTCCATCCCATGAGCAATGGCGCCAATCTCTCCAAAGAATTCACCACCGGCACCGTCACGGGACTCGCCGACCTGATCCCAAAGGAGTATGGTGGGAAGGGCAGCGATCTCAACAGCGTAGGAAAGCAGCCTTTTCTGGAGGATGAACAGAAAGCCTGAGGTCAAAGTCGACTGAAGTTGAGGACCAAGCAAAACCCCTGGGGGGGAGGAGGGCCATTTCCACTCGTAATGATGCAGGGGGATCTATCCGGGGCCTTCTATCGCTCATTGGAAGAGGGCTACCATGTTTGAGCGAGCGTATACCCCAGTTAGTTCAGTTCAATCTCGAATTCCACACCATGCCAATCATCTTCTTCCTCTTCGACGACAGTCACGTCACAATCCCGTCCGTAGTATTAGAGAGATTCCTGCCCTCCATCACCCCTTGACCATCTCTTTTAGCAGATGGAGCCCTCGCTTTCTCCCCTACTGAACTGGTGGAACGGATCCAGGCGCTGACGCATCTGCGTTTCTATGGCCAACAGGCATAATGACACGGCTACTGGGATGCTCACAGGAGGAGAAGGCTAGCTGGAGCTAGCGGGAAACAGCAACTGTCAACTTGAAAGGCTTAGGAGCAATACTAATTCATCGTTGAAGTAGAGCTATGAATGATCATCTCCATCAATCCCCCGATGGATCTCCCCCCTCAACTGATGGGCTGAAGGAGCGGCATTCCATAATTCATGGATGTAGGGTATCACATATCTGGCCCCTGCGTGAAAGCGGACTTCTGATACTCACGCAAAGATCCTAAGAGTTGAGGACCTATTTCTTTTCACCCGAGATGGTGTTGGCAAGGTCTCCGCGACAGTTAGCTTCAGGGTGCTGAGCAAGGTTCAGATGAGTACTTACCTGCTGCAGTCTTACTAGCACTGTTCAAGGCACTAGCAGCGATATCTTGGGCCTGTTGCAAATATCCTTTGCCGGCTTCTTGTGCTGCACCGGCATTGGCACTAGCCTGCTGCGAGACGTCGGATGCGGTATCTTGTGCTTTCTGAGTCACGTCCGCTGCAGTCTCTTGCGCCTTCTGGGTGTAGTCGGATGCGGTGCCTTGTGCCTTCTGAGTAGCGTCCGACGCAGTCTCTTGTGCCTTTTGGGTGTAGTCGGATGCAGTGCCTTGTGCCTGTTGCAGGTAACCCTTGCCTGTCTCTTGTGCTTCCCCGGTATTCGCACTAGCCTTTTGGGTGTAGTTAGAGGCGGTGTCCTGGATGTTTTGCGTAGCCGAGGACAATTTGTCGCCGCCGGTGTTGACGTTGGAACGGGTCTCGTCAGAGAGTTTCTGGGTGGTAGACTTGCTATCTCCTGTAGACGTGTTATTGGGTGTTGTTGATCACCTGGGTGGCACCAGAGAGAAAATACCTGGCTGCACCAGTCCTGCAACACTGTCTGCAGTGCCAGTGGCAGAGTCTTTGGCCTGGTCGAAGGTGGACTTCTGGGAGTCAGGAGTGATTTTCTGTTGGACCTCTGCAAGCAGGTGAGCCGGGTGTCAGGTTGCGGAGGCAGTGAGTGAACTTACGATCGGTCAAGGGCTTGCGTCCGGTGTCAGACATGATCACGGTTGGGCTGGTGGCTTGGAGTTGATATGAGGTGGATTTGCAGAGACAGAGAGATGGCTTGACGAGTGAGTGTGGTGCTTGAACTAGACTACCTGTAGTGTTGATGGTGGTGGTAAAGAGGAGAGAAGTTGGAAAGTGTTGAGATGAAGAAATAGGCAGAAGTTTAGGTTTGCTGCTTCGATTTCAAGGTTTCAACGTCTTGCAAGCAAGTAACTGGCAGGGAAGGAAGCATCCAAGGCGAGTGATGCAATCACACAAACGGGGGAAAGAACTTGACGTCATTGTAGCACGCAAGCCAGCAAAGCGGTCACATGCCTGAGCCTTGGAGCATGTGAAAAAGTCAACAGTCAACAGGCCAGCCACAACGAGGGCAGAAAGCCTCAGGGCAAGGAGGCAGGGGAGGGTGCCAGAGTTACCTAAGGGTTAAGGGTAAGAGGTAATGGCGGAGGAGGGATCCATTCGAATGAGGAAGGACTTTCACTTTCAGACCAGGCATGGGCTGGGCTTAGGCAGCCATTACCCACCTATAGTCTCGCTGCCACCTTGTTCCCTTTCAATGCGGTTATTGCCTCCATCGCTCCCCTTTCCCCAGTCCTCACAGCCCCTTCCATGTACCCCCGCCAAACAGTGCTTAACTCGGTGCCCACAAAATGCAGATTGCCCACTGGCGCACACAGCGCCTCCCAGCCATCGGCCAACACCCCTGGCGGCATGGTGGGACATGGACACCCCCAGCCCGAGTATTCCTCCTCCATCCAGGGCGATTCGTGCGCCTCGATGAACAAAGGCGCAATGTCTTGACCATCGGCGAAGATGTCACTGATCTGCTTCAACACAGAAGACCTCTTGGCCTCCGCGTCCTGCGCCGCCCATTTCCGCCCGAACTGTCCCCCAAGAAAGCATGTGAGGCAGTAACTTTGCTCCCCGAGGCTGGTGTCGCGGAAAACGGAAACAGGACCAGTAAATGACTGCGCCAGCCCGCAAAGGCTCTTCTCCGTCCAGAACGGCCTGCTGAAAGTGATGATATATTTCGTGTAGAAGCCATAACGGGTGCGATTGACCACAGCAGTCTTGGACGGTGGCAGAGGGGGTTCGAAGCTGATAGTCTTGTACACTGGCGTGGGGATGGAGATGATGACTTTGCGAGCGTGATATGTTTTCGGGGAGCGGCCTATGGTGCTCACAGAGACCATACCGTCGGAATCTTGAGAAATGCTCGCGACCGGGCTACACAGTTTGACAGACCCGGGTCGTAGTTTTCGCGCCAGGCCCTCCGGAAACGCCGACATCCCCTGACGGATGCGAAGATACTGCCCGCCATCCTTCTGGTCGGAGCGCATCGTCATCAACCCACCTCCTGCGGCACAGTATTCGATGAAATACAATGCCGAGATCTCGGACGGATCCATACCCAGCATGGCATGAGTCCAAACCTGGGCGGTCGCAAACGCCTTTTCCGTCACTTTCGCATTCCGCAGATATGTCTCGAATGACATGCTGTCCAGCTGCTGGCGATGCCGGCCGGCTGAGAGGATGGACGATGATTGTGTCGTGGAGAGCCTTTCAACCTCGTCGCGAATGGAAACGCAAGAGCTTGTATCTTCCGCCGAAGGATACTAAGCGGGATTGTCAACTCACCACGATGCAGGGAGGTGTTTGTATAGACATTGGCAGTCAACGAGGGGCCCTGGACTGACCTTGGGCGCATCGCCATAGGGGAACTTGATCAAACTCCCGTCGAAATCCTGCACCACCACATCGCCTTTCGTGTTCTGCACGAACGTTTCCAATCCCAAGATCTTGGCCAACGACCACATCTGGTTCTGATTGCTGTCGTTGATCCATGCCGCTCCCAAGTCTGACTTGACCGCCCCCGTCTCTGGGGAGCGCAGCGTGAAGACCTTGCCGCCCACCCGGTCGCGGGCTTCAAGAACGACGTACGAAAGACCGGCGGCGTGGAGCGTCAATGCCGCTTGAAGACCCGATAATCCGGCCCCGACTACGAGTACATCGTATGTTGGAGACATAGCGGCGACGGTGTCTGCAGTTCCTCCTGGATAGCCTACCACCGAGGACAATCTGCGTGGTGCCTTGTGCTGATTTATATCCAGGTTCCATTTGATCAAGCTGCTGGTGGGAGGCAGAGTCAATCAGTGGAGGGAGTTGGTCGCCGTTCTCCGCCTCGGAACTCGGAGAATTGAGCTTCATCTGTCCAAGATCGTTTCCGAGCGTCCATGCTCTGTTTCAGATCTCTAAATAAGGCAGGTGCCCTCCATGAGTCGTTCTCTTAGGACAAGGACAGTTGAAATGCCGCTTAGAGAGGTGGTG
Source organism: Capronia epimyces CBS 606.96 (assembly GCF_000585565.1). NCBI lineage: Eukaryota > Fungi > Ascomycota > Eurotiomycetes > Chaetothyriales > Herpotrichiellaceae > Capronia > Capronia epimyces. Next base: position 555,127 of record NW_006912906.1, read on the forward strand.
ATGGTGATAGTAATAGTGCAGAAGAAATTCCCGGATGCTTGGTGAGGCCCAGGCCTGCACCAACGCAGTCATCCATTTCAATTTCAGGCTCCGGGTTCCATCGTCAACAATAACAGTCGTTGTATGTATGCCTATAGTGTTGGCACTTTGACTGCGACATTGCATAAGATAGAGAGAGGAGCGCATAACAAAGACAACATGAACATTGAATACGTCTTTGAGCCCGAACCACCTTCTGGCGCCCCTTTCTTTGAATACCACGTGACCATCACGTGATCTAGACCGTGCTTCGTAATCTGTGGGCCTGATGCTCGATACTTGATGCCTGCGCCGCCAGCAAATCGTCAGCAATAGGCGGCCCTCCCGCTGTCTCTCATCTCCATCTCCATCTCCATCTGCGTCTGTCTCTACTCTTCCTCTTCCTATTCGATACCCTTCTATCGCATCTCCAGAACCATGGTTCTTCAGTCCCCCCACAGTCCACATCGAAACCTCCGATGTCGTTGTACAGGATGTCATGGCCACTTGAGCCGCCGAGTCGGTGCAGAACCACCTCACGCAACATTGCATCGAGGGTCATTCCTGCTGCAGCTAGTCCTGTCATACACGCCCTACCTGCATTGGCACGACGCAAGCTCTGCGGGCTAAACGTACACCGAACGCACTCTCCACCGTGTCCTGCGTCCTCTTACAACCCACAAGCGGTTTGATTCCGGCGATGGCCACAACCTGACTAGAAGTACCAGTAGAACAGAGGGAAACATCAAATACCTCCAGTGCTACACGGACCCAACTGCATTTGAGAAGGGCCCTGAGGCATCCATCTCCAACTGGCTGATGCACCCCCGGCTAGACTAGAAATGCCTCCAACACCTTCTTGCTATTACACATAATTGGCAACGGCTAATCCTGGCTTTCGCTACGCGATGAGGGCCTATCCTTGCCATTCGCTTGTTTCCGCAATGGATGTCTCTGCGGTTCCGGTCAAACCGCAGCCACCACCACCCCCGTCTAAACCCGTTTTAAGCTGAGCGAAGCTACCCCTTCCAGTCGACTATTGTCGCTGGCAAGAAGATAGGCTTGAACCTGGACCCTCGCTTTTCCTCTGTGTGCCAGTGGTAGGTACTTGGATGTCGATCGCTACCGCCTGCGGGGCTGTGAACGTTGAATATATCACCACTATTGCACCATTATTACCAGCTCCTTTTCCCCGTCGAGTCTAGCCGACTCGAACACGTTGATGATGGTTTCCTTTCTCCATAAAACACCGAGCGATCACATCCCTGGTCCCTTGTGCCATTTCACCCTGTCCTCTGCCCACCATTCTTAACCCGAGGTTGTGGGAGAGTACTCCAGTTCGATCTCTCCTGCAGCGGCTTTCATCTTCTCGTCGTCAAGGGATCTTTGTGTGACAATTCTCTGCTCAAGACCTCTCTATTAACCGTTTCTCCCTTCTACCTCCATCATGGGAAGAGAAGACGTCGAGTTTAAAACCTCTGATCGAGTCACCCTCAGGGGCTGGTTTTATACCAGTGAATTATCCTCAGGCAAATCTCCTTGCTTGGTCTTGTCCCATGGCTTCTCCGCCCTTAAAGAGATGGACCTCAACACGTTCGCCGAATATTTTGTCTCCAAACTCCCCATCACCTGTCTGGTCTATGACAACCGAGGATTCGGCGACAGTGATCAGGCCGAAGGCGAACCGAGGAGTGAAATTGTCCCCATTACTCAATGCAGTGATATCTCCGACGCCATCACCTATGCGGCAACAAGGCCAGAGGTCAACCCTGACAAGATCGGGATCTGGGGTTCGTCTTACAGTGGCGGTCACGTCCTGTATGTTGGCGCCGTGGACAGAAGAGTCAAGGCTGTCCTGAGTCAGGTTCCGTTGGTGAGTGGTTGGGATAATTTCAGTCGGCTTGTCCGTCCAGACTTTGCCGTTGGATTCAACGGCGCGTTTGCCGCAGGTATACTCGAACCTCTACACCGTCGTGCGCCACTTCGATGCTAACCTCCTCCAGACAGAATTGCCAGAGCAGAGGGCAAAGAACCCGGGGTGGTGCCTGTTGTTGATGCTGATCCCTTGAAACCGTCTGCTCTGCCAACTCCAGATAGCTATGAATTTTTCTCGTCCTGGGAGAAGAAATCGAACTGGAAGAACACCGTTACTCTCAAGTCGTAGGTCTGACCCTGTTTCTATTTCTTCTGCATCTCTGCTGAACCCATCATTCAGGATCGAACTTTTCCGTGCTTATGAGCCACAACAACTGATCGAAAAGATCTCACCGACCCCACTTCTCTTGACGGTTGGCAGGGGAGATGTGCTGACACCTGCTGACTTGGCACTGGGAGCATATGCCCGCGCGAAGGAACCCAAACAGCTGCAGTTGTTACCTGGTGGGCACTTCGAAGCATATTCGGGCCCTCTCTTTGAGAGGAATGCGAGCACACAGGCCGAGTTTTTGAAAAAGTGGTTGGTGGAGAATTGAGGTTGGAGAGTCTCTGTAAGCGATGAGATAGGATAGCATTGTTTCATGACCTCGGCATTCGACTACGTAAGATGCAACTTGAATAGCCTTCCGTCCAGGCGAAGTACCTACCTACCTACCTGTAGTCCGATTTGCACAGAGGCCACGTTCTTTCGCAGCAGAGAGAACTTGGCGAGCTCAGCCTCGCTCAGCCTGATCATTGCGTCATGTCCCTGAAGAGGCTTAGGCCTAATCTGAGAGGCGGCATCTTCGTCGACTGCCAGTGTCTCTGTCTTCTGTCTTCTGTCTTCTAACCCTCTGCAAATCAATCATTTCAGATGCCGCCTGCTTTTCCTCTAAGTGGCAAAGGCACTGGCATATAGACTAGACTGAGCGGCTTGCCGCAGAGGGTGAAGGATGACCGGGGCCTTGGGGGACTGTGATCTACTTGGCGATCAAAGGGCATGCTTGGCTCACAATGATGAGGTGACTCTGGGCGTCAACGGTGTCCCTTCTTCTCTTTCAGAGCCCACAGTGCTCGAGGGCCGAAGTGGGCTGAATGTTGAGAAAATCAATGAGCCACTGCAGAACTCCTTGTCCGGAACTGCACAAGGTCCGATCAAATGGATACCAGCTGCTAGCAAACCCACCGCCACCATTGCCCTCCCGAGGCGGACGAAGAAACCCGCGAGCATCAGAACGGACACCGCCTCTTCAGACGAGGAGCCTCTGGTTGATACGACTGCCGCATTGGCCTTGCACTCCAAGAAAACCGCTCGCTTGCAACGGAGACATCAGAAGAAGCAGTCGGCGCGGAAAGTCCACTCGGACATTCAGTCGCTGCTTGACTTTCCATCGGAGTTGCTGTTGCTGATGCTCAGTTTCTTACAGCCCAGCGACATATACAGCCTCCTCCGTCTCAACCGCTCTATGCGAAGATTCATTCTGGACAACGAGACTGCCATTGCCGACAGCATCATGTACCGCCGCTACTGGGTCCTACGTCAATGCTTCCCACTGCCCGTGATGCTGGACAGAGTCTCCGATGCCGCCCGTCCAGCGCTCCTGAGCCAGCAGTGGCAAGACCGTCTGAAGATACACAAGAATCCCTACCAGCATATCAAGCAAATCGACCCCTCATTCGTCTGTACCTGCATGAGCTGTGTCCTGGCCTGGAACAATCTGTGCATCATCCTTGACCTTGCGCACTGGCAGCCAAACTTCGACAATCGCGAACCTCTTCCCATTATCCCTCGCGGTCGGAACCCCGAGTGGAATGTTCAGTTACTGGAGAAAAACGCTCAAATTGTCACGAAGGCCATGCAGAGCTCGCTTACACACGCGCGTATACTCCAAAAACACCTCGCCGTCACTACACGCACGATTCTGCGCTCGGGGAGATGGCGGAGGAAGGGTGACAAGACAACGCCGGCGCCGTCTCAAAGACCGCGCCTCTACCACCTCACGGACGAGGAGGCCGCGGCGGGGACGGATGAATTTCTCGAGCGAAGTGGACCACCCAGCTACCAGCCAATCTATATGCGTGACAACTACTACAGTGTCGAAGCGTTTGTCCCCAATCGCAAATGGGATCGGGATGAACAGCGGTGGCAGTATTATTCGAAATGGCCGAAGCCGCATGAAAATGATCTCGCCTGGCTCGTGGCAAGGTTTACGCCGTCAGAGTGAATATATCTAGAACTTTAGAAAGACATTCACCTGATAGAGCTGGAGATCTCCCTGGATACTATCAACACTTGCATAAATGTCATGAGAACCTCGCAGTATGTAGGTGCCTGGTACTTTTCCGCACATCGAGATAGCAGGCCTACTCCCTACTACAACTACAACAAACTTGTACTGTCGTCTGCGCGAGCACTTGAATCTCCCGCTTCAATAGTTCTATGTTGCTGTTGTACCTCTATGTATTATCCACTTCATTGCGCTCCCCCGTCTGCCGATCGATGCCTTGGTTTATGGATGTTCGAAGATCGTCCAACCAAACATCCACACCTTCTCCTTCGTAACATCAAGTCGTTTGCATTCGGGAGGGTGATAATCCCTTCTATTCATTGCATTCCCACCATGCTGGTATTCAAAATCTTTGCCAAAAACCAAATCAAATTGCGCACTTCTGCTCGATGCTCTTTATAACCAAGCTCTCGAAACAGACGCGGTGATATCACTTTGTAAAAATCACAATATCGCAGACGACACATCCCACCATTATATCCGCACATCATATAAAGAAACCTCGACCAGTTCGAAGTTGCCAAATCCTGTTGTCTCTTCTCCTTTCTGCACCCGTCCGAGGTCTTTGGTGTAAGTTGAGGGATGAAAGGTTCATTGTATCGCATGGTCATCAAGTCGTATAATTGGAGAGCTGGGGATATCAAACGAGGAGGAAAGTCGACATACTCTATACGCACCGCCGGAAAAGGAAAGGGCGAATAGCGCGTGCCCATGAGGATTCAGGTGCCGAACGGTACCATATTGGCTAAAAGCCCAGTTTGCAAACATCACAAACTCATCGTCAGCCATTCCCATTCTTGGCTGTTGCCGTGTGGTCCTCCGGGCACGTTTTGAACGCCCGAATTCAGCAAACTACCTTGCATCACAGAAGCCATGGTGGTGGCTCCAACGGTAGAGGAGATGCTGGCCGCCTTGGCCCGAGTGACCGGAGCCTGACTCATCTTTGGGGTAGACTGACCAACGTCTTGCATCTCAGTTTCGTTGGGTGACGCAGAATTTCCAGTCATGATAGGCAGTGTGGCCGTAGAGGCCCGAGACTGCCTCCGTTGACGTTTCGGTGTTACCTGCACAGGTCGGGCCATATTAGGACCCGGTGGCACAGGTGGCTTGGGGGGTGCAGCAGCAATGGGGACCACTCCCGGTTTCCCTCCAGTAGTTCCAGGCGGGTAGATTGATGGCGGGGTCATAGCAGACCCAGAATGGACAGAGCCTTGGACCGAGGCTGGAGACGCTGAATTTTGCTCACTTGCCGCAATGCCCGACGTGGGCGTTGTCGCTGGTGTCTGCTGGACCGAGTTCTTGCGAGATGCTTTCTTGGAGGCTCTCGTCGCGGCGGAACTCATGGGCATTGTATTCCCGCTGCCTCGATTACGCTTCTTGATCACATCCGTTTTCAGGGACAGGGGACGAACCACACCATGTAATTTGAGGAATAAACCACAGGCGTTGCAGAGCGGGTGGCCTTCTGGGTTACGACGCCACAATGGTGTGGTTTGCGTGAAACAATTGGTGCACGTTGTCGGCACACCATTCTGGTCGGTGTTCTTGGGCCCAGGACTGCTGGGCCTTGATGGCTGTTGACTGCTGAAACCAGATTCATCAGGAGAATTGGTGCTCGACTGCATTTGATGGTTGGATAACACAGGCGTGGACGTCGTCCTTGGGATCTTCTGTCTCCTTGGGTCCTGGTCCCGATTTCGAATCTCGCTGATTGAGGCTGCTGAGCCGTGGGTCCGACTCAGCATCGAGGAGCCCCAATCAGGCGGCGAGTTGACCATCTCCGCCCCGCCAATTCTAACCTGTTTGCCACCACCGTAACGCGGCATGCTGCCAAAGTCCGTGGCATTCGGATCCCATTGCAGACCGGAGTTGAGGTCTAATGTCGGGTCACCCAGGTGTCCGTAATCTGACTGCATCATCAGATTGCGCTCCCCAAAGTTGCCCTCGTCATCTTCTTGATCCGAATCGGCTCCAAAATGAAACATGTTATCGTTTCCAGCCATGGACACCCCAGGCGAAACCCGGTTACCGTATTCCGGGACCAGGACGTTGGAAGGATCAACGTGTTGCTGCATTGAGAATCCGCTCATTGCAGGGGCTGATCCAACACCATTCATGGCAGTGTATATCTGCTCATTGTTGGGTCCATATGAAAATTGGGAAGCCATGGGAGCCATCAGATGATTAGGCCTTTGTGATGGGTAAAATGGCATCGCTCGTGGATGACTGGCGTGATCAAAGTAGTACTGGGTAGGGTCATTTTCTTGGCCGGGTTGGGGTGTAGAGACAGCCGAAGCATAGCCAGACTGGGGCGGGGAGTAGAAATCCGTCGAGTTCAATGAAGAAGCCATGGAGGATTGGGGATACATGTTTGAAAAAGGACCATTGGTCACCATTGGCGAGGCGGCAGGAGAGAAGGCCAAGTTTTGTTGGAATGGCCCAGCTGGGGTAAGTATGGGATCATCGCTGAGGTGAACAGAGTCAAGGTGCATGGCCATTTGCCCCTGAAAATTGGCCTGACTACCATATTGGGAGGAGTTCTGTTGATCGAGGGCGTAGTCAGGAACAGCATGATCCATCTCCGAGTTGTTGGCGCCGTTGGGGGCAATCAATGGAGGTACCTGAGGAGAAAACTCAGCCGGTCGCTTTCGATTCTGGTGGCACATTAGCAAGGGTCTTTCTGAACAAAGACACAGACACTCACTCCTCTCCTTTCGTCAATGCTAGTCTTGCGGACTCTTTTCGGGACATAGTCGAATTCTGATGACCGGTTTATGGGAATTGATGTTTGGGGCATAGAGGCGGGTGGTAGTCCCTGCGGGATGTGGACTTGTGGCTTGTTGCGTGCAGCAATGGGAATCCCAGCAGACTGGAACAGCTTCGATTGATCTTGGGCTTCAGATGGGGCGGGCGAGGTTATCCCGGTGGGCGAAGCAACCGAACTTGGAATGATGAAGTCGTCGAGGTTCATGGGATCCGAGAGATGCTCCAGTTCATGTTGATCGAACTGCCCCAGTTGATCGACGCCATGGTCGACTGAGTTTCGTAGTTGCTGAGCAATTCCACTAGGAGCGGACGTACGAGCAGTGGTGCTGGGTTGGGATTGCTTTGCACTAAAGAAAGTATCAGTACCGGCGGGGCGATGGTCGCTGCCGGAATGGGTGTTGTTGGCATACGTTGCTTGCATTTGCTCGCGACGACGAAGGTTCATAGCCATCATTCGCCAGGTCAGATTCTCCATGCGCTCCTGATTTGGCAGACGGGACTTTGTCCGGCTGTAGAGCTTCCATATTTGAGTGCCTAATGGATCCTTCTTTTGCAGCTCTTCAGGGCTCTCGAAGTCGGAGGAACGGGCGTCGGTCTTCCATTCCGGGAAGGCGATGTCCCGTAACAGCGACTCATCGCGAGGAAAGGCTTGGGAAGTGGAGAGATCCAGGTTGGAAGCTGTGAACTTGTCCGAGTCAGAGACGTTGAAGTGGAAGGCGGCGGTTGAGAAGTTGGTGGGTGAAAGGTTGGCTGAGGAGGTATTGCCAGTCAGAGCTCCGCCCAAACTGGACCAAGTCGAGGAATCGGTGTCGTCGAGACTCGAGGAGGGCGGAGGCGCAGGGAAGTGAAAGTGGTCGGCGTCGGAGTGGACGGCGGAAGGTGCACGAGAAGCTGCAGTTCCCCCACGTTCTTCATAATCCGCACTCGACATTACCGGGGTCGATAGGAGTCGTCGCGTGCAGCAGGTTGAATAGCAACGGCAATGGCGTTAATATCATCAGCCGTAGAGTCGAAGAACCACGAAATAGTAATGTAGGTGTGAGTGGTCAGACAACGAGCAGAAATTAATTGGCAGTAGAGGAGGTATTTGGTCGTGGCGGCGGCAGTGTCATTACCACGAGACGAAAAAGTCGGCAGACACAAGACAGAAGTATGGGATCGGGCGTCACTAGGTGGGAGGGTGCAGGTCAAGAGAGGCACGCAACCTATGAGATGAGGGACCAGGAGGCGTCGAGAGATGGACGGACGGCATGGTCAAGGCGCAAGCAGGTGGGCATGGGTAATGCCAGTATGCGTAAGGTGTGGCCAGGGTCAAAGAGATGGTGCGAATGGCGCGCCGGCCTAGTGGAGGGGGACTGGAGCAAACTGGAGCCGGGGGGCAATCAACTTAACCATTGGGAGTAACCGAAGGTGTTTGAGCGCAAGCATTTCGGGAGTTGAGAGGGCGGACGGACGAGCTACGAGAAGAGGTTTAGGTGCGCGCGGGAGGAAAGGCTAGAAGCTGTGGGCGAGGCTTCCGGCTCGAGATGTCACCTGCAGCAGGTAAGCCGGATTCCCTCACGAGAGATGCGTGAATATCAATATGGTTGTCGGTGAAAAAGAAAAGAGGTCACGATCACTGCCAGTGGCATGTACGGAGTACGTGTAGCATTTTTGGGGGATGAGGCGAACGAGGTAACCCCGAGAAGGACGGGAGTCCATCCTAGTCAATCCCTATAGTACGTGCGTGGTGGTAGGGAGATCGAGTTCTCTCGCGACCAGGGGCATCTTCTTAGTCGCGGCGCTGGGTGGTCCTGAGCTCTCTTTCTTTTGCCGGTCACTGTTTGTATTTTTATTATTGACAATAATATCCATTATGGCCTGTACCTTCCTCTGGAATTGGCATCTTTTCCACCGCTCTGTATGGCTGGAGAGCAACTGAGGCATCGAGAGGGCCCTGAACGAGTCGTTGTCGGCATGGCACCAGTCGGTACCACCGAGAGAGCTAGGGCCCAAGCTGGAACCAGCGGGAGGCAGGACTGGGGGACGACGAGGGATTCGAGAAAGCACCGAGAGTGTGGTGTAAGTGGTGGATGCACCTGAGACGTTGGTAGAGGGTAGAGTGGAAGTCAGTGGGACGGGAGAGAAATCATTCGTCCAGAGGCGTCGACTCGACTGCGCTGATGGGGAGCAAGCAGCATGTTGGCAGATGATAGCCCAGCACCGATCCATCGTTTCTTCACCAGTGCGCCGCCCCGGCGCCCGCAGCAGAAGCAGAAATGGCATGCAGGGAACCTGACCTTCGGCGGGGCTTGACTTTGGCTCAGCAACGAGGGCTAGGGCTCATGGCAGGGCCTTAGGGGCCTAGAGGCTAGCCTCAGGCTGGCCTGACAGCATCTGGAGGGGTTGGAGGGCTCAGTTAAGCGGCCGAACCGGGGTGCTCAGGCCCATCTTTTTATGGGCCTAGATTCAGCTTCTGGTGTCTGCCACACTGGTAGTCCTGTAGCGTGGGTCAGTTCCGGCGTGGCTTCTGCACTGTCAAGCTGCTATTACTACAGCGTGTTAATATTTCATTTATTAATGGCCGACCGCGTGGAGAGGTACGTAGGATGATAGATATGACGACCTATGCGTCTCGCCAGCATCCGGTACGGCGTCCGCAACAACAAATAGTTTCTCATAATATCTACGACGCCCGCATTTCGGCCATTGGCCTTGATTGACCCCAAGGTACACAGTACATAGGCGGTACTTTACCGATTTCCATCGGGTGGAAGATCAGGCGGATTAAGTGGCCACCCAAAGTGCACCACCACTCAGGCTGCGAGGGCCACTGGAGTGGCATGCATTGGGTAGACAACGTGAGGTGAGATCCGGTAAAGAGGACTTATATCCCTCAGTAGCATGACAGAAGAGAGAAGGTGACCAGGCTTGACTTCCTACACCCTTCCTCATCTGTGGTATCTTATTCCGGCCAAGCAGGAGGAGGCAAAGGAGGCTGAGTGAGGTCGAGTTGGAGGAATCGTCGCAGGATTTGGCATGTGTTGGTAGAGGAACGTATGTGCGTACCTCTTCCTTCAGACTACTAGCTCAGTAGTACACCAGCAACGACGGTCCAGAGGGAAATCCACTGCTCCACCTGGTAGCATATTGAATTGCCACGGCCAGGAGGTCCGAAGAAGACGGTTTTCGGCTACGTACTTGCCCTGGAGTTCCAGTACACAGGGAGCCTCTTGGAATGTATGGAAAGAATCACTGAAGTATGGAGGTACCTGAGGTACCTTCCCTCTGTACCAGGTTTTGTCTTGCAAGGAATAACACACCGGGCAGGTTCCGTGGGAACAGACCCTGGAACATACAGACTGCCTCTGCCTGCGCCTGCACCTGCGCCGACGCCGGGAAGGTACCGGCACCACAGGCCTAAGCGGCCCCAGGACTTGCCTGCGACGGTACTTTGTTCCCCATACAATTTGCCACGGCGTAGCGTGTACCTCTTCCCAACGCTCTCCTACACCTCGGTTCTCCATGTCCAAACTACGGATACCCAGGCCATGGCCACTCTAGAGTCTAGACATTAGCCTCCTCACCCTCACATCAAGACCGTCGACCATCCTTCACAGCCTAGAGCGATTGAGGAAAACAAACAAACAAAGCAAGGCGAGCAATTGCCCCCTCGAAGGCCACCCACACGACGACCTCTCCCCGGCCGTTCATCCTCCCACAAATATTACGTTCATCCCTGCTCCGTACTGAACACCCCGGTACCTAACCGACCACCTCGTTAAAATAGCACTACCAGCACTGTGGTGAACAATGCACCCCCTGGTCACAATTAGCCAATTACTGCAGGGGGACGTCAAAGCAGCGAACTGCATGGCGCCCATTGCAACCCTGTCGATTCCATCGTCTCCAGCCAACCATGAATCAGTCATCCCACTTCTGACCCATGGGATTGACGTGCAGTTCAAAGGTCAAACCACAGCCCGGGAATCGATACGGGAGACACTTCCCACAGAACCCTTGTCTGCGCGGATCAGAAGCACATCACAGTGGCACAGAGGCACAGAGGCACAGAGGACGTCATGCAATGCTGATCCTACAGTTGAACTTTTTCTCTCTCTTTCCCTTCCTATGTGGAGGATGAGCTGGATCTCCAAATAGCAGCACACAGGGCCCAGATGGCAGTCCAGAGTTCAATTGAACCCTGACACAAATAGTCAGTGGGCCTCTCTGTTCGCCTGCATGGCGGCGTAAGATCGTCGAGAGGCATGTGCTTCATCTCACTTGGCTGTCCATTCATCTCACGCGGTTCCGACATATTGCCTTCGGTACATCTCCGTCGGCATGCCATGCCCGCAAAAATTCCACTTCCAGGGAGGTTCAAAGCACATGGCGTTGCCACCGTCCGCCCTACTGTTTTCCCTTCTAGACTCCGAGAATAATTTGGCGGAAATGAGCCGCCAATGGCCACTCCTCCGAATACACCCGGCTACTGCTGACTTACTCGTATCAGTCTGGCAGTCACCAATAGCCCCCTCACCTACGGATCGATTCACCCACTGACCCCGAAATAGGCTGGCTCTTCTAGCGCGGGGTTACTGTCTCCCTTGCGCGAGCTACTGTTAATATGCCACTTTCGTCCGCCAGTGGCATGCTTTCTGCTGGAAAAAGGAGGCCTTGAAAATTGTGCTGGAGGCGTCAAAACCGCCTTTTTGCAAAGGTAAGCTAAACCAGAGTTTAGTCGCAGAAACTGCATTTGGCGCAACGTCACAACTCGAGGGTTCGTGGGCTTTCGCTGGAATATCCCCGAGCCTCGAGGGTCCTGGCTCACCGCAGCTACCCTTGACCTGTAAGCGGCCGATGCGTCTCGCACGGATGGTCCAAAATCGAAGGCCCCGGAGTGGACCACGGCCGCGGCGTCTAACCCAACTGAAGACCCCCCCAACGTCTGTAGATCTGGAAGAAGACCTAATTACCCACGGAGTTTCGAGTCCACAAGTCAGCACTGAACGCAATCATCAGTAGCCGATCTCATCCGTCATACCGCCATTGACGGCTGCAAGTTTGAGAGGCATTCACATCATACTTTTGGAGATCCTTGATGAACTTCAGGACCATTGATGCCGTGAAACCTGAAATCTGCTGGATCAACCTACTAGCAGACGTCTGATAGGCGTTATGGCTGCACCCCACGAGATCGTGGATGGTTGACGGATACTCTGTAGGTGGTTTTCTTGCACGCTTTCGATTGTTCACGAATTGTCGATCAAGTGAATCTGGATTGACGTTCTGCGTCTCTGTTACCCAATCCGGCGCTGAGACCTATGGGAAATTTACACATTTTGTGTTCGAGCTAGCCATGGTGGCTGAACGATGATAATGAAAGCTTTGCCGTCTCAACTGGGGTGGAAACCCCAAAGCCAACCCCTAATCATCTGGTAGCCGTCGCTCTAGATGAATGTATCTCACTTCATCGTGAATAGAAACAAGTAGTCGAAACTCCACATCAAGCGTTGACAGGTAGACGAAGGACCAGTCGAAAAGCATCTGGTTTCTTCATCTCACCTATCGATACCGGAGACTGTGTGACAGCGGCTGAAACATTCAGTTCCTCCGGACCTACGACATGCGACACATCCTGCAGGCTCTAAGGCTGATATCTGATCTGGCTTCGTTCTTCGCATGCTTGCGGTGCAACAATGGCGACCTGTCTTCCTGTCAATATCGACAATGGGGCCTCCAACGCGCACTGTTGTTGAGCTCAGCGATGGGGAGGCTGATCGTTCTCTGAAACAAGTCTTGTCGCTCAACATTGTTGGGAAACTGGTGTCGAAACAAGCCCATCGAGCTGGCCCTTGAGCAACGGATTGCAAGACAACAGATCACCGTAAATGCCGTCGAAACCACTCGCTCGCGAAGTGATCCTCATTACCTACCTATGCTTAAGGTCCACATTGCCCCTGTGGCGTCTGTCGGGCACGCGACTATCATTCTCAACACTGATCCCCACTGGTAGGCAGGAAGAAGAAGCAATCACAAACAGCTCAGATTGCGCGTGGCGTCCGGCAAGGAGTCAGAAGCGGTAGTTGGAGCGAGGGCCGTTTGTTCTTCAGCAATTGCAGAGGGAGACAACTGTTTGGCCCACGAGTCATCAACGTCGGCTCAGTCGTGCAGCAGTGGTGGCAGCGGCAGCATCGACACCGTAACCATCGTCGGTCTCGGTGGCAGGCAAGTGAGGACTTGCTCAGTCCCTGACTCGACCATCTAGTTTGCAGGGGGCTGACGCATGGAACAATTGGACGAGGCATGATTGGTGAAGGGTGGACCCCCAAGGCCTGTAGCTGCGTTTGTTAGCTGCGTGACCCGCCACGCAGTAACTCTGTGGCTTTGAGGTGGATTATCGAGCACTCCCACCACCTGTGGTCAGTCCTGCATTTCCGTCATCGAGCGCAGAGGCTACTCCGTAGACGGGCAAGGATACTCAACGGAGGGGTTCAGCCTGATGTGCCGTGTTCAACTAAATTGGGGGTGGATCAAAGGAGTGGTTTCGGCCGCGTGCATTCTGACGTATTCTCAAGGACGAGTCGTAAGCGATGCCCCTGTTCAATTTGTGAGTTGGCTCATCAAGTCAGTCATCCTTACCAGCATTGCCAACAAGGGGTACGGTCCGAGGAGCAAAGGGTTGCGAAGAGCAGAGTGGGTGAAGTGATACAGAGGTGGCACCCCCACGCTACTCAGTAGTGCATGCTTGGTGGCTGGACTTGGACTGCGCACTTCTTTCTTCAAGCTGCTGCTTGCCTCCCTAGTGCACCAAGCTAAAAGTTGATGTTCGCTTGCAGGGTGTACTCCGTACTCCGTAGGATGCGCAGGATGCGCAGGATGGGAGGCGCAGGATGCGGGCTGGAACAAGTAGTCGTTGGTAGGGGTTGGTTGTAGGTGACCAGATCATGGCTCGACGCCCGACCTCAGTTCGTCATGAACGATTGATTAATCAAAGTCTCGTCAAGGAGAGACCGGGGGGTGAGGGGTGAGGTGTGGGAAAACCATCGGAAGCAAGTCCGCTCCCAAGACGGCTCCCCCAAGTCGAAGAAGAAAAAGCAAGGAGACAATCCTGGCGCGCCCTGTCCCTTGTGTCCCTGGCCCTTGTTCCTCCTCTTTGCGAATTTGTTTTTGTCAATGAATCTTGCTCGGGACGCCGCTGATGTGTACGGTGTCGGTGCTAAAGCGACCAGCTGTCTCATGCTTCTGATGTCTCGACCGTGGGTGAGGCATCCTGTGCTGTCGGTATGCGGCGATGTGTCCTGTAACATTGTGCGTTGGCCTTCCCCATAGTGGCGGAGCATGGGTGCGAGCTTGCTTTTTGGGAGGGAGGAAGGACCTGCGACCTGTGACCTGTGACCTGTGATTGCCGTCCAGGCAAAGGCAAGGCTTCCAGGCACGTGCACTTCGACTTGGACGGGTTTGGCCAGGCGCAAGAGAGGGCGTATGGTAGAGTACGGATGGATGTATGGAGTACAGTATGTTTCGAAGTTCTTTTCGGGCGGCTGCTCAGGCCCTTAAGTAGCAGGACTGAGCCACCAGACACCAGATACCAGGGCCCCTGAACCGTGGCAATACTGCGAGGTACGATAAGGAAAATATCCAGCTTGGTCAAAGGTCAAGGGATCGGCGAGCGAGCGATACGAGGATTCAACGGGTCAGTTTGGTAAACAAAATCAAATATATCATACTACTTGCTACCTAATCATAGTCGATATCAGATACCAGATACCAGATACCAGATACCAGATACCAGATATGAGCGATAGCAAAAGCTGGGGCTCTCGCCCCCTCCCGTATCAGCGCCTATGAGGGTTTCGATAGGCTCGTGATGGCGAGCGCAAGAGGCCTAAGGGCCCTTACAGCTCTTTTGATAAGTGGTGGTGGCCGTGCCCAAGAAGTAAGCGATAACGAGCTGGTGTTTCTTTTCTTTTTCCTGCTCGGCCTTCCTTTTTGGGTTGGTCCTCAGATAAAGAAATCCGGGGCAACGAGTCCAATCTGAGATGTTTGCGTCAGTGATCTCTGTCAGCCAGCACTTGTCCAGCTCGGGTTCTTTCTTCCTTTTGGCAAACTGTCACCCCGATCTACTATGGCCAGGAACAGTTCGTCCACCCAGGCCGGGCGAGGGCTGGTGAACGAGACGGAATCAGGAGTGAAGGAAGGCAGTGTCGTCTGATTATCGACTGTGGTAATGGTACAGTTGCATAATTGCATTTCCATCTCGGCGATGTTTCTTCTTCTGTCCTCTTATCTCGGAGATCTTGGTGGGAGAGCCGTGCCCAATTTGGATCGTACAGTATCTGTACTAGTAGGTCGGACAATCACGGGCTCTGAGATAACAAGATCCGACGAGGGAACTGCAAATATGCCTGCTCAACGTATCTGTTCGACTTCATGCTTGGACACGCCGACTACACTTCTCCGGTCAGGTCGTCCTGTTCATGGCTCTGATCATCGGGTATTGGTGCATGATTAAGACTTGACTTGGGCACCTCCTATCGGTGCGTGACCGCGCCGATCTTCCCCGTTCTTTGGATCACACAGCAGATGTAGTTCGGGTCGGGAAAGATGATGATCTCTTGGTGCTTGATCCGCAGCCTCAATAGCTGCACGTCATCCTCGCCTCGTGTCTGGTCCGACTCTTCTTCGTTCCCGGCATCTTGTTTGGACCCCGTCGTATCGTCGCTGTGACCTGAGCCGCCATGTGGCCCCTCAGACCCGGTTGTGCCGCGCGATACTGTTCCGAGCGTCACACCCAGCGCGTCGGCGTTGGTGACGAATTGGAAAATTGAGGAGGCCAGCAGCTCAACGGGCTGGGGCGGCTTCTCTTGTGCGGTCTCTGTGGCCTCAGCTGCTCCTTGTGTAACGTCGCTTCCACCCTCGACCGGAGTTGGTGCCGCCTGCTGCGTCTGCGTGTATTTGGTATATGAAATTCCTGTAGCAGGCGTAGACGCGGTCGGCATCTTTGAAGCCGCGACCCCCGTGGCTGCGATAATGGATCCATCTCTTCTCGACAATATCAGCGTAGACTGGACGTTGGGTCTCTCCGTGAGACCTCGTAGCATCGCATCGATGGAGGGTCCATTCAGCCTCTGCACACGTTAGCCGCATTGCTTGCCTGGGGGAGGGTTTCTGAGGGAGACGTACGCTCTCTGTCTGCACCATCTTGGCGATGTTCTCCTCCAGCTAGTAGTGGGCTCGTTCAGTAGTAAGAGTGTGTCGCATACTCATACTGCAAGTCAGGTCGTAAGGTTTTCGGCAGGACTCGGTTGACCTGAGAGGAGTGGGTTGGACAGGTTGGGACACAAACGCGCAGGACGCGTCGGGCAACAAGCTAAGAATGGGACACCAGATCTAGGGACGGTCAGAGATCTGATCTCAAGATCTTCGATCGAGACACTAACCAAGGATCCAGTCAAGCAACGTCCAACATGGAGTGGTGGTGGCGGCGAGGCTGTGCGGTCTGCGAGTTTTCATTACCCACGCAAAAACGAGGCTCCGCCGATTCGCAATCCGGGACAGAAATTGAGAATGAGAATGGCCGCCGGATTGGGAAAGGCGGCGGTCCCCGGCTCGGCCCGCTGCCCGGCTCCAAAGCTTAGTGGTCGAGCCTGAGCACCGCAGTTCAGAAAAAAATGACTTGCGTTTCCACGTCGTCGCTCCAGAATCACCCTCTGTGCTTACACCTCCACTCCACACGATCTTCCCCCTCCCCTACTCTGGTCTGTTGGGTTGTCAAGATGGGATCGAGTGCGAAGAAGAAGAGGGAGAAGAAGAAAGATTTCCAGGTCCGTAGCGCGCCTCGACCTCAACCTCCATTTTGCACTGGCCCTGCTGACGCCTCGACAGAAACAGAAACTCAAGGTGGGCAAGGCCAGGCCCAAGGCCGACAACCACACCGATACTAGCTTTCGCTCCAAAGGTAAGGTACCCTTTACCCTGACCCTACCTAGCTTTGGCTCTTCCGGCCCAACACCCCTTGATGTCGTGCTGACCGTCGCACAAAGCCATCGTTCTGAACCAGCAACTGGATGTCAATGCTCCATCGCAAACGGCCACCTTCCTTCACCACGTCTCACTGCTCAGTTCCCGCTCCGACTCTCAAAGGCGGGATTCGCTGGCTTACTTGACGTCTCATGTCGCATCAACTCCTAAAGGAAATGCGCTGCCCATAACGACGAACGCTCTGCTCGGCAGTCTCTGTCCTCTGATCCTCGACGGCTCTGCCGGGGTTCGAAACCAACTGCTAAAGCTGCTTCAGACACTTCCAAATGAAGGCATCCGCGACCATGTCACCAAAATGCTGCCCTACATGCGTGCCGGCATGACACATCTGTCGCGAGATATCCGAGCCACAGCGATAGACTTCTTATCGTTTCTGATCAAAGTCGCCGGACCCGAGCTGGTCTCCAGTCCCGGAGGCTGGTACCAGACATTGGAGTGCTTCACTACCGTTCTCGGCTGGAGATCCGCCGATGCGAGCAAGTGGTCGTCCAACAAAGCGTCGTTTGGAGGAGATGCCAAATCGACTGCGCGCATTATGCAAGTTCTTGCCGAGTTTTTGCAAGCAGGACTTGCGGGCGACGAGGCCGCAGACTCCCGCGTGGGCCCTCTGGCCGCCGATTATCCTTTGTGGTTCACCAGCTCACTTTTGACTCCTGTCAAGTCCAATGCTTACGCCTACTTGAATCTCTTCGGCCAGCAAACGGAGGACGAAAATCAAATCCTTGATGATCGAGAGGACAGGTTACGGGTCTTTGTAACCCATTTCCAGCCGCGTATCTTGGCCGGCGCCGATGCTGCGAAGCAGGAAGGCGGTGAATTAGGACGTGCTTCAGGCCTACTCGCCAGAACCCTTGATCGCACGCAGAATGCAGACACCGCTGGAGATCACAGGCGTCGCATTTCCCTGCCTGTGTCGAACCGGCCAAGGAACTCCAGCTCAAGCCCATAGGGGATGACTAGAACCTCCGAAGGAAACAGCAACAGGGAAACCTTCTTTACAGAAAGACCACCAGTGAAGAGAATCACCGAGGAGTGCTGCTTGTCGTGGGAAACTTGCCCAACAAAACTCGCGACCGTCCTTACGCTATGGTTCGGGATTGAAGCATAACCAGCTCGAGGCTTATGGGGCCACTACGTCGCCAGTACTCATGATATAAACCTTGACCCCAACCACTGTCAGTCCGAAGGTGCAAACTCGTATTCAGCTGCGACGGTTCGGCTGCCCGAGCCTGCCGTATACAAACACCGTCGATCTGGCCGAACCAGGTCATCTCCAGACACGCATTTCTACGATCTGTTCTCAAAGAGTGATGCATCCACACTTCGGGAGGAAGACCTGGGCAATGCGAACTCTAAGAGTGGCAGATATTGTATTTCCAGGCGGCGATTTAGCCAACTGACTAGTAATCAGCAACCAGCACACATCACCGGCCATCAGCCGCTTACTCCGTACAGTCTGTACACCTCGATCTCCCTTATCATTTCTCACCAGGCAACCTTGCCGCCAACCACTCGTCGACTTTGACAGCAGCCCACTCGTCTCGATCAAACCAACCGATGAAATTGCGATCACCGAACCCACCGATCCAATAGATCTCGCGAACGACCAGTCTCACCCACAGACCCTTGTGCGCGGCCCACTTCTTTCCAGGCAACCAGAGGACACTGTCACCGTGGGCTTTTGTGAAACATGCCGCAATGTCCTCGCTCTTGACCTCGTCGTCCGTTATCTTCTCCAAGTATCCGACCAGATTCAACCGTGGAAGGTTCGCCGCCGACCAGGGCTGGTGATGGGTGAGCTGCGCGTACTGGTCCCACCAGGACAGTGTCAGCGAGACGTTGGAGCCAGCCAGGGCGTTCTGCGTCGATGTCGACACTGTCAGGGCCAGAAGAGTTGGGTTCCCGCTCGGCTCCTCGCACGAGGCAATGTAATCCGGCAGTCCAATGGGCGTGTTGGCCACACCTGCAGGCACACGGTCTGAGGTGATGTTCTCGGGGAACACGGTGGTGAGGATGCCGGTCTTGGAGAGGCCGAGCAGACGTCGACCCAGAACGGTCGACTCGTAGCGTGAGGGGATTGTGAATGCCGAAGGGTCATCATCTTCTTCTACGGGAGCCAGCTCGTTCAGAGTTGGCGGCGGTGTCTCGAGCTCGAGCTGGAGCTGGAGCTGTAGCTCGCGGGCTTCTATCTCCAGCGTTTCAACTGGGACGCAGGCAACATGCGACCCGAGCAGCAGCACTGCCGACAGTAGCCGTCCGGCCAGACGCATCTTGTCTCAATCAAATGTAAACGTACTGAAGAATCTTCCCCCAAATCCGATTCGCTCTGCTCGAGCTGTTTCCCTGGTTTTATCTGTCCCTGAGCGAACTCCTTTTCGAGATATATTCCTGAGTCGCTTCCCTTCCCAATTCGTCTCGGTGCAGTGTATCCGTTGACTTCCACTGGCAGCGCTTTTGCACCGACCAGGCAAACTGCAAGTTGTGAATTCCTGTGCACCACTTCCGAACGCTCTCAGAGCACAACGGTTCTTGGATCGATTCGACTCGATCCGCCCGTAGGTAGATGGGTAAATGAAGTTGTTAGAGGGGTAGATATAGGCAGGTAGGTGGGTAGGTAGGTAAGTAGGTAGGTAGGTAGGTAGGTAGGTAGGTAGGTAGGCAGGCAAGTAGGTAGGTAGGTAGATTGTGTTTGTGCCGCTCTCCCACTGTCTATTAGAGGCACCACGACCCTATTGTCTGCCCGCTCGCCGAAGGTCAAGGTCAAGGTATCCAGATATCCAGATAACTAGATATCTATGATAGCTCTAGACCACCTTCCCTTTCTTGTGTCTTTTCCTTTCTTTCCTCTCAGACGGCGCCCGGTCTCAGGGTCTCGGAACCACCAAGCTCCGCGAGAACTCGTAGGGAGAGGGGCGGATTCCGGCGGGACTCGGAGCGCGAGTGATGGGTAGATAGATGGTAGATAGGTATGGAGAGGAGAGAGTAGAGCTCTAGAGCCTGGTCTCGCTCAAGCTGGTCTGGATGTAATTGTGAAGAAAGTAGAACACACCACCTAGGTATGGCATACTCGAGTAAGTACTACGTAGGTAGAGATGGAGAGGGGCCCATCTCGTGGTGATGAGCTGTAATCTTATCTGATACTCCCACTGTCCACCGTAGGTACTAACATTCAGATGCGACATCGGCCTCGGTAAGCACGCCACATCAATCATTCCATAGTCTTGTCATTGATGTCTTAGGTACGTACTACCTTCACCTAGGTATGGCTCGCCGTTATAAGCGTGGGAAATACTGGGTAGTCATACCGGTATACTGTGTATTGCTCTGATCACGCCCGACATTATTGTCCGCCGGCCACCCCTATTTTGTAATACCTTACCTAGTACTCCAGCTACGACCATTATCAAGTGTCAAGACTCGGGTCTTGACATCTGGTCATCATGTGTACGACGCCAAACACAGAAAGAACCCAGGCGGGGCACCAGACAGAAGGAACTGGAGGTAGTTTTGAAGTACTAAGTTTGAATTCAAGAAACTATACAAGGAATCTGCTAAGTAAAAAGTCCTTTCCTCAACCCTTTGGAACCCATTACTTCCAAAAGGCTGTGACTCCGCAGTTGGTTTCATGGTTTTTGACTGGTGTTCTGGTAGCACATGACTGTCTCCAGACAGTATAAGCCTTGTTAGCCTTGTTCAGAAGGACATGCTGAACAAGTTACAAGACATCATACTTGGTTGTCCACAGGAAGCTTGTGGAAGTATTGGTACCGGATAGACTGCGGTACGACAAGGACAACCTCTCGTACAAGAGCTCTCAGGCTGGAGATCACCAGGTTTATGACGCCTCTGGTCTAACGTGGAGCGGTGCTGGATCATGACTGAAAGACCATAGTAGCCTAAACTCACGACCAAGGGTCCGATCTAGAGGCTTAATGGACTCCACCAATGTCTGGCCGGGTCTGCTTGAAACCTGAAAATGTCAATTGCCTCCAAACACAACCACTAGATCGACTATCTAGGAAGCGATAATCATCGAATCCTTTAGATACTGCGATGCTAGATCTGGTGCGGAAGCAAATTGCTGGATCGAACAATATGTTGCAACACGCTTGTTGTCCAGATTATTCGGCAGCGCTCTCCTGGGTACCGCCCAACTCTTCGTTGGCAGTTGCCATTGCTTTGGTGTATTATCAAAGAAGGGCTGAAGAGAATCTTCGCTGACATCAAGATGCATACTGCCACTGCGTAGGGTTTGGTGCACTTGTGACTGAAGATTGCACTCAGTCTTTGATAATGTTCTCTTGTGGCCCCTTGGGGACTCGTTTGTATGTTGATGGTCATCCCCACCATACGTCCGGCGTCGTTGTGGCGTCGGTGTCGCGCTCTGGCTGGGCGTTTCAGATTGTGTGGATAGCGACATGAGGACGCGGACGGCGTTGACTTCAGAACTTGTCGTCGGGTAATGTTTAGATGACTTGTTTCGTAACTCCTCGCCGCTTCCATAACCGTGGTCATGGATTTGGGCCGGAATCACTGACTGAATGGCGGGATAACCTTCTCCACTGATGTGGTCGCTTGAGACGGCTGACTTGGAGTCTTCCCCTGAGATAGGTTTGCAGTATCGGTCGGATGACGAACACACTTGCGCGAGAGGAGAACTGGACAAGCCACCGCTAGCAATCCGCAGTCGCGGAACTGCCGAGGCCAAGGATGACCACGATGAATTCGAGGAAATGGATGACGACCTGGACCTTGATGTACGAACTGTAAAATCTGAGGCAACCGATGCTGGGGAGGAGGTTGAAGGAGTAGTGGACCTGCTTGGGATCTCCTGAATTGTCTCTGCAGGACGCATCAGGGATCTTACAGGTGGCAAACCAAAGCTGTTAGGTCGTGGCGGAGGGCAACGCTCCAAGTTGGCATTCGCGATGCACTGTCTTCGCATACTCCGCAGGGCGTCTACGGAAGCCGAACAACGGAGAGAAGGTGTGCTGGAATTGTTTGACCATGGACACTTGTCTGCAAGCCGGGGAGTAGTCTGTGGAGTAGGAAGATTTCGTAGCTGCGGCTGCATGGGCAAGACAGAGCTTCGCGCAGGACTCGTCTGAACCGGAGTTTGGGGAGTCTTGGTAGTCTGGGGAGTTTGACCTTTGCATTGTTCCGCGCTCCGTGGCTTCAGAGTGTCACTGAAGTTCATGTCGTAAACTTGGCCTACATGGTCTGGGCTCGACGATAGAGTATCCCAGGCCCTGCTCGGTTGCTTGGTGAAGTGCGGGAACATGATCTGATCGGTCTTGTCTTCTGGTAGATGTCTCCGCAGAAAGTCATTCACGAGCACCGGATCATTGACCATAGTAGGTTCCAGCTTCTGAATCACATCCGTCCACCATTGGTCTGAAAATATAGTCTCCTCGGCAGGATGGCCTACGTCGACTTCAGAGACCATGCTAGCCAGGATCGCGTTCGTGCCACTACCAGGATGGCGAAAATCGTAGTTTGGGGATGACCGACATCGGGATTGTGGCAGCTCTTTGGCCAATTTGCTCAGAGCCAGCACAATCTTGCTCCAGTTGTCGAAGAACTCCTTGGGGACATGCAGGTTGTAGTCAATCTTGAGAAGATATTCTCGCTCGTTCTCGTTGATCTCACTGCTGCGGAGGCCAGATATTTTACTCCAAGCCCTGGCGGAGTAATTCCTATCCTGTAGGTACTTGGAGGCTAACATGAGGGCTGACAAGAACATCCGACGCCCACATTGCATTGCACGACACTGAGATCTTGCTGAGCTCTCCCCACTAGACTGTGCACTCTGCTGTCCTCTTGCGGAGTCAGCACAAGGCAGCTTTGCCTTGAGCAAGATTAGATAATACAATGCGACCTGCAATGTCGAATAACTAGTCTTGGACCGTCGCAGAGTCTCCTGGATGAAGACGCGCAAAGGCAGTACGCCAGCGCCATTGAAGCAGGTTGACATCATAGGAGGGCAGGCCGACAGTGGCCAAATGGCAGTAATGAGTCTTGTGGCAAAAATAATGAGAAGAGACACGAACTGATCAGTGACATCAGTGTCTCTCTTGAGCTTCGGTGGGGAGAGTAGATTTTTGCCTGAGCAAGATGATCTGCGAAGAGAAAACTTCTGGATATGGTGTCCAGCGGCAGTGTCGACCATGCGAGGGTCGACGCTGGTCTCGGGACATTTTTGGGACGAGTCAGAGGCCCGTGGTCGAAGGCTGTTCGAGACATTGTGACTCAGGCAAGAGGGAAGGCTGGAGCAGGTGGACGGTTCACAGGTCTGTAGCCCCTTGAGCAAGTGCTCTGGAGGTTCAATCGATGACCGAGACCCCTGGCACGGCTTCGGCTGCTGCACGTGCTCCTTCTCGTCCTCGTCAGAGAAGACGTCGACCGGATCAGTCGCATTGGTCCATGATGTATGAGACGATGATTCAGTTGAGTATGACTCGTGCGCTGAGTCGCTGATGCTCACATTATCGTCAACAGTAGCGACACTGCTTTGGTCGGCGTCGTTGGTGAATGTAGACCGACCATGGAGCGAGGTAGAATCGGAGACTTTCTCCGTGTTGTAGAATTCACGACAGCCGGATCGGAGCCAATCCGAGACTGAATCCTGCACATTTTGGGGGCGATAGAGGTTGGAGAGGTGTACAACCTCTCTAACGCCCATCTTCTTTTGGTTGCGAGGAGACTGCGCCCCAATTTCGAAGGACTAGAGCTCCTACAAACCAGTATGATCACGTAGGTAAATAGAGATGCCGATGTAGAAAGAACCAGTGAGAATGACCTGGCAGTGCGTTAGGAAAGTCTATTTAATGTAGAGCGCAGTAGGGTCTTACCGAAGGATTGCAAGGGATTGCGCCGCAAACCCACCGCAAGTCAGAATGCAAGTTTTGACTGTTCCTGTTGTCAAGACAACTTGATCAGGACAAGCACCAGATCGATGTCCACGCGGGAGTTAAGCCGTAACTAACTCGCGCAGGGAGATATCGATATACAAATGCTCGTCAATCTCAAGATAATCCTGGTGTAGGTTTACCAAAACAGCTTGCAACTCTGGCGGTGGGCTTTGACGGACGGACGGTAGTTCTAGTATGTATGACCCTGACCACAGACTCATGGCTGGACTTGGATTTTGTTTTATGACTGTAATGGAGTGGAGAGATGGAGGTGCGAGCGAGTGCTGGGTGGCGCTGGCCGACTTTCAGGCACTCAACCGAGTTTGTTTGGGACGAATTTTGTGGTGAGACGAGTTGACAATTAGCACAGGTGAAAAGTACCGTGAAATTTGCGTGGTTCGACGGTGAAGGTGTGCCGGCACAGTGAATGGCGAGGCTTCAAGGATGGTATAGATCGGGAGTCAGCCGATTGAGGTCTGCAACTCTTGGTGACAAAAGCGGCTGTTCTCTCCAATATGGTGGCCAAATTGGTATAGGGACAAAGGTATAGGATCTGTAGGCAACCATGTTGAGTTGAGTCAGTTTCTTTGTTCGATTCATTATGAGTCCGTCTCAATGTTGTCCGTGGCGAGGTGCGCGGTCAGGAGTGCTGAGTGCTTACGGGAATAGGATTGCTGTGCAGTACAGGACTGGGTCCTTGTGTGTAGCCTTGAAGGCAGAAATGTATTCAGACAACGGCACTATAAAGTAGCCAGCAGCCTCTGCTGCGATCCATGGAGTGCTTCATCTTTGTCGCCGGTAGAAACGGACTCCGGCGCTGGTGGTGAGGTTGCAGGGTGGCTCTATGTATACGGGCTGGGCGGCGACCTCGCCACTGCACTGCGCCTGCGCCGCTCAGATCAGCGGATGACTCAAGGAGCGAAGCCAGCGAAAATCGAACGCCTCCCAAAGCCCAGAAACCATCCAATCCATCGCCCACCACCCTTCCCTCTCCAGTTGCTCCAGGGCTCCAGTGCTCCAGTTGAACATCCACCAACCCAGCCAGGCATGCAATAGTATCCAACTTTGAAAGGTGATGGCATAGTCCTCGATTAGGACATTCTATGTTCACACTAATTGACACATTCTTCCAGGCATTGATTCGGAGCATCATCGTCTCCAGCACTTACGTCTACAAAGTACGCTCTGCCTTGAAACTGCTGGGTTGCCTGTATACCTAATCCCGATTACTTCTTCCTAAACGTCTTTTGTCTCGGGCTTGCACCTATCCCGCCTGCTTTCCAGTAAAAAAAGTCTCTTGCCAGCAGGGGGACACCTGTACAACAGGAAATAGACACAGGTGACATACCATGTCCATATCTGAGTGTCGTTGAAACCGACATTATATCAGATTTCGTTGATTGCCTGGTGATCTATCACTAAACAACTCTCTCCGTTGCTCTACACCGACGGGCTTCTGATACCCGATAAATCTCAGTCTTCGCCTGACCGACCTCAAGCTTCCTCCTTACGTTGCTGGGAAGAGTTGGAGGGTGACAAAGACAAGCAGGTGTAACCAGTGTACTCCGTATATTTGCAGAGAAGCAGCACCGAGTAGCAAAAGCAAAAACCAACGAAGCACAACCAATCTTGATGTCCGACAACGCACGGCGGACCCCAAACGGACCATCTAGTCATGTCCCCGCGTAATCGTCAATCACTGGGAGCCTGATTCGCCCCCGAAGGAAGGGCACTGTTGCCGTGATGGTGGCGCTGGCTTGCTCATCGAGGAGAGGACGTGCAGGGAGGCACACAACGAGGAAGCCGGCGACCCATGACTCAAAACAGTAGACCTGATTCAGATGGCGGCAAATGAAAATCCAACCAACGCCACCTTGCCACTTTTAGGCTCTTCCCCGACAAACTCATCCACGCAAGTCGCACGGACCAGAACCAAGTATTTACGGTCCGCATCAAAGTCGTCGCAAGAGGCGTCCACAGCGTTATCTTTCGATACTGGTATCGATATCGAAATCGCTTCAATATTCGCCCTCCTATTCCGAGGCAGATGAGCGAAGTCCCGAGAGAACACACCCGGGGGCTAGTCTAGGGACTGGGCGCCCAAGGTTGCCTTGACCATGGGAGTGGTGTTGGTGGTGGAGATCACCCCGTTAAGAGCCCATTGTTGCGCCTATAGATCGGCCGTTGACTCTTGGCCGCCTCTAGATCGTGACCAGGACTTCCTACGAGCTCCGAGACTCTTGTGTGGATACAACCCAGTCTAGCCAAGCGCAGGCAGGACAAGTGGGTGGTGAGCCTCCGGCTTACGATGACTCGGAATAGGGCCGACCGGATTGAGTTCGGCGATTCTGCAAGTATCCAGCGATCGCGTAGGCAGAGATGCCCAATGTTAAGCTCCACACGCTTCGGTCGGCCTCCTCGGCGCCTTCGTCTTTGCTGATACGGGTAAGCCGGACATGTTAGAAATTCAGGCTATTGATGTACCAGGACTGTGCCAGCCCACCGAGGGAGCCATAATGATGATGGTGTTAACGACAATGGCAGCATTCCTTAATTGGCCCAGTGAGTGAGCGAAGTGATCACACCAGACTGCGAACAACTGAGTCGGGTTTCACGAGATCCTCTGGCAAGCTTCTGCCTATCCGAATACGGACATCCAATCAATACAGACACGATCACGATGTTTGGCCCTCTAGAGATGCCTAGTCAAACTCACATCACAACGACACTACACAGCGTCGGCCCGAAGAAGATTTCAAGTTTCAAGACTTGGTTGGCGTTGAATCTCCGTCAAGGCGAGCCAGTTGATCGCCCTCAGGCTGCATCAAGAGCTCCAGGAGTGCTCGCCGAAAGTTGAGCGGGTCAGCTTAAGAAACGAACCGTCTATTGCCGCTACAGCACTGCTTGGGTGTCCAACAGATACGGTGTCATGATGGAAGAAGCGCCCAAAACTACAAAAAAGTCCAGGCTGCTGTGGATAGGAGTCCTCATTATCTTCTTACGGGCGCTTTGAGTGCTGCCTAGAATGGTGAGTCACGTGGGCCCCAGCTTGTCTCATGGCCCTAGAACTATCTTCTAGGGCTTATGAGGATCTAAGGAGGTGGATAGATGGTGTGGGTGAGGAGTGTCGTCCGCATATAGTCAGAAGAGATGGATGGGGTATTATGGTGAAGTTCATCGGGTGGCTCTACGTACTAATATCAGAGTTCGTATTCGGGACAGGCGCACGACGCACACATGATGCTGGCCGAGGCCCTTCCTTGCAAGAGCAGCCTGGGGCCTGAGCCTAGGTCAGAGGACAAGACCACACGGCTAGACCTCGTCGAGGACTCCAATTAATGCAGTGATACGGATAACTTGTTTCGCTTCATCTATGGTTTCCAACGTTGCCTGGTGCGACAGCAATACCCAACGTTGATGCAGTGTCAGCTCGTCCTCGTATCGAGACCCCTGACAGGCAGCCTTGCCCACCACACCACAGAAATCTTCGATATCGACAAGACGCTCGGTACGAACCTGAGACGTCAAATCATCTGGCGAGAACCGCTTCCTCTTCGCCACTTGAGTCCTTCAACGACATTCCTCTGGCATTCCTCTGGCATTCCCCTGCATTCCCGCTGGCCAGTGTTGAGGCTCTCCACGGCTGAGTAGAATAGTAGAATAGTCTATTGCATTCGGTGGTGGCCGAGAGCGTGTCCGAAGCCATGTAGTAGTATGGAGTACGGAGTACTCTGTGCTCTATTTCAAAGCGTAAATCTTACCACTGCTGACTCTTTGAACCCAACCCTCTGCCGAAACCTCTAGTGGCTCCATCTATATCCACGTCTGTGTTTCGACTTGGAAGCCTGTGGACGCGTCGAGCGCCGTCAAAGATCCGACCGCACTGATGAGGGCCATTTTCCCTCCCATCCCGCTTACCGGAACGCGGCCACGAACCGCGATGTATCTTGGAAACCCTATGCTCGACCAGATTTTATATTCAGTCCTGGATCCCTGAGGCGTAGTATTCCGCGCGTCCCCCCTTTTCTCGCCACAACTAATTCCTCACAGCCCCTTCGGATCTCATAAATTCATCTTGGGAGCCTTTTCATAATAATGGGCCATTTCCAACCCCGCCCGCTTGAAGCCGCATTTGACATAGAACCCCTCGTTCGCCTCGCTACAGTCGAGAATGCTCTTGTAGCAGCCAACCCTTGCGGCAACGGAGTCGAGCGCCTGGATAATGCGGAGGCCAAGCTTCTTGCCCTGCTGATTCTTCGCGACGGCGATATCTTCGATGTGTCCGACCAGCCCCATGTTATGGATGAATTTGCGCTCGACAATCACGGCCCCCGTGCCAACCACCGTCCCTGTCGTGTCGCAGATCACTAGGATGTAGTATGTGTCGTTACGGCTAGCCATAAAGTCGTACCGTGCGTTGAACTCTGCTAGTGTCGGCTCGCCAACCGTCGTGAGGACTCGTAGAGTAGGGAGGAAGCCTATGGGTGCACACATCAAAGTATTAGAATATAGAGGTCAGATTGGCAAGAGGCCAAGGAAACAGGAAACACCAAAGTCGGACTGGAGGGGTAGGGACACAGTAACGTCAACACATAGTATGAGGGCATGAATACAGTCGATTGAAGGCTCCAAAGGCCAGGACCAAGTCACACATCGCCACGTAACCATGCGAGACAAGCCAAGGGATATGGATATGGGCACATACCGCCAGAATAGTCGCTTCGTCGAAGTGGTCGGATCGAGTAGCCCTCGGGTAGACTGGAGGAGACGTCGTCACCGATCAGCGACGGCGAGAATAACGGCGGGTCATCGTATTCTTCTATTCCTGCCGGCGCCGATATAGGTGCCGGTGTTGGTGTTGATGTTGGTCTGGAGCTGGCACCGTTTGTGACGGCGGATGTCGTCCCGTTCGCGACCGTCGACGTGGGAGTAGAGTCTATCCTTACTTCGGACAGGGAAACTTTTGTGCTTGCTTCTTTCTCATGGGCAACCGCGGATTCGGTCGAAGGGTTCGAGGTCGAAAGGAGGGACACTTCGGTGGGAGTTTGAAGGTCTGCCATGGCTGGCTGTGGACAGACTCGACTGGTTGACGGCCCCTGGTGTGTTATGGGACTGCTCGGAGGTCAATTGTCTCCTGAAAAGCCGAGGATGAAGGAAATGAAGGGTGCAAATGAGAGAGTGTAGGTTTAATGAGCTTCGGTCGTTCCAATGTTTATTGGTATCCCTGAATCGGAAAGGGAGAGGTGTTGTTGAGGATTTGCCGCGCCACCACACGATTCTAACTCGCCTGCGTCTATTACAAGGGAACTGGAGACTGGAGACTGGAGACAGAGAAGGGAAAGGCACGTAAGAGTCTCGATCAGTATCGAGCTGGGAAGCCGAGACTCATCGTTGAGTCCAGAGTGTTGGCCCCTGCGGTGTCAGATGCGGAAGTCAGCTTAGACACTATTTGTTTTGGCGTCGCAGCCTGCAGACAGAAAGTCTGACCCTGCATTCTTGACGATCCTGACAGCCTCGGTCAGGCCGCAGGCACAGGCACAGCCGCAGGCACAGTTTAGCTATAAATAAATAGCTTTGTTTGACCTATCTACTCCCTTGGGGCGGCTGCGGCAAGATCTGCACAGCTCCTTTCGGTGGCGGTCGCGCAACTGGCTATAAGCGCTCATCTATCGTGTCTACTGATGTAGGAAGGTGATCTTGTCAGGTGCGTCCTGAGACAGATTGCACACCTGTCGGAAATCCCCAAAGAAGTCTTTCCTCGAGGCAACGAACTTCTGGAAATCCGCCAGCCGGACCGCATGCTTGATCTTGTTGATGGAGGGCAGCCCCGGAAATCTCATCAGGCCGTCGTTGACAAAGAGCCTTATGAAGTGTTCCTTGGGGCTGGCCTGGAATTTTGTTCCACAAGCGATTCTTTCCAATACCAATCTCCCACCCATTGGCACCACGTCGCTTGTCTTCCAGCGGCGATCCCACTTCATCCGGTTGCTAGGCAGTTCTTGTACAACCGAATGTTCGTTGAGGATTTGCAAGGCAGCCATGACGGGCACAATGTCTCCGTCATGGACAAAACTGAAGTAGACATCTTCTGAGGACTTGTTCGACATGAGGTTCTGGGTAGCGTCCAGCCAGAGCCATCCCATCACTCCGGCGTAAGCGTTGCCCGGTCCGGCTCGGTAGAAATGCAGGAGATCCCGGGCATATGCGAAATGCGACCATTCTTCATGCGTAAAGACGTTGCACCAAGCACTGGAACCCCGTGCGAGTATTTCGAAGCCACACATCTCCATCATGCTATAGATGTCCACATGGCTGAGGTCCAGTCCCTGAGCAACCTGAGCAAGTCGTCTGGCTATGGGCGCTGTAAAGACTCTTTGCCATTCGTCCAGTTTTCGATATCCGTGGTCATGGCCGTATTCCACATCTCTAGTATAGTTGTGACAAGTATCGCCGGGAGTGAGGGTATCGGCGCCCCGGTCTTCGTCTTCTGGGATCACTTCTAGGTGAGCAGAACCGTCTGATGACCAATTTAAGCCGAAAAATCCATCGGCGAAGTATTTGGCGGTCAAGACATCCCTCGGCGAACTGCAAGACCAGAATTTTGTCGTCCGGTCCTTTGGGACGAGGTGATCGTAACGTTCTCGCAGGGATTTGCCGGTATTGAAGGCTTGCACTGTCCCAGCATAGGGACCAGCGGCAGTCAAGTTCTCAAATGCTGGGCTATAAGGGTCGGTGAAATATGTCCAAGACTCGAGAAACGAGAGCGACCCTTTGAGAGTGACTTCGGGACTGCGTAGCCGATCTAGCAGCTGGAGGTGTCTAGCACCGGCATTTCTCGTAGGATACCGTTCGGCATGACGCGACAACTGCCGACATAAGCATTGAGTACAATCACAATCGCTGAGTTGATTTCCTCACCACGTGGACCTGATCGACCGAACACTCTTCTGGAAGTAAGGCATCAGAGTAGCCAATTCCATCTATCTTCGGGATCCATGGTCCATTGCCGCCCAGATGGTAGAAAAGATCCCAAATCGCCACCAAAACCGCCGGACAAAGTCCAAAAGTCGGCAACAATGAAGAAGTCTGACAGACTTCGTTTCGTATCTGGCCGAGGAAGCTTGCTGCTAGAAAAGCTGAAATGGCGATGAGGATGACCAAGAAAAGTCTCCGTCGCCAAAGTCCTGGAGCAATGGTCTTGGACTTCTTAGCCTTGGAGGGAGTGGCTGGCATTAGGAGTGATCTGTACTGCTGTGAAGGAAACATTGAGACGACAGCCTAGGAGTGTTTTGTAGGCATCTCAGAGAAGGTCATGCCATATCTGGAGCCAGAGGCCAACAATAATGAAGCCTGACACACAGGTGTCACCAGGAACTGAGGTAGAGAGTCGGGGCCAAGGAAGGTTGCTTTGTCTCCTTCTACAACCGAAACCTGGCAATAGGACAGCCAGTCAAAGCTGCAAAGCCTACACGCCCATAGCTCAACGGAGCTGTGAGTTTGGAGGAGAGATGAATCTGTAAACGTGGATGTGGTACAGGCGTGAACTGGAGGGGACAGGGAAACCGCGGTTTGAAATTCATACAATACTTGCTGCTTGGGACGGAAGCGCAGGTAAAAACTGGCCAGAACCTGCAACCCTCCATCTACTTTTACATGCTGCCTACCTCAACGTGTCTCTTCATCAATGGCTTGTATTGTCTGGCAATGGACGTGAACAGCATATCACCCAATATCCCACTCTGCCGTTCGCCGACTTTCCAGCCCGAAGACCATTGAGTGATTGTGCTCCGCATCGGCCAGAGGCCGGACAAATGCGATGAATTGCCGATAGATACAAAACCTGGGATATTCATCACTGTAAAAGGGCGCAGTCTTGTCCTTTGCCCTGGGAGAAGGTACTCCGTCTTCTCATCATTTTGCGCACTCTGTTGACTCTGACTGACCTGGGACGATTGACAACATGGGTTCGACCCTGACTGACAACTCTACGCCAGCGGCGCCACATTCCTACCCAGTACCTTCGCCGGGCGTATACTGTCCTGCAGTGACCTTCTTTGATCCCGACACTGATACTCTTCGTCCTACCGAACAAGGCCAATACTACTCATACCTAGCCAATTCGGGCCTGACCGGGCTGGTCATCTTGGGCACCAATGCAGAGACCTTCCTCCTCACTCGCGAAGAGCGGGCTACTCTGTTACGATTAGCACGCAAGTCGGTTCCCGAAAACTATCCTCTCATCGCCGGTGTGGGCGGGCATTCGACCGCCCAGGTTCTCGAGTACATCGCAGATGCGCACGCTGCTGGCGCCAACTTCGTCCTCGTCCTCCCTTGCGCATACTTTGGCAAGCAGACTACACCCGCAGTCGTTCACAACTTCTATTCCGCCGTGGCAAAGGCGTCTCCTCTCCCTATCCTCATTTACAACTTTCCTGCCGTCTGCAATGGCCTCGACCTTGACTCTGACACCATTGCAGCGTTGGCGCAGGAACACCCGAATATCGTCGGGGTCAAGTTGACCTGTGGCTCAGTGGGCAAAATCACACGTCTGTCTGCGACCTTCCCGCCTGAACGATTTGCTGTGTTTGGAGGGCAGTCAGACTTCTTGGTGGGCGGATTGGCCGCGGGGAGCGCTGGCTGTATTGCCGCGTTTGCGAACATCTTTCCCAAGACGGTGGCCAAGATATTCGCCTTGTGGACAATCGGTAAACATGACCAGGCATTGGCCCTGCAGAGGATGGCTGCTCACGCAGAGAGTCCGACCAAGGCTGGTATTGCGACCACGAAGTATGCCGCTAGTCAATACAGCGCCAAAAAGGCGGGGATACAAGGTGACCTCGAGGCCATGCTGCGACCGCGACGCCCTTACGAAGAGCCAAGCGAAGTGGTGAAGAAGAAGATCAAAGAGGTCATGACGCCTCTGGACGAGGTTGAAGGCACACTTTAGATATCTCTTGGGTATTGCGGGTCGAAAGGAATCAAGTGTGAACGATCACAGTCGTGAACATGATGAGTCGAGACCCTACTACTACATAGAAGCGGTACCTCTAGATCACAAACACGCTGTTGGCTCTCCGTTCTAGAACAACTGGGCGCAATGCCAGAAGTATCTCTAATGTGTCCGTACATCCATCTCTTACAGGGTCGTGTTGCATGTTGCAAATCATGTTGGCGCAGTTTAGACTCGACCTGCCCCACGACCTTCATGCTATGGTGCATAATCCATGGTCAACAAGCGATGGAAAGGTCGACGGAGTCAGCGCTGTCCGACCATTCAAGCCCCAGGGATATGGCAGGGATCTGCTATGATAACAACACGCCGGTGAATCGCTAGCAACCGAAGCCACTTCCTGGAGCAGAAACAAGGCAGACTGCACGCCCCATGGTGTTCAAGCGGAGAAGTGACAAAATGCTGTACGTGCCAGATGGCACCGTGCAGACGCAAGATGACGCACAATCCGTTGATCTGGGGCGCTGAGTGTCACTATACCGGGCCAGATTCCAGGTAGGAGGCATAAGAAATACGAAATCTTCGAATGGCCTCGGACGAAGCATCGGACTTTCAGCAGACAACCTTGCACAGCCGTCTACAGACGGAGTACATGTCCATGTATGATAAGATTAGCAGAGCCACAAAGGCAGATGCAAGAAGACGCCTTGTACACAGTGTACGGTAAGGTTCAAGTTGTCATGCCTCCATCTGGGTGTTGTTTGGTCTGTGCAGGAGTTGCGCTGCCAACACGGCATCAGTTCAATTTTGAGCAGCAGGACATCTTCGCCAGCCGAAACAAGACGTGTAAAAGCCTTCAATTTGCCTAGCTGTACGACACATACACATCGCTCCTGAGAAGCGGACGAATTTGCCGATGGAGGAGCAGAATCAGCCAGTGGCCAGTATGTCACAAGTTGATAAGCCATGGATCTGCTAATATCTATAAAATACTAGCAACTTGAGCCATCGGGAATAAACCAGCCCAAAACACCGATGTGCTGCGTCATTGACTCAGGCGGGCGAGACCACCAAACAGATATCCACTGCCAAAACCAAGGCAAGGATCGTGATTGAGACAGTGGAAGTGAAAGTGAAGCACGGACAACTAAATAGTCACCATTGAAGGTCAAACAAATCAATCCTAGATATGATATCTGGCCTATTTGTTCGTAGTGGCAGAAGTCCCGGTACAGAATCGTCTCCTCCGTAGTGAGCGAACTAGTATCGTAGCCTCACCAACTAGGCGCCGTTGGCATCACTTATCGCTACTGCCCCGGAAGACACTCCCAAGGTACGGATACTGTTCCTACTGTACCTTAGCGACACGATCCATACCCTCGTTACGACCGCTCCCACTTCCCGCTCTCTTCTCGGTGCCTCTGTCACTCTTTTGCTGCTGTGGAAGCCCTGCAGACAGACATTCACCCTCTCCAACATCACCCAACCTCTTCCTGCACAGCTGGATGCTGTCTCCGTCGCACCCTCCACCTGCCGCAGTTCCTCAGACTTCAGACCTCAGACTTCAGACCTCAGACCTCAGACCTCGAGCCGATACTACCTACTCTGCAGCCCAACTTCGACTGCCCTCCATGCCGTCTCTACACCTCGAAAACTTCGAAATACGAAGCTAGGATAGAATGAAAACGGAACCGTTGCCGGTTCGTCATACAATCCGCAAATAATCTTTAATCCGAGAG
Source organism: Capronia epimyces CBS 606.96 (assembly GCF_000585565.1). Lineage (NCBI taxonomy): Eukaryota > Fungi > Ascomycota > Eurotiomycetes > Chaetothyriales > Herpotrichiellaceae > Capronia > Capronia epimyces. The sequence goes on from NW_006912906.1 coordinate 589,736, forward strand.
GCTGGCTCGAGTATATCAAGCCCCCAGCCCCCTGCAGTGCAGCTCTTCCCTGCACGTTCTACCAGCTCTCTAAACCAGTCGAACCGGTGAGCGTGGTGCCAGCCCTTTGGAACCATGGCCGCTGTGCGTTCTCAGCCCTGGTCATCCTGGTTGGCCATATGGTCAGTGCTGTTGGCATTTCTCGGGCTCAATGTTCCCACCGCCGCAGCAGTGACGAGATGGATACAATATACGGGCAACAGTGGCACAGTATGGTTGGACGACGCTCGGAAGCCTTCCTTATACACTCAAAACTTCGGTGACTGCCAAGGCGACTCTCTCATCAACGTCACTCGCTTCGACGCTGCGTACTATAAAGACAACATGACCGTCCTATTTCACCTGGAGGGGAATTCTGCGTTGACAAACCAGAGCTTGATGCGTAAGACAGTCTACGTGTATTGGTGCTGACATCTGCTTACTCGAGGAAATAGTCTATATTGGTGTCTTTGCTTACGGGGAGTCTCGTTTTAATTTGACCTTCAACCCGTGCAATGCCAACATTGACAGTCTATGTCCGCTGAACTCTTCAATACCAATCACGGCCAATGGCATCATTCCCGTGTCGCAAGCAGACGTGGCCAACATCCCATCAATTGCGCTCACCATCCCGGATTTCGAGGGGGAGGCCATTCTTCGAATCTTTGCCAATTCAACTCAGTCTCAGATCGCTTGCTTCTCCGCCGTTGTCACAAATGGCTCGACATTCTCACACCCGTCGGCCGTTGCGAGTATACTTGGTGTGTTCACCATCGTGGCCTTGATTTCTTCGACTGCGGTTACCATGTATGGACAGACCGTTCCCGAGACTCGCAAACATTATGCTCATTCGATATCGATGCTCGTGGTGTTCTCCGTCTATCAGCACATCTTCTTCACCGGTGGCCTGTCGATGAACTGGCCAAGTGTTCTTGTTGCGTTCTGGAGCAACTACGCATGGTCAGCTGGGATAATATACAATCAAAAGATGCAGAACTCCATTAACCAGTTTATTGGGGGAAATCGAGGTAATATCAGTATGGTTGGCGCGGCTCCGAGTGGTGAAAACGCAGTTGGACTCGGTGGCGGCTATCAAATCTCGCAGATCTACAGGCGGGCGGCCCCGATCTTGTTTGAACCATACGAAGGAACAGGCACCACCTTCCGACCTTCGGAGCTGGAGCATGTACTCAAGAGAAGCCCGGCAATCAATTCTACTATGGCTTCAGCTTGGCATGGCACGCCGGTGCTTCCCGGTTTGCCATTGCCCGGAAACTTTTCTGGGTTTGCCGGGACGTTGGCTGAGTTGAACATACCAGCCTCGAATGCATTCCTGACTGGACTCCTGTGGTTCCTCATTCTCTTTGCCTGCCTTTTAGCCGCCGTTGCCCTGGTCAAGTGGACGTTTGAAGGTTTAGCGGCGATGCGACTCATCAAGACAGGCCGGCTGGGCTACTTTCGACAACATTGGCTGTGGTTTTCCGGCCTGGCGGTTTTGCGAACCTGCTACATTGCATTCTTCATGATGATGTTCTTGACCATGTTCCAATTCACGCTAGGTGGAGCACCGGGTGTGAAAGCCGTTGCCGCAGTTGTATTTGCAATCTTTCTTATCGGCATGTTTGGGATCGCCGCATATGCTCTGTGGTATAGGACCAAAACTCCGGCATTACCAGAAGATGCCGAGCAGGCGAGCGGCGAGTCCGATGGGGCCGAAAAGATGCCTCGCACGACGTGGTACAGACTCGGCCAGAAAACGGCCGGTGGCAACGGGCAAGATGCGCGAGAGACGGTCAGGCAACCGACATGGCTACAGAGGCATCTGCCAGATTTGGATTCAGGTCGGGTGCATGTTCATGATGATGAAAACTACATGATCAAGTTCGGATGGCTGGCTGCTCGGTTTCGCCGGAGCAAATGGTGGTTCTTTTCAGCCTGGCTGCTGTACGAACTGGTCAGGGCGGCCTTTTACGGTGGTGCTGCAGGCCACGCCTTGACCCAGGTGTTCGGTCTGTTGGCCTGGGAAACCATTGCACTGGTGGCCATTGTCTTGATGAGGCCTTTTGAAAGCAACCGGCTCAACTTGCTGATGGTATATCTTTTGGGCTTCAGCAAGGTCGTCACCGTGGCATTATCTTCGGCCTTTGATGCTCGATTTGGCCTAGGCCGGATCCTGACAACTGTGATAGGAGTGGTCATTATCGTCATTCACGGGCTTCTGACCATCTGCCTGATGATTGCCATCGTTCTGGGAGCCATCTCGAGTTACATGTCCATCACTCGATACCGCGAGACGATCAAACCCCAGTCGTGGCTAGGACCGCGGACGCGTTATTTTGCGCATGTTGATCAAAAGGCTACAGATCGTCCCAAACCTCCTCCCCCTCCACCACCTCCGGAGCCAGAAGTTCCCAAGGAACCCTACTTTACAGTATCGGCCGTGCGCAGGCAGCCCAAGATCGAAGATGAAACCCCAGACAATGAGCGTTACCTATCACCACGTGTCTCCATTTCTAGGGCACAATCCGTACGATCTCGAACTAGTGTGTCGACCTTGCCCTACGGCGCAAGACCGCACCGTACCAGTTGGAGTACCAGGGACTTCCAGGAGATGGGGGCGGACCAAGGCATGAACCCTATGCGCTCAAGAATGAGCATCGACAGTATCCAGGATGTCCCCGGGAAACACCGGGCGTTAAGCTTGAGAGCCCCATCCAGAAATGGGCCTGTGGGCTCTGATCTAGGTACGCCGCCCAACGACTTGGACACGCAGTTGCAACGCAATCGCCGTCGACGGAGTGCTTCTACACCTCTGAGACCGACTTCTGCGCCTCTGGGACCGAAGCGGAATAGTTCGATTGTGAACGAAGAAAAGGAGAATGACTGAGCAGACATTCACAGCTGGACTTGAACTCGAGCGGATCAGAAATGACGTTTAATGACTTCATGAATCTAAGTTTAATCACAGAGACTGCCAGGTAGTGTGGACTACCAACGGTATGAGCTACGACATATTTACGAGCATGCATTAGGACGCCGGGTGGGACTCTTTTGACACTCCGGCTGGATGAAGATTGCACAGTTCGATCAGATAGAGGCGTCTTGCATCAGGCTTCATGCTTTGGTCGGGAAGGACATCAGGAGAACAGGAGCGTCTGTCTATATCCCGCGACAAGTACTTACAAGCGGTGTCTGTAGACGCCCACAACATGCATGGTAATTAAATGTATCCGTAAACCGTACTCCGTAAACCTGCCACCTCCTGGGGCCTCCACGTGACGAGTGGGTGGCTGACATGTGCTCTTGGGCTGTGGGCTCCGCATCACGTGCACAACCTGCGGCGGTTGGCTGGTTAGCGGTTGGTGGGATGATGAGCGGTCGATAATTGAATTGATTATCGATTTTGCTTTCCGCCATGAGCCTATCCTGGGATCCTGGACCTCACCCACTACTACCCACCACCCACCACCCACCACCTGCCACCTGCCACCTGCCGGAGAATGCCACCATCCTCCTCATCGATATCACGAGACACATTCACCATCTGCAACAACAGCAGCGGGGACGATTTCCATCCGTTGGAAGCATCAGCATCAGCACCTCGTACCTGACCTGGAGCTTCCTCTCTTCCTCGCTTGCTCTGATATCGGACCCACCCGGAGTGGCCCGGGATATTCGGTAGATGAGATCTCTCTCGGCTGAGCCATCACAGTCGCGATGAATCTCCTGACGCGGAGGAATTCAAACAAGTCCATCGATCAAGAGGCGCGAGGCTCCGATCTAGACAAGACCGTCACCGTCTCGGCAGACCGAGGGCAAGATGGGGAGAAGCCATCCTTGCTCCGCCGTCTCAGCAGGTCGATCAGTCGGACCCAGCAACCACCGGCTCGCAAAGAAAACGATCAGGCTCCTGCAGTACATGTAGAGGTAGGTGACCGACTAGCTGTCTAGCTGTGGGTGTTGTTTGAATCCGGCTGAAGAAATGCAATAGCCTCACCCTCACCCCCGCGAGACTTTCCGACCGCAAGAAACGGGTGATAAGACTGTCGAACCCGTCGTCGATGAGCTGTCGCTGAAAGCGGCTCACCACGCTTCCAGGGCAAATCCAGAGAACCGAGATGTGATCTCGTCTCCGCCGACTGTTGCTCATGAGCAGGTCTCCGCAACCACAGGAAGTACTACAGCCGTCCCAGTCGTCCACGCGAGCCAAGCTGCATCGTCCACCCATCCAGCTCATCCAGCTCATCCCGTCCATCTCCATCCCTCTCATTCTACTACGTCCACACACCACCAACCCCGCCATTCAAGTGGCCTTAGCAAAGCAGACATTCATCATCTGTTCTCCGGGGCGCCACAATTCACGCTGGAAAAGGGCCAACGCGGTCGATACTTTCCTCAGGCTTTCTTTCCTTGGGACACTGAACTCGAGATCGCCGATCTTCAGGACCGGCGATACCTTCGTCATGAAAGCTTTGCGTTGTCCACCTTGCATGCCCACCTGCCAATCCCGGACGAAGTCAATTGGAAACCAGGCATGGCACCACCTGTGAAGAAGGAGGGTGTCGATGCCAGCAAGCAGCCCATGTTTGAGCTGGGGATTTTCGAGAGGCCCAATATGCTGGGTATGGATGGACGAGAGCCTGGCACCGTGGGATTGAGGTACTTTCTCGAACGGCCCGTCGCGGATGGGATCCAGGACGACAAGGTCAAAGAACATGGTAAAGACGTCGACATTGATCTTCCTCTCCCGGGCATGGCAACATTTGAAGCCTTCAAATCACTCGCCATCGGCAAGGACAACGATGATATGAATGCCAAGGTCGGAAAGCATGCACCGGAGCAAGACCGGGCGAGACTAGTCCACGGCGGTCCCCATGCCTGGAAAACTGTGGGAGTGAGGAACATCAGCATGAACGACCTAGCAGCGAGATTGGAACAGATCTGCCGCTGGCGAGATGAAATGGCCAAAAGCGGGTGGAAATCTACGGTTCTGGACTCGATGCAGACGGAAGAGCTTCACAATCATCTCTTCAATGAAGTGCTCTACCCACCGCGCAAGCTCAACTCCGACGCCAAACACCTCAAGTCGGGATTGAAGGTCCAGATTGAGGCGTTGGTCAAGGTACTCACCACGCCCGGGGCGTGGCTTGATTTGAGTGTGCCTGAAGCAAGGCTGCGCTTCGGCAAAATCCTGCACCGTCGGACGACACGGCATGACCACAGCACAGGGACGATGTGGATTGATCCCGAACGGAAATGGCTCCTGATCCAACTGCTCCTTGCCGTCGAGTTGGTCATCCGCCTGGACGCGGCGCTGCGCCTGGGTATTGCCCTGCACTCCGACGATTTTGAGCTCAGCAGCGACGAGATCCACCATTTCAACAAACTCCGCAATCTCAAGGTCGACTGGGATCTGGTGGCGGCACGGAGATTTCTGATACTGTGCTATGTCAAGAAAGTCGAAAAGCGATCACCCTCGCTATCCCCGCAGGTGACCCAGTTGAGCAAAGTCAGCTCTCCCGAGCGCCACGGTGGTTTCCTCGGCGGTCTACGCCATGTGTTGAGCCTGGACGAGGACAAATCAGAGACGACGCTCGATGACTGTGACTTGGCCATCCTGCCGCGTCAGCCGCGACTCATGCTGGACGGGCTCATCCGGTTTGCGCACAATATCGGCTGGCCACGATGGGTTGAAGTTCAGCAACGGCTGGAGCAGAAACTCTCTCCAGACAACCCCGAGGAGCGAGAGAAGTTCCTTCTGGACCTCATGTCCTGCACCGACGCAGAGCACATAACCGGCCCTCAGCCTGGCCAGATCATCCCACCGCTGGGGAAATTCTGCGTCAACCTGCACCCCGCAACCTCCAGCACCATTGGAGGTTGGCTGTCACACACTTGGCTCTCAGGCCTGATCCTGCCGGGCAAATCGAGCTGCGATCTCCTGATGGCGATGCTGTTGGAGAACGACACTGACCCTTCGACCCTTCGAGATCTGGGAACAAGAGGACTCCCTCTCTGGAGTGCCGGCTTCATCCTCAACGGTTCGTCTTGGTGGACCAAGTCCAGCATTGTCGGCCGTGTCATGGCTCCGTTGCGCGGGTCCAAGGAAGGCATGGGCTGGATCCATCTGCCCAATTGCGTCCCCTTGAGCGAAGCGACGTCTGAACCGGTTCCAAACCGCTGGATCAAGATCAAGACATGGCCGGTGCCCACTAGCCGGCCCCGACCCCGGATCTTTGACGGGGACAAAATCGCCTCGGAGTCGTCCCCGTTGGGTTACGGCAAGGGAAACATCATGGGCGCGGAATTCAGCATGGTGACGGACCATACGCTGGATAACGAAACCGTGCCGGAGGTCAAGGTCAGCGAGATCAAACTGCATCTGTCCACCACCAACGACACCCAGTCGAGTCCCGATCATCCCTTGGCCGCGTGGGCCCAGTTTCATCTGAAAATTATCGACCCCCGTAGTCCCGACCGGCCCATCTCGAAACAGGTCCGCTACGGTCTCGACCGCGCTGTGTACTTTGTCAACGCCTACCCTTGCCGGCTCCCACACGGCCACGCGACATTCAAATCAGCCACCTCGGACGCGGGCCATGAGCACCACGAACACCAGCATCAACACCCACACCACAGACCTGCCGAACATATTCCCGCGCATCCGCTCCATAAGACATACAAGTTTGTGACCAAGACTCTCATGGACTTGATCGACAATCACGTTGATCCTCCGGCCTCAGGTGCCGCAGGTCAGAAGGAAGTCTGGGTGGTAGATGCGCGAGACGCCCTGCCGGCGAAAGCACATGGACACGATCAGGCTGTTCCTCCGAGCCAGTCCACGAGCGAACATAGTCCCAGCCCGAATCCTCCGGCTCCCCTGGCCGCCTCACCATCTTCACCCCCGGCGAGCGCTGAGCTATGCACCGACGCATGTCCTGGTCCTAGTGCTGAATTGGCGTCACCGCTACAGCATTCCACCAGTGGATATTCCGGTCATAGCCACAGTTACAGTTTCAACCACCATCACAGTCACGGTCACGGTCACGGTCACGGTCACAGTCACGAGTCGTGTGATCCCGACCCGCAGCTCTGGGAGAAGGATATCCTGGTGCGGGCCTGGTGTGCGGAGAAGGGCCGGAACGCCATCATTGCGCGCGTGGGCCGAACCTGCCTCAGCTGCGCCATCCGGGAAGCCAAGGCGCTCGAGATTGGCGTGATCATCAGGGTCGGAATCAAGGAGTAGTATGTATCAGAGCATCCACGTCTAGCCCCGGCTCTGCCTCTGGGAGAGAAGTGATCAAAATCGAGGCAGAGAGAGAAGAGAAGAAAATAGGGGTTGGGCAATGGCCAAGGGACAGACGCTGTCCCGTGGTCTGATTGATTGGATATGCCATTACGATCCGCCATGGACAAGGAATCATCCCATTCCCAGCGTGTCAATTAAGGACAACGACCTAACTACCGTACAGCATGACTGACATTGCGACATGTGACATGTACATTTAGAGGCTCAACGATGGGGCTGGCGCGGTAACGGCGGTTAAGGAGGCCAGGTCAGGTCAGGTCAGTTCCGATCAGGTCAGGGTGACCAGAGTAGTGCACAACAGCGCAGCACAGCACCGATCTTTTTTTGGGGGAGGGTGTTTGTTTTTGTTTTCCTCGTCCAAGATTGATTGATTGATCAGTCTATGTCACTGTCATGGTCACGGTCACGGTCATAGTCACCTGTCCTTTACATTCCTATCATGGTGGACAGGACAGGACTGGACTGGACTGGACTGGAGACGAATCGACACGCCACGACATGATATGATATGATAGCATAGTATGCATAGCATAGCATAGGACAGGACCGAACCGAACCGTGGTCACACACATACATATACACATACACACCCAGATTAGACTTTCAAGATGGTTGATTCATTGATTCATTCATTTATTCAGTTCGAGCGCAATCCAGAACAGATATCCTGAGCCTCGCTGCTTCAACCTGAGATGCTCCTGCACATGACTGAGCATGTAGGGTTAGGGTTAGGGTTAGGGTTAGGGTTATCCGGCACCCGCCTATACGGATAGTTGCCTAATCTACGGTGGAGTATGTGCTCTCTATACGACGGAGCAGGGTGACGCCAGTACTCCGTCGAGGTTTATCAAACGTCAAATCGTGGATTCCTCGAAACTTATCACACACCCACCACCTTTTCCCATCCTCATCTTTCAATTCTATATTCTAGTGATCTGATGAGCAGATCAAATGTGACCTCCGGAACACTTCCTTGTTATATCATCTCCTCCTAAATGCGCTATCGAGGGTCCCGCTTGGGCTCCGGGTGCTGGTCATGCCGCAGACGCAAGATCAAATGTACGGGTGAGCGGCCAGTCTGCAAACCCTGTACGAGAGGGAGATTATGCTGTAGTTATGAAGCAAATTTCACCTGGTTGCAAGACGCCGCGCAAGCCAAACTGCCGCTCATAGCTTATCGCTTGCCGGAATCGTCCACCCCCAACATCGAGGATTGGATGTTTCTCAATACATCCGTCAAGGACGTGGAATCGTCTGCCACCCCGGGAATTCTTCTCCAAGAGTTTGTTGCCGATCAAGCCAGCGTCTCCTCTTCGCCAGCATCACATTCTGTTGTGATGCCGGCCCGGACAAGGGGCTTCGAATTTCGCTCCCACCATCCCGCACCACCGTCCTCGGTCATGTCAATGTCTGACGACCATGCCTCGTGGAATCTGGATACCCTTGCTCGTCAGATGCACAGCCCGGATCCAGTATGTCGTTCTTTGTCTGACACACCAATCCGCTATTCTCAGAAATATCTGTTGGATTATTTCCGCCGGTCTATTGGTCCACAGTGTCACCTGGCTCACAACGACAACCCCTACGTTCGGCTCATCCTACCCATTGCGCTGTCAGCGCCTTCTGGACCACTCATGCAGGCTCTCCTCTGTGCTTCCGCAAACCAACTACGACTACTCAGCGACCGTCGTTTCGAGAAAGAGGCCTGGATGTACCGAGCCAAAACCCTGGGGCTGGTGCGAAGCGAACTAGACAACTTCATGACTGGCTTGAGTCGGGATACGACATCGTTCGAGCAGCTTCTCGCATCGGTCGTCATGTTGTGTTTTGTCGAGGTAAGTGAAGTTCACTAGGCATATTTCCCCAAAACACACAGGGCTGGGTTGACCTGGGTGATTTTACAGATATCTAACGACGCTGCCGACACTTGGATGGTTCATTCGGCATGTGCCCAGGTGCTCCTCTCGTCAGACCACAGATACAGTGCTCGATCAGCCGAACTAGACGACCTTTGCGACTTCGTACATCTATATTTCGCAGCTCACGACGCTCTGGCTCGAACTTCCTGGATCGATCCCAGAAAACAAGACTGGCGTCTCCCCGTCAGCGATGACCATAACCATATCAACGGGCTTACGGGGTGCTCCAAGGAGCTGTTGAATTTGATCATGGCAACAACCAATCTGGCCAATGCAATCTCCGATGCGGAACGACATCCAAGGGAGGGATCTAATCGGAATGCTGAGCATGCTTTTTACGATACCGGGCAAAGAGACGGGATTGAAAGGCGCCTGCATCAGATTGAGCAATGGCTTCCATCGAAATATTTGTCACAGTCTGAAAGCTGTCCATCACCAACATCGAGCCTGTCTCCATTCTCAGAACCGAACCGTCTCCACCGATTGGAAATAATTGCAGAAGTCAAACGTCTAGCCGCTCTGATATACTTCTATGCGCGGATCGACCGAGCAACTCCTGAACATCCCCAGATTATCCGACTCACGGCTTCTATGCTCAACCTGCTACGCAAAGTGCCAGTCTCAGCCAATGCACTTCTATGGCCCTTGTATATCGTTGGCACCCTGGGGGTACAGAGCTGCCAAGACGAGCATCGCGCCCTAGTCCTGGAGAGACTCGAGGCTCTGGAGAAAAGAAGGCAATTGCGCAACGTCAAAGATGTCCGTCAGGTGGTCGTGGATGTTTGGAAGCAACGAGACCTGCAGACCCTCTCCTCCAGAGAGTTGTGCTGGAGTGATATAGCTATCTGTCACGGCAAAAGGATCAGCCTCGCTTGATTCAAGGTTCCGTTTCTGCCCATGCAGACCGTGCCTCCATGACTCGACTCCCCATAGCGCTGAAGCGTCCGAACTGCTTAAAACGGGAAGTTGGGCAACGCCATCGGCTCATCCTCACACACACCGGCCTTGACCTGTTCTAAATGCAGAGCATCCAGATGTGGAAGCAAGACGCCGGCATAAAGGTCTCGCCCTTTGTGTCTATTGAACAAGTGGTCAATTCTTGTCTCAAACAACTGTTTAGCGAATATCGACTTACGCTGCGAGTTCATCGTCCCAGCTCCTTATAAGGGAGGCAAGCCTTCCCGGGATTCCCGGCTCGTCGAGGATGGAAGTTATGGGAGTGATATAGGTATGAACAGACCAAACAATTGCGCCAGACTTGGGAAGCCTGCGAAGCGTTTGCCGTTCTTGACGAAACCAGATGCTGGAAATATCGGAAACTGGTTGTGGAGGTTTAAACGTGGCGGCACCTTTGGAGCCAACTGCTGGACCCCTGATCACTGGATCCCAGTCGTCTTCTGGCCCCATGGTTATTTCTGGCCAATGCAACTCGTCGTGGATGGAGAGAGCGGTGGTATGTCTCACAATCGGGCTGTCCACCTTTAACTTGGACAAGAATCGATCGAGGGGCGCTTGAAGCTGTTCCTTGAAGTGCGGCACTTGACCACCGAAATGCAAATCGGCCAGGCACCTGCCTAATTTGTCTTTCAGTCTTTGGCCACCGCCGATGCCGAACATGACGGCGCTGAGTTGATACTGGCCATCGGGTAGTTTGGTCAAGATATTCAAGTCAGTCGGTTGCAGCAAACCAGCCACCGTCATGTTGTCATCGTTGACAAGATCATATGAGGCACCGAGGCTCGGCATCTCAACACGACTTATGGACCCTTGTCCATCCCAACCGTCCTTGTCCGATGCAGAGCGGGTGACATGATACACCTGGGGATACCGAGCAGACAGATATTCCGCTAGGTCTTGACAGAGTTCCCTTGCCGCATCCGTCGCACAAGGCAGGGTGCCGACGATCTTGTCACCCCGGTCCGCCAGCCTGGCGACCTTGGCTGCGTGGTAGCGAGGAAACTCGTTGTCGAGAGGAATCCATTCATCCAGATCGAGTTTCTTGACATCGATTACATGTCGCTTGTACGAATATCGAAAGGCACGGAAAGCCGGTGGCGGCGTAGTCTCCAAGTTGAAAGACTTGTTCGCGGTCACAGGAGGATACCGCCACTCGTTCGTGATGACGGAATTTCCTTCTTTTGAAATCGACCATTCAATCGTCAGCAACTTCTAGGCAACAAGGCTGGCTTGCACAATTGAGATTCACATACGACCTGATGCCTCCAATGCTTTTCCTTTGCTGCCAGTGGGCCTTGTTCTCGACCTTGACAAGCCCAATATGGTGAAAGCGACTGCCAATAGTAGCCATGGTGTCAAGCCGGATTTGGTCCACCACCCCAGGACGAGCAATATTGTTTCTTCCATCATGATTGAAGACTCCTTGTTCTTTTGACACAGTACGAGAATAATCGTCAAAGAATCACAATAAATCTTTATAACAGAATGGCAGCTGAGCCAGCACGTGAAAAAATTCCATCGACGTCTCGACCCCGTAACGAGACTGCACGTGTTGAGGTTTGTCAAAGAGAAGTCGAACACACCTCACGCCACCGAGGCGATATCCTACAGATGATATTGTCGTTGAAGCCGACGAACGACGGAAAAACAATTGCAATGAATCAGCACAGATATCTACGAGTTGTTTGAGTGGCTCTGGTTACAAGATGGCCTTCCCAACATTGATCACGGCCATCAGTCAAAGGGAATTTGTTAGCGGGCGAACAAGTCCGCCGGGTCGACCAGTCCGATGTTAGCAAACGAGTCTAATTTGACTCGAGGGTCGTGAACGCGAGGCTAAGTCGTAACACGGATCCCTTATCGACAAGGCTTTCCCCAGTCACGGCAGCCCCATCCCGATTATGACCTTAGGGGCCCGTTCTCGGTGGGTTTTGACTTCGCTCTTATCAACCCATGATATTCCCTGGGTCCGGCCGTCATTTAACTTAGTCAATCATTGGTCCGCCATCTCTGGATTCAGCATGTTCAGTGTTAGAATGTTCGTGTGAGAACTCCCGAAACGCCCCCGGAACGCATCCTCTCGCATTCATCAACCAGCTTCAAATCGACTTATCTACGCCGGCCTCCAATCGATGTGGCGATTATGGCTCGAGAATGCCTGCCACCTTGGCCTGGTAAGTTCGTACGAGTACTCATAACTCATGGTCGGTGGGGAATATAAGATATCACTTGCCCTGGCGTGTCTGGCTTGGCTGTATATACTTATAGCACTCTCTCAACGGCTCCACCCCTGGCAAATTCCCATCCCGTCCCATATCAGCCTTGCAGAGTGCTCGCTACGGAAGAAAAGGATTAAAAGGCTGCTCGCATCCTCCTTTGGCCTCTTCTTCCCCCCACGCACATCTCTCTGCTGAGTGATTGCGTCGAGACGAATTCCCCAGAAACTTTTCCTCGGCTTGTGCCTCTTTGTCGTTACCAGCATGGCTTCCTTTAGAGGGAAAGTCTCTGAAGCAGTCGAGTCCTCTGCCCCAAAGACCTCTGACAGGCTAGGCTCTGAAAAGGTAAGCAAGCGACCAGAAAAAGCATGGAATCCGAACTTTGGTTGTTGTGGTTTTGACCGACTTTTTTCAGGGTGTTGCGACGCTGGCATACGTCTCAGTCGAGGACGGGGTGGTACGTGATGTACCGAGAGCCGACGAGCTATCCGAGTATGGCACGCACCGAGGTCTCCAATCCCATCACATCCAGCTGCTCGCCATCTCAGGCGTCATCGGCACCGGTCTCTTTGTGGGAACATCCAGCGTACTGGCTTCCGCCGGTCCGGGCGGTCTCCTGATCGGATACATTATTTGGTGCGTCTTTCTCCTAATCGTGGCCCACGCCATGGGAGAGATGTCTGCCTTCCTACCCGTCCCGGGATCCTTTGCGACGCACATTGGACGTTTTGTGGACGAAAGCGCCGGTGTCGCCATGGGCTGGGTCTACGCGTACTCCATGATGATCTTCACCGCCGCCGACTGCACCGCCCTGACAGGGCTCTGGTCGTACTGGTTTCCCGACATCAATCCGGGTGTATGGGTCGCTGTCACCCTGGTCGTGGTGTTTGCCCTCAACTGCATGGCGGTCAAGTACTTTGGCGAGGTTGAGTTCTACGCGTCCATTTTCAAGATCTTCCTCATCTTCGGCTTCCTCCTCTTCACCTTTATCGTCGTCCTCGGCGGGAACCCTCATCACGACCGTATCGGTTTCCGGTACTGGAAGAACCCCGGCGCGTTCAATGAAGCCTACACAACCGGCTCTCTCGGCCGTTTCCTGGCCATCTGGGGCGTCTTCAACACCGCCGCCTTCTCGATCGGAGGGCCTGACTTCATCGCCAACTGCGCCCCCGAAGCCACGAATCCACGACGGAACATCCCCAAGGCAGTGCGACGGGTCATTTATCGCCTCATCTTCTTTTTCATCTTGTCGGTCTTTGCCGTGGGGATGCTTGTCCCCTACAATGACCCGTCTATGCTGTCGGCCATCGCGAACGGAACGGGCGTGGCCAAGTCACCGTTTGTCATCGCCATGAAGCGCCTCGAGATCCCCTTTTTGCCGGACCTCGTCAACGCCGTCGTCATCACCAGCGCCTGGAGCTGCACCAACTGCCTGTTGTTTCAGGCCTCCAGGACGGTGTTTGGACTGGCCAAACACGGCCGCGCCCCCAAAATCTTTGGCAAGACCACCGCAAGCGGAGTTCCCCTGCCGGCATTGATCTTGTCAATCGCGGTGGCCTGTTTAGCCTTCATGACTTGTAACACGGCCTCGGCGAAAGTATTCAACTGGTTCATCAACTTGGGCTCGACGGCCATCATGATCGCCTATATCATGATGCTAGTGGCCAACCTGCGGTTCCACGCCGGCCTACGCGCCCAGGGCATCGACGCTAACACCGCCCTGCCATTCCGTAGTCGCTTCACGCCCTGGGGCAACTACGTCGCGTTGGGCGGCGTCGGCCTCATCCTGTTGACCAACGGCTACGGAGTCTTCATTCACGGGTACTGGAATTTCCAAAACTTCTTCACCGCCTACTTCACCATCGTCTTCTTCCTGGTCGTCTATCTTGGGTGGAAGATAGTCAAACGGACCAGCTTCATCAAGGCTGTCGACATGGACTTCAGCACCGGCATGGCCGAGGTCGAGAAGCACGAGGCCACCTTGTCGGTCAAACCGCCCGAGACGCGATATGAAAGGTATGCTAGCTCCTCATGTGTTAGGCTCTGTATGCTCCTATTACACTTGTTAAAACCCCTATTAATACAATGCAACTGCTGACGTTTGATTCTCTCGCCAGATTGATGGATTGGCTCTGGTAAATGGATTTGGATTTCGTGCAAGCATTAGCACCCAGCTTGGGAAAGTTCTCAAGCAACCCGCCTGAATATGGTTTGGAGATGCGAGAGAAGTCGATCTATCTATACTGGGCTTTCCCAGGTTGAGGGAGCGCCTCCCATTGTTCGTATGGCGTGTTTTGCGGAGCGGATTCTCAAGCAACCAAAGTAGAAAGAGGAGTTTTGTCACCCGTTCGTCTGTTTCCATTTGCGCCACCACATACCACCTGTACTCCCACTCCCTTGGCTCTTGTAGTCTACCACCAAAGTAGAAAGAGGAGCTGGAGCTTTGTCGGATTGCTCGTCGTCCAGAGGCTCTGAAGGTAAGATTCTCAGCCACGCTATAGGTAGGTAGGGTTCAGACGTTCCGACGGACCCTCACCAGGGTATAGGTGACGGTGGGTTTCGTATATCCAGGATGTTCGATGTTCGTGAAATAGACGTGGCAGTGGCAGTGGCAGCGCTGAAAGCTGGACAGTGTCCACAAACATACTGGTAGGATGCAGGGCTCACCTGTGTCGTGTCGATGAGGACTATGGCACTGTCACTGTGGCATCAGACTCAGACTCACAGTCCTTGGATCGCCGGAAGGGAAGATTTGAACAACGGCGTGGTGGGTGGTGGCCAAATATGGATGATTGAGGTGCCAAAGGTGCTCTCTCGTCCTCTCGTAATGTGCCACAACCTCAAAGCATTGAAACATTGCACGAAATGAACAATCCGATTGCAAGCCCGCAGGTGCGCATCGGTTCCAGAGAGAGAGAGAGAGGGAGAGAGGAGCATTTTGTTATTGATCATGTCTCCTCGTTCGAGAGGTGCCAACCTCATCGTCATCGCCGACGTACTCGTACTCGGGATATCAGGGCCGTGCCACCCGTAGCCGTAGCCGTAGCCGTACCCGTATGCGACGAGACGACTGCTCGAAAGAGGAGCTTTGTCGGATTGCTCGTCCTCCCACTGAAGGCTCTGTCTTTGTCCCCCCGACGGCACGCATCGACAGCGACGGCGACGGCGACGGCGAAAGCCACGGTCGGAGCCTAAGGGCCCCTCCCATCACACAGTTGTCTCCACGAAGGCTAAGGGGCCCCTCGACCCATCTACGGCATCAAAGCCGGCGTGGTCGTGGTCGTGGTCGTGGTCGTGGTCGTGGTCGTGGTCGTGGTCGTGGTCGTGGTCGTCTCGCGGCCACCTCTCATCACCCCTGACCCGCATCTGTATCCGTTCGAAACAGCACATGACCTCGACCAGCGGCGGCGGCGGCTGAAAGGAATGAGTGGCTGGTCCTGCCACCTGCCATTCACGCAATATTTCGATCCCAGACGCGGCGACTATTCACGTTATATTTCGACTACAGACGCGACACGCCGGTTCCGGCGTTTGAGCAGTGGCGCAGCAGGCCTAAGGCGTGGGGAGCGAGGAGGGGCCGCGGCTCGCGACACGACATGGGGAAATACAATGCCAATGCCTACACCGAGGGGAGGGGAGCTGGAACGACGAAGCAGAAGCACTGGTGGGTGACGAGTCCGGGTCGCTGGAGAAGATAAGATGGTGCGAGACCTCGTCCTCGTCGCTGAAGAAGGCCAGGCCGGGCCGAGGAGTTCACGGGAGAGGCGCAGGTGATGGTGATGCCCAGCTCACACTTGTAGGCCTGCGACGAAGGACGGAGGACCGAGGCCGATGACAAGAACGACCACGACCAGCGCAGCCTGGAACGCAGTCTGCAGCGGACCGGACCTTGTACCTGCTGGTCAAGGACAAGAAGACCCCGGGCCGCAGCCAGGACGATACTCTCGCGAGCTGTGGAGGTTCCCCAGCGGGACGATCGTGGGATTCGAAGGGTTGAAAGAGGTGAGCTGGACTGACGACTCGGTCAAGGCATAGGCTCATGGTTTGGATTGACAAAGGCCGCACCCGCACAGCGCATCCTGTCCACGTCTCTAGGCTCCGATATGAATACTTTTTTTGGTCGGCTACCACCCGGTCGGTCATTACGTGCCGAAATTTGCGTCGCCGCAGCCCCGCCACGCCGTCGGCCACGACACAGAGAGACAAGGCGGCTAAGGAGTCGGCGCCGCTGAAACAGGACCTCGCACGAGAGGGCATCATGGTTGACGCATCATGATTCCGTCAAGTTCGGTCGCTTCGCTATCGTGCCGTGTCAAAGATTTGGTCGAGTCGGGGGCTCGATGGCATGGCTGTATCATGTATAGCTCATTTCAATCAGGTAGATAGATGATGGATGGTTAGTATGGTCAGTCTCATTCTTATTTCCCTTACCCTTATTTTTGACTCTTCCTTCTTCCTTTTCCAGTAACTTGGTACTTTTAAGGCCCTCCGAGTCGTCAAAACTTAACCATCTAGAAGAAACGAGCTTTGGGCCATCGCCATCGCCCCAACGTGGTCAACAGGTCAACAGGTCAACAGGTCAACAGGATAAACTAGCCCGGCCGAGGCTGAGCCTGAGCCGACGTTAACAGTTAAGCCGGACGCGAGCTAGCCTGAAGTAAAAGCAGCGCGAGGTCACGTAGGATAGGAGGTGGACGCCGGACGGCCGTCGAGATTCCGGTGGTGGGTGGTGAAACACATATTCCATATTCCAAGATTGAACATGATGCGGCGAATCAGAGCACTCAGGACTCGCACGCGGTTCTGTAAAGGGGATGCACAATGTCCGAACACGTCTCTCACCTCTCTCACCACTGGCAGCAAGGTGCCATGGACCCACGGGATGAGGTGAGGTGTCACTGGCATGGCAAGACCACAACTTGGGGTGACGAAGATGACAGTGTGCACGTAGAAACGTCTGGGAGGGTCTTTCATGCTTGGAAACAGAGGGTATCGATCCGCATTTTCATGCTTGGAAACAGAGGGGGACGATCCATGGCATGACATTCCCAGATCAATGAGTTCCCAAAGGCATGCAGTGGTAGTGGCAGTGGCGGTCTGCAAGCAGAAACTCACCGCCCTGATAGAGTTGATAGATTTCCGCCTAAGAGTCTATACTCCGTAGACTCGGTCTCGAATCTTGCCAGGGCCAGGGTCCCTGTTCAGCCCTCTGATGCAAGCAAATTGTGACGGATCCAGGGTTCCTGTCCAACCCCCGACGTCGTTGATGCAGGCAAATTGTGACCGATCCAGAGTCCAGTGTCCACTGTCTCTTTGCTGCTGAAATCGAGCGGTGAAGATCAATGCCCGAATTGAGCTGAGCTGAATAGCCAGACCGACTACTCCGTACGAGTACGAGTAACTACCGAGTGTGGCGGATCTCGAATCATTTCAATCTGTCAGAAGCGGAAGCAGTCCCTCAAGATCGGAACGCCACAAAGTTGGTACGGGTTGGGCCAGATGATCAGTAGTGTGCCGATCTTTGGCAGACTGTCGGTAGCCTTCTATGTTAACGCGAACATTTCAATCTGTCAGGACTCCGAAGCAGTCCCTCAAGATCGGAACGCCACCAAGTTGGTACTCGTACGGGCTAGTAGTACTCGTACTAGTAGATGATCAGTAGTGTGCCGATCTTCAAGTTTGACATACTCATACTCATACTCATACGAGTACTGTCGGTAGCTCAGGCCTTTCTTTTTAACCCGAACAGAGGAAGATCGACATCTACCAGCTGAGGCTGAGCGACTCCGCAAGGGGGGAGCTGGCTACCGAAGTCTAGAACTCGACAGACTTTTTGCGACCTGAGACGTGACCTCGACTGCCACTGCGACTGTCGATCTTGGTGGCATTGTGGCAATAGTCCGGGCAGTGAGTGGGGATTCGCCGGAATACCCTACTGTACTCGTACCTGGCCAGCCAGCCATCAACTAATGATAGGCGCTGGAGGGATACCTAAGGAGTAGGCAGAACCGAAGTATGGATCGTATCAACATCATACCACCACCACCACTCGTCCTTAGAGTGACGACACAGGTACATGGTCTTCGTCGTGGCCCACAGCTGGGAGGGGAGAAAACGTGTGTACGGAGTACGGAGTACGGATACACTGTACGGATATGGAGAAAAATGTGTGTACGGTACCTACGGAGACTCCGTATGGATACTAATATCGTATACACATAGAAAGTCGTGACATTTACAAATAGGCGGGAAAGGAAAAGCGGGGAGGGGAGTGGGAGTCAGGCCCGACAGACAGGGTGGCCGGCCGACAGGCAACTCAACCGGCTTGTCCAATATGTCTTGCCCTTGCCCTTGCCCTTGCCCAACTGACTGGCACAGGCACAGGGCTTAGGCTAGGTTGCGAAGCTTGGGAAAGCTTTAGCTTTGGCCCTGAAGCTGAAGCAGATGCTGAAGCTGGAGCTGATCTTCGACCTGGAGACCTGGGATAAGGGCCCTAAAGCTGTTCTTACCTGCTGAGACCGAGGATAAGGACCCAGGACCCAGGACCCTCAACCCTCTCGCCGTAAGTAAGGGACCTGAAGCCCAACCCAACCCAAACCGCCTCTAGATATGGATACTGTGATGGGGGAGCGGCTAAGGCCTGCCTCGGAAATAGGATGGGAATGGGAATGGGAATGGGAATTTCCTCGGGCCCAAGATCGACAAGCAAGCTGCCGGGGAATGGTACCCGACTCCTTCGGTACACTGGCCCTGCGATTGCGGTGTGGCAAATGGCCGATCAAGATCCCACCTACCTAATTATTAGGCAGTTAGTTCGTATGTACGTAGTGTAAAATCGCCATCGCCATCGCCATCGCCCGGGGAATCTATCATCGACCTTAGCCATCTTAGGGCACTGGGACGGACTGTCTTGTCTGGCTAACATTGTTACTCTTGTTCGGATTCGGCCGCGAACACGGCGCACCTGGAGGAATTGCAGTTCAGGTACTTCGTATTCTGCGTGCTAGAGTCCCTAGGGTCGATGGCACACCGTTCCATGTCTGGGGACATGGGCACATTACGCATTCGAAACTAGTAACCAGACCTGGGGGCCATGAACAGGCGTGATAGTGAAGGGCTTAGGCCTTCTTGCACAGCTCAGCTGTCTCCAGGATCGCGACGCTCCTCTATCTGGATTCTCCCTTCTGCTACTCGTACGGAACCGTGATGACTCCTAATGAGGTCTGATCGACCGCTTTGAGTGCGCATCAACGCGTCAAGTCAACGAGAGCTGACCAAAACCAACAGAGGACCGTTTCTGAATGAAATACTAGTTGTCTGTACAATCAATTCTAAATGAGATGGGCGGAGGCTTGGGCCTTTCAAGGTCTGGGCCGATCTGCCCAAGATTAAGCGCGGGTGTCGAACTTGGACGTGATGGAATGACTCCATCTGTCAGTGACGACGGGGCGGATAGGGAGTAGTTTCCGTTCCAGTAGAAATTGGAAATTGGACTGCCGGAGGCCCGCCCCCAGTGATGGATTGATGATGGATTGGATGTTGGGTGCTGGTGGGTGCTGGATGTTAGATGATGGATAATGCATGATGGATGTTGGATGTTGGATGATGGGTGATGGATGATGGATGTTGGACGTTGGATGTTGGAATAGGGGCTATTGACTTTCTCTCAGCATCATCACTTGAGGCAAATGAACACGGGGTGCTGATCAAACGCCCTCACACGCTGGAGCAATGGAAAGTGTTTCCGCTTCAACACCGCTGCTGCAACCACTGCTGATCGGTCAGGGATATATGTGCATCATCGGCCAATGACGATCGCAGCACTGGCGAGGGCCTTGGAGTCGGCTTGATGCACCAAACCGGGTCCAACCCAGGATCGCTGAGCTCCGAACAGGTCCTGGGGAATAGCAAGATTGTCCTTGGAAGCCGTGGCCCATGAAGGAAGCATACATGTACGGATACACAGAGCTAAGAATCGATGATCCTGGCACGTCAAGGATCAACCATGTATGAACAGGTCGATGCAGAGAGGGTCGATGGTCGTGGAAAGCCTCCCCACCACTGAAAAGGGAATCGATCTCTCTTTCTCTCTCTTTCTCTCTCTCTCTCACCGTGACCATGGCAATTTTGCTCCGCTGGCTTAATTCCTGGATCTATTGCAGAAGTCTGGGTCCGGTCGCAACATCTTTCGGTAAAATAGCTCCACCGCATCGTGCAATGCATTCTGACTTTTGGTTGACGCCGGCTCCCCCCATGGCAGAATGGAATTAAGACAAGAGGCTTCCGAAACCTTGTTGATCATCAATCCAAGCGCGATTCGGGGGCGCCGCCCTCCCCAAAACAGCCCTGGAGGGAAGGTATCGGCGCCCTCAGAGTGGATAGTGGATAGACTCCTCTCAGCAGGGACTTGGGAATCTCCACTCCCTGCTGGGCATCCTGCATTTCCTATTTCTTGATCCGTTCAAGTTCTCAATTCTTCAGGGTGTTGCCAACTCAAGTTCAGCCATGCCAGTGGTGGGAGCCTGTCTGGCTTGCTCGCATGTGGGAGAGCCTGATGGTGACTTGCACATTGATCACTGGTGGTCGTGGCCATCGAGATATCCCACAAACAAGGTCAATGGTCATTCTACCATTCGCACAAGTCAGCGGCGTCGTCAGTGGAGTGCCATCACTAGCCATCACAACCAGGCGACGGGCCTGTCCTCTAGTTGTCCATGTGGTCTGACATTTGACGTCTGTGCTGTACTGCGTATTGTCTCGTGTGCAGGAAAAGCTGCTAATGTCCCATCACCTAAAGCGACGCCGGCGCTCGAAGCAGGAGAAACAGGAAAAACATTCACCAGGGACCAGTCCATTCCGAAGCATTTTCGTACTCGTAATTATTCGTTCACTTCGGCATCACCATGTCCGGGATCAAAAGCGATCCACGTGGAAGATGGAACCACATGGCTTGTTCAGCTGAACATCGGAGAGAGCCTAATGTTGGTACGCAGACGCAGACGCAGACGCATCCTCATCCTGCTGGAGGAGGAGGATTTGAGCTAGCCACAAGTCTCCTCCTCAAGAGCGAGCCTAGATGCTTTAGGCGGTATAGCATGTAGACAGACACCACAGTTGCTATTATTAACAGTGACTTGGGAGCTGGAGGTGGAGGTGGAGGTGTCAACATACGGATACTCTGGAGCTGGCCCCTCTTATGGCAAAGTGGGAACCGTCTTCTGTCTTCTGTCTTCTGGTCGAGGGAAGATCGACTTGGGTGCCCGGAAGCCTCTCACCCAAGACCCAGATTTGCTGATTCTCGAGCGACGCAAGATGGCCAGTGCTTCGCGACTGACACCACTTCATCTGCCTCCTGTTACTTCTTGCAAAGTCGGTGGGTTGGATGCGAGGACTTGACCATACATGACCCTCAAACTTGGACAAGTAGGGATACAGTATCACTGGTGCACTCCGCGGAGTACGGAGTACACCACACCACACCACACCAATAAGCCTGCCAAAAAGTTGCTGGTTAGGGCCTCCTTGTCCAGGTCAAGCTCAGTGACCACGCGTCGCACAGTCTAGTCCCCGGCTAAGATGTGCGGTCAAAATGCACGGTTGTTCATGACGTGGGGTGGCATAGGGGCCAATCGAACATTCTGTACGGAGTAGGGAAGACCACGCCATTCGCGCCAGAACGCCATCTGCCGAACTCGAAAGAGATAGCTTGGCCCTCACCGCATAGATGCAAACATACAGAGTACAGACGACTCTGTATAGAGGATGGAATCCCTGCAGGCTGTGGCGCAGCTGACCGCGATGGCTGTGATCGAGTGTGGCCGATGAATACAGAGTGCTGTAGCCATACTCCGTACCGTATGGAGAGTACTCAGTACTGTACGTTACTGGTACGTACTTTCGAAGGGGTGACTCTTGACAGGCCAGCCCGGTCCACCGGCAGCAAGCTGACTGGAGCGCTTTTTGCACCCTCACTTCGATAGCCGCTCCCAAGAAACGTCGAGCCACCAGAAGTGGAGGGCGCCACCATTGGGGTTCCGGGATGCATCCTGAGTAATAGCGTTGGCGCCTCAACATCCCCCCGGCGGACGGTGAGACTGTAATGTCCCTAGAGACGACCGTCGGTCGATCCGGACTTTCGGAGGAGGGGCCAGACAAACCCAACACTGATCCTAGAGATCGGATGCAAACAAGACATCGATCATAGCCGCCATCAACCGAGCAGGCCGAATCCCAGGATTTCAGCGCAGCCAGACCGACCAATGTGTATACGGACGGATACATCCACCGCAGCCTCGACCCAGGTTGACAGATTCGTCGGTCCAGAGTTCATGCTCGGATCGGGCACCCTCGGCTTGTAGGAGTAGGAAATAGTCTCATAGTAGTAATGTTATTGTCACGACACTGGACTTCCGACTTCCGACTTCCTGTGTGCCTGGCAGAAATGGCACGGGACCTCCATGGGCCGTATACGTCAATTGGGCGGAAGATCGTACACTGTTAGACGCAGATCTGTCCCCGACTATACCCTTCAGAGGCAGACCCTCGAGTTTCCAAGCGAAGGGTTCCGACCGGCGGACGTCTCCTGTACCAGGCATTGAGACCTATCATACCATACCTTTCCACTGTCAACCAGCGCTGGGGCTGGCGCCCAATCGTCCATCACCTGCGCTACCGCGGATGATCGGGCGTGCTGATCGTGAGTCCCAGGTTCCTTCAAGCTGTTCTGGACTCTGCACTTTGGACTTTGCCATGCTCATCATCGAGCTGGGTTGTGGCTCTGCCTTGCTGGCACGCTTGATCGTACCTGGGCCCATCCCCCATAATGTTAACTGGGTCAGAAGCTCAGGTATGGCCATCATGGCGTTTTGGGTCATTGCAGCTAGCCTCGATCTCCTGGACAGTCTCTTTCCGCCGCCATCAAGCCATGATCAAAGGGCCAATAATGGTCCAAGTGCGATGGATCCTGTCCCCCCCAATGCTAATGGAGCTAAGTTGGCCTTTCGCCATGTATGTTTGACTTCCTGGGTCTGTTGAGTGGGAATGACTGGGCGCCACAGGCTCTAGTATGCAATGCACGATCCATTCATTCACCATGTCCTCTTGTGCATATGCTCTCAGACTCCCATGCTTGCTTTGTGCATCGAAAGGCGCTTGTCTTGTTCGGTGCTGGGATTCGCGTATGGAAACTCTGCTGGCTGCTGGCTGCCCCAGTCTTCTCTTTCTGGTGGACTATTCGAGAGAAGACGATTGAACCCCGTTTCTCATCGATCCGCACACAGTTAGTAACAGCAGCAGCCCTAACATATTTCTCAGACGCCCGAAATCTGACTGATGTCGTTATTTCTTCTGCTTCTTCACAGCTGTCGAAGCCCAAGCCCGTTGATTGAGTCTTGGACCGAGCCTCTGCCGATCTGCTCGCCGTGGATACCGGTTGCTTGACATGTCCAGTTCCGCTTAGTCCTTAGTCCTGTCAACATTGTTACCTTTACCTTTTAATAACGCCTTCTGACCATCACTTCCACTCGCCCGCTGGCTCAGCTTCTCTACCGGGGTCGAGGTCGACAACTTGAAATCGTCGCGATAATCTTGGTCGCGTATACGAGGTACATCGACTCGTGCCAATTCTCTGGAATTCCTCCATCAGTCTTGATCGACGAGGCCCTCGCTCTGCAACCGCGAGTAGACCCGTTTAGCAAGGCTGGCGCAGCGGCGTAAACAGCGCCAGATTCGCAACTTACCTCAGCCATTTGATCTGCAACATATGGAGTCCGTTTCGGTGACAGTGCGAACCCGATTCTGCGAGTGATGTGGCTCAGCAACACAGGATATTGCATCGACCTTTACCATCATCGAGGGGAGGAAGGCGCCGCCTTTGGGCTGTTGTATGCGGTGACGCAGGTCGCCCCTGCTGGTCGACAGTGATGCAAGAGGAAGCAAATAATTTCGCGAGTTTCGCAAAGGAGGGTACCTCTGCTCAAAGTCTATCCCATAGGGCGAGTGACCCTCTGGTCATGCCCAGCTTAGTGGACAGACTGGACTCGTCGCCGAACGCTCGCGACATGGGGTTTGAGGGACTGGGACTGCCTCTGTCACCAGCCGAAAAGAGGAGAAATAAACTAGGGTATCATCGCACCGCGGTAGCATGTGGTTAGTCTCTTGACCTGATGTCCTGCAGACGAACATGATTGACAGGACGCAGGCCATTGTCGAAGACGTAAGATTCGTTGCCTGCCTGCCTTTGACGATCCAGTTGGTAGATGCCAGAATTGCATCCGGCTGAAAAAGGACTGTCATTTCTATCCCGTGGAACAGCCGAATATTGGCCCGGCAAGACGCCTAGGTTCAGACACCAAATCCACCGAAGGGGCTTCCAATGAAGCCGATACTTCGGTGGCATCGTCCTCTCCCGGTGGTATTCTGAGGAGTGCCTCCTTTGAACGATTTGAACAGGTCGATGGCCGACTGGACAAATCCCCTTTGTCGAGGGACAGTCCTGGGTACCCCGGGTTTCATCCCGGCCCTAGGTCTATGTCTGGACCCGGTAGGACCAAGCCACGCCTTCAATTGCTTCGTCGCTGATCAACACAGGCTTTGACTATCCAAATCCGTACGACTACCGTCAGCAACCGCAACAACAACATCCGCAGCAGCCGCAACAGGTACTCAACCGTCACTCACCTGGGGGTTATGTGACTGATTCAAGGAATGCACAGTTCTACCCGGCATATGGACATTCCTCGCACGGACCTTATCCACCTGTCTTTATCACCGGCGCTGTATCTGGATCTGGGAATATGACAGCATTTTCGAGAGACAGCGGTTACGACTATCGGGTGTCGTCCCCTAATGGAGTATATAATTGGGGACAGTCACCTGCAAGATCAGTCTCAATGGGCGAAACTGGAGATTCACCGCACAGTTTCCGTCCCACATATCGGATGCAGAATTACCCCTCGATTGAACGGAGAGTCACAGGCGATATACAACACCTCCCGCCGACAAGCACTGGCTTCATGCCTATGAGCGTGGAAACCCAGACTGGTACAGACCCGACCTTTCCTGAACCAACAGCTTATCCGCCGATACCATGGCCTGGCCATGAACAAAGGGCACAGTTGTCAGGGTCTTCTGGAGCCCCAACCCCGGTGTGGTATCCTCAGCAATCCGGGCTAATGGATGTGAGAGACGGTGAACGCCAACCGCATATTCTCCCTTCGCAAGATCGTGAATCCTGTTGATGTTACATAATACCAGCTTGAATCTCACATTGATATCGAAGAGTCTTCGATATTCGACTCTGGTCCTCCACAACGGTTGAGACACGACGAGCAGTTCCTGCGAGATTCAATTCTGAGCAAACTGGTTCGGCTGATCCGGTGGGGTTGCAGAAATATAAATAGTGCTGCAAAATCCTCGAATCCTCAGCGTTGCCATCCATCCAGCGCTCCTGAGCCAGCAGTCTCAAGATCCAAGAAGGAAGGATATACGAGGGCAGCGACTTTCGACTGCGCATCAACCAAATACTCATTCATTTCGCAAAGAAACCACGATGCCGTTCGAGTTGCACTTCCACCAGACCCCAGCGAGACACGGAGACCAGCACAGGCAGGCAATCCTCGAGTCCTTTGGCACGCACTACGAGAGAAACAACATTGTCTTCGACCGAGCGGAGATCCGGTATGATAACGACTCGGTCGAATTTCAAGGGTTGAAGTTGAATCTAATCGTTCTGATATAGCGGGTGGTTGTATACACCGCATACTTCCGAACAAGATCCAGACCTTACCCCCTATTTTACAGTCAGATTGACCAATCCCAAATTACGAGAACGAGGCGACCACCGTGCGCTGTATTGGCGCCCAAACGGCAACAATGTCTTTTCCACCGAATCATCGAGTCAGTGGCAATCGTCTTATATAAAATATAGGGCAAAGAGAAAGAGGGCGTGTGATGCCAGACAACAGCAAAGCAAAAGAGCTTCCTAGATCTCCTCTCTAGGCTCGAATATGTACCACAAGATGGACATGCTCCTCCCCGTCCTTAGGCGTACAGGTGGCTCCGGCTCGTTCTAGGCACCGTGCTGAGCATACTCCGGCTTGCTTGAAGTTGCAATCAGCCTTCTGAATCGAGTTGCATCCTCTGCACAACACCCGTGACTGCTTAGCGTCCTTGAACGAAGTCCCCTTCTCCCAAATCCCCGACCGTACGCCGCATAGTTTGCAAAATCGCTGAGTGGCATCTTTGTGGCCCAAACTTCGGCTCCCCATGGCTTGCGCGTCGGTGAAGCACTCGCGTGGCAACTTGCGGAGGCATATATAGCAATTGAGCCTCGTGGCTTTAGTGAAAAAGTTGGCGTGGATGTTGTTGATTGCATGGATTGAGCTTTCTGGGAAGGCTCTAGCCCAGGTAGCAGAGTTGTTGAGCCGTATCTGTCGACGGCCATGGTCGGCTTGTTCCTCAGCACGCAGCTCATTCTTAAGCTTCGCTCGGAGATCTTTGATCATTGCGGAAGGGACCAACTTGGTTGCTGCGTGGCACGTCTGGCGGAGATTGACCACATCATGGTATTCAAGCCCAGAGAGGATTTGGTCCTTCAGTTCTTGAGGCACTGTAAACATAGATGGCGGGAGTGGCGTCCAAGTGTTCTCCATGGTGATCTCGTGCCCAGAATCAGATCCGGATGGTTCCATGTCTGTTCTCAGAGAATGGCACTCCGCGTTGTATCTGGGACCTTGCTTCGAAAAGGACTTCAAATTGGAGCAGACAGATCAATAGACCACCATCGGACTCCCTGACTTGTAATTATCCAACGGATATTGTCTCTCCTATAAATAGCCTGGAGCAAGCGGTGGTGCAAACGAGAGTTGCAAGTATAGTCATGCTTTGCATCTTCACAGTGCAACACCATCGATCAGTATATATATAATGCTGGGGCCACTCGGTGACTCAGGGCTCCGGCGATCAACCACACTTCAGTGTGAGACCGGGCGCTGTTCCGTTGTATAAGGCAGAGGTCCTCTGCCAGGGGTACCACGGACGACGATAGAGCGTTAGGGTGGATGCCAGAGTTCAAGGCAGTTTGTCCAACTGCTACTTCGATAGGATCAGGGAACCCTCCAGCTCTACCAGATGGTCATCTTTCCAAGATACTATATATACTCTACAGCCTCCCTCGAGTGACTCTCCTATTCTCCGTACCTATTATATAAATTCAATATCTACGGACTAGAGATACGGACTAGAGATAGTAGGCACCCAGCCTTAGCGTTACACATTATGTCGGCAAAGTTTCCTGGTACAGGCCCACACGCGCCCTCCACTCACCGAGTTGGTCTGCGATTTAACTCTGCCAGTAATAATATGCCCTCTGGGTTTCCACAATCACATTTCTCTCTCTCTCTCTCTCTCCCTCTCCCTGTCCCTCACCCACCATGGAAACCCTCAGTGATGAGGTCTGGGATGTCGTTATAGCCGGCACAAGTAAAGCTCAGTCGCTCTTGGCATTGTATGGCCCCATTCTCTGTCCCAGATCAGGCTCTAACTGACTGACAAAGTTTGCCTGCCTAGGTCACTTTCCAGGTCGGGCAAAAAAGTCCTGCATCTCGACCGTCACCCTTATTATGGAGGGACTGATGCCGGTCTAAGCCTGCAAGATGCAGAAGAGTGGGCTCGAGACTTGGAGAGATGTGAGCACGGAGTTCAGAAGCAATAGACTCCCAGAAAGGCGTCGACTGACACTCTCTAGCTTCCAACAACGTCTTCCAACGAGCCTCCATATCGAAACCTACCCACAGCGATGAAGGCAGCACCGAGACCAAGCTTGGTTCGTCTAGAGCTTACACCCTCAGCCTGAACCCACAGATTATCTACGCCCGATCCGACTTCCTTCCGAAACTAGTTTCTTCACGGATACATAGTCAGCTCGAATTTCTGGCTGTCGGTTCGTGGTGGGTCCACAGGCATGGAGCATTGCACAAGATCCCAAGCACGCGCGAGGATGTCTTCAATGATGAGTCGCTGTCCATGAAGGACAAACGTGCACTTATGAAATTCCTTCGACACGCTTTGCAAGAAGATGCGGAATCATTGCCTGATCAAGAGGAAGAAGCCCTGATGTCGCTGCAAGAGGCTCTTGACACTAGATTCAAAATCCCCAAGTCTCTACACGCGCCGCTCCTTGCACTTGCGCTCTCTCCTGTGGCTGCACATTCCATTCCTTTCGGTACAGCTCTGGCTAGGATCAGGAGGCATATGCGCTCAATGGGCTATTTCGGTCCAGGCTTCGGTGCTGTCATAGCGAAATATGGGAACACGTCGGAAATCGCCCAAGTGGCCTGCAGGGCGGGAGCTGTCGGAGGCGGCGTATATCTGTTAGGGCACGAGTTGAAAACACTCGACTCTGTCAAGGACGACTCCGCGAGCACAGACGAAACCGGCAACAATCCTGTTCTGCTCGAAGGCTCACTCTCGGATGGCACTCGAATTAGGTCTCGATTTGTTACCGGGACCCTGGATGATCTTTCGCCACTACAGCCAGCGTCATCTGATGACGCGCCATCTTCCGGCACCTGGAAATCAGTCAATATCGTGGCAGATCCACTGAAGACACTCTTCCCCCAATCCTCCGACAATGGACCAGTACCGGCTGCAGCAATTGTGTTGGTAGACACGGATACTGAGAACCCTGGTAAGAGTCCGATTTATCTGCAGATACACACTGAAGATACTGGTGAATGCCCAGCCGGTCAATGTAAGTTTTGCAATCTCCTGCGTCCTTTATTCCTTCTATGATGATCCAACCTATGAATACTTATCTACATTGCCTGAGCATTCTGTGCTTTGCTGATACTTATCCTCTGACAACCTGACCTGGAAATCAATCCATGACCCTACCTTAAGCTCTGCTGTAAGACTCTGGCTAACTTGGATTGGCAGGTGTCATCTATGCGTCCGTGGCTGCGGATGACGAGACTGCAAAGGACAGGCTTGAAGCTGCATTCGACGGGTTTATTGAGACGGCCGGTGCCAAACATTCGCTTCTCTGGTCACTGTCGTATCTAGTGCTCGGACCTGCGGATGAACCAGCCTTATCTTACCCTCGGTTACGCAAGCACTCCTCCCATGTCCTGGTCTTTCCCCCGGAGCCTAGTGATATCTCTTTTCCTGACGGTGTCCTCGATACAGTAAAGGAGGCTTGGGCACTTATTCTTGGGGCAAGCGCGGCAGACGACTCCTTCTTGAAATTCGAGGCAGGCGACATTGACGCCGAGCAGTGATCGCGATTCCTGGTAACTGCAGAGCCCTTACCGGTCCATCTGAGAGGATCTGTGTTGCCCGCCACCCTCTCCCCCTGACTTTGTGAATCAGCTTTCGCTTGAGAACCCTTCTTACGAGATCATGACATTACTCGATTCTAGTCGGAGAAGCCAATTGGTCTCTCCCTTCCGAAGCTGGACGCAGGTCACATGTACTCGCCGTCTTTCGGCCCAGCTTTATGAGGCAACTAGAGCGTGTGCATTGCTCCAGCTAGCCGAACAGGACTGTTGATTTGCTCAACTACGACAAAGGGTGTTCACCTCCTTCTCGTCTATCCCTGTTTGCACGCCGTTCCGCGTGCCCTATCTGCTTTTGGAGAATGATCGGCCTGTTCCGTCTAGTCTAGACACCGTCCTTGGGCAGGTAAACTGGGGCAGGTAAACTCAGTTATGAACCTCTGCCCACCTGCTGGGAATTGCCTTGATGATGGAGCGTTCACTTACGTATGAGAAGTTTTTAGCGAGAGAAGACGTTTCTGACACAGCAGTGCTTCGTGACTGGTCACACTTGCACCGTCCATGGACTTGCTCTACGGCACTGCATTGCTACGCAGATAAAGCCTCACAGAGCACAGCACCGACGATGTGACGGACGTTGAGAGCATTGACAAGTTCTCCGGTCCGGGATAGACTTACTAGACGATGTACTTCAACCACTCCAGATCGCGACTCCTTTCCTTGTTTGGCACTCGAACAGATGTCACATTGGACAGGCAAATGGATTCTCACATGAAACCCTTCCTGAGGATATACGTGTACACGTCCGGAGTATCCGTACACGTACCTACCTAGTACCTTACACATAGCTGCCAAGCGATGCCATGGCTCTAATTCATTGGGCTAGTACTAGTACCTCCACTAACTGAGGCGAGCACGTGATCATCCACTACCATGGTATCCTCCGTACCTCGGGCATCAGCCTGCGTCCATGCCCCTCGCTTCCACCCTCTCCCACCATGCCACCATGCCACCATCCAACCATCCACCATCCACCGACCTCTGGCTCCAGCCATTCATCTCTCGTCTTTCGCCCTTCGTCCTGCATACGGAGCGCGACTGTCATGCACCCTGCATCTTCCCCGAAGGCTCTCGTGTGCATTCATGGACCTATTATTATTGCTGGTCCAACCTCTCCTGCGAAGGACCACTCATGCAATCAATGTGCGGTGACTTCCATCCTTATCAACGGCGGCAGAGACAAGGCCAAAGCCCTTCCGGAGTACTACTCCACGCCTACTTCGATGACTCCAGACTCTCGGTTTGCCTCGAGGGAGCCGCCATGGATGCGGCATTCTGGGTCAGAGGAAGAGCAACGTCTGTGGACAGGTCTCAATGCTATTGCGACTGACACATCTGGTTTTATGGGACTGCAACTTTTCCATGCCCTATCTTGCGAGAGAAAAAAATCAACCGACACTACACTTGCCGTGTCTCTTGATCACCCGGCTCCTGAAACAAGTGGGTTGGTAAGTGGTCCAACACACTAGGACTGACCACGCTCCGGTCGAACTTCCGCACACACCACCAATCGTGACCCCCAGATTCTTCAGCCTGGCTCCATGTTAACTATCTACGCATGCATCC
This sequence comes from Capronia epimyces CBS 606.96, assembly GCF_000585565.1. Lineage (NCBI taxonomy): Eukaryota > Fungi > Ascomycota > Eurotiomycetes > Chaetothyriales > Herpotrichiellaceae > Capronia > Capronia epimyces. The sequence continues at coordinate 621,054 of NW_006912906.1, forward strand.
CTATCCCACCTCCAACTTTTCTTTTGACTCGCAGTACAGTAGCGTGGCCTTCACCATGATCGAATCGCGGGCTCTGTTACGCCCCATATCAGCTGTCAATGGGTTCGACTCTGCCACCCACCATTACATGTGCATCCCACAAGGTCACATACCCGCTGATATGCTCCGCTGGCGACATCGATCTACACCTGAGTTCCGCTCGGAAGAGACTGCTCGGCACGATGTGTAGCCGTTTCCTTTTAAAGGATTCTTTCCTTTCTCTACCCTCTCGACCCTGACTCTGTGTGTACTTTTGAATTAGGAGGAAGTCGTGTTGTTGACGATCTCTTTTTTTTTTGTGTTGAGTTTCTCGTTTGGTCAGAAACACAACGTTCCCCTCGTTGACGCTGTCCAATTGACTTTGGACCGCCCGGCAGTATCTGAAAAGCCACCAACAGTCCACATACTGTTGTGGCATCATTCGCTATAACTGTGCAGCTCGGATTTACTCGTTCTTTGGCAGGACAGCCCTCACCCGTTGAAAGCACACGAGAATGAAGTTCACAACAGCAGCAACACTACTGTTCTCGGCCAGCTTAGCGGCCGCCCGGCCGTTGACGGCTAGAGGTCTGATAAATGACGCAGCAGGTCAAACATTCGACTACATTGTGGTGGGCTGCGGTGTATCTGGCCTCGTTGTTTCTTCACGTTTGAGTGAAAACGAGGACGTAACGGTCCTCTGCCTCGAAGCTGGATCCCTGTGAGTATCCGGCACTCTAGAAAGACCGAAAAACCATGGTTAATCTCCAAAACAGTGATCATTATGAGGATGAGATTCTGATTCCGTACTATATCGGTCTGCAACCCTATGGCTTCTACGAGTGGGGAATATATACAGTGCCTCAAAATCAACTAGACGGCGTGAGCCGGCACATTCCCCTGGGCAAAGGGGTGGGTGGAGGTTCTCTCATTAACGGTATGGTATGGAATCGAGGAAACCAACGGAGTTTCAATGCGTGGAATGATGTGGGAAACTCTGGATGGGGTTGGAATGCCCTTCTCCCTTACTTTGAGAAGGCAAGCGGATCTCGGAACCCAGGCAGAGCATCATCAGCTAACCTATCCTGCTCAGTCCGAGACATACACGCCGAAGAACTATGACGGCGCAGAGGTGCAACCTGAGTTACAGAATCCCGCGGTCCACGGCACCAGTGGCCCGGTCCAGGTTTCTTATCCGAACTATTACTGGCCGCAGACGGACAACTGGTTTGCAGCACTGCACGAGCTCGGAATCCCAACTTCTGCCGAGCCCAATGAAGGGTTGACCGCGGGAGGCTACTTCTTACCGTTAGACATCGATCCCAACAACCAGACACGCTCTGACGCACGTCGCTCGTACTACGACCCTAACATTGCACGCGACAATTTCAACGTTCAACCCAACTCCCAAGTAACCCGGATCCTGTTTGACCAAGGCGACCAATTGACAGCTACGGGGGTCGAGTTCGCAACCGGCCCGTCCTCGCCACGTCAGACAGCGTATGCCTCCCGCGAAGTCATTCTCGCTGCGGGCGCGATTCACAGCCCCCAACTGCTCGAGCTCTCGGGTATTGGGCAGGCTTCTGTGCTTCAGGCTGTTGGCATTGAGGTGCTTGAAAACCTCCCGGGCGTCGGCAACAACCTCCAGGACCATGGCATGATTCACCTGGACTACCACTATACTAATCCGTCCGTCATGGATATTGGTGATTTCGCCAGCAACTCAACCTTCAATGATGAATCCGCTGCCGAGTACTACGCCAGTAAAACCGGCCCTTGGACGGCCAAACCCAGCTGTGCAGTTGCATTTCCATCTCTACAACAAGTCACCGATGACGCAGCATCCATGCTATCGTCCGCTAGCTCAGCGCCCTACAACCTGCCATCGACCTACGATGACGAGCCGACACTGCAAGCCGGATACGAGCGTCAGATTTCCAGCGTGCTTGATGAGCTGTCGAGCGAGGACATTCCGGCGTTCGAGAACTTGAACAACAACGCGGGCGGGTTAGATCTGGCTCTGATGCGACCACTCTCCCGCGGAACCACACATGTCACATCGACCGACCCCTTCGCTTCTCCGAATGTTGACCCGCGATGGCTAGTGCATCAGTTTGACTACGATGTGATGATCCTCGCCATGCAGGTGAACCAGCGCATTCTCGACACGAACGCGATCCAGGAGCTCCAGCCTTCATATAGCCAGGTGTCTCAAGATGCGTCGGTCGACGAACTCGGACAGGTCTTGCGGGCCGGCATCGGGACCGAATTCCACTACTCATGCACAACAGCCATGTTGCCCCGGGATCTCGGCGGTGTGGTGGACAACGAGTTGCGGGTGTATGGGACGAGCAATCTCCGGGTCGTGGATACAGGCATCTATCCTATGGTGCCGGGAGCACATCTGCAGGCTGTGGCGTACGGTGTTGCCGAAAAGGCCGCCGACTTGATCAAGGCCGCCCAATAAGCACCGACAAGGACCCAAAAATGGGTGATGGGAAAGTATTAAGATTTGGAGAGAGCGCCGACCGGATCCAATATGAATGCGATTTACGAACCATTTGTGCGCCTGGACACCTAAACGGAGGACTATGCCTAATGTTTATCAACGATAATGAGGAGGATTTCGGAGGATGGGATGGTTGAGGTTCGAAAACAATCTCCACGAAGAGGGATGTGGATGTATTATAGATGGACGACCAGGATTCTCATTGGGACGCAAAATAGAATATGCCTCTGAGCAGAGTATTACGCACTACGCTTGGCCGGAAGCATTCAACGACAACTGCGCATGAAGACCACAACGGCAGCGCCATGTGGATGAGGACGAACATGGACCACGGGCTCAACTGCTGCGGCCAGAATGACAGGATCGTGAGACTCGGGTGTCTGGCTGTAGTTTGTCTCACGAGGTGTACGAGTTGGACATGTGTGTGTATATATGTATAGAGTATATATCCATGTGTTTCCATGGTTGTCACTCAGCCTGATGGCCCGGCGGCCGGACGGCTCAGTAAGCCTGACGAGGAATTCCCGAGGTGAGCCCGGCCGCCCGGTCATTACAGGACATGTGCTCACCGACTTGTTGCCATACTGTACCAGATATCAAGCACAGCTAAAAAGCCTCCGACCAGGAGACATCGAACATCTGGCGAGTGAGTCTACATCGACATCGACGAGGTCCTAGTCGAATCGAGACGAGACATCCATCCCGCCCGCCTCGGATCGCCATGACCACCCCTTCAGGCCGGCTGCAAGGCCGAGTCGCCATCGTAACAGGCAGTTCGTCGGGGTTGGGGCAGGCCATCTGCCTCGCTTTTGCAGCGGAGGGGGCTTCTGTGTTTTGCATCGACCTGCACCCGACCGCAGCGCCACGACACAACACGTCGACGGCAGCCGGGGCGGCCGGGCGGACGGCGGAATCATCCTCGTGGTCGACCGGCGTGCCTCTGCCTTCTCTGCATTACTCCTCTCGGGGAAGTTCGGCAACGGCGACGGCGACGGGGACAGCGGCTGCAACTCCTCCTCCGGGGTCGGGGCCGAACCCGGGCCAGCAAGCCGGCACGCACGAACGCATCCGCCAGACGGGCGGCGAGGCGACGTGGCACCGGGCGGACGTGACTCGGGCACGGGACATGGAGCTCGCGGTGCGGGCGTGCGTGCAGCAGTACGGCCGGGTCGACATCATGGTGAACAACGCGGGCGTGAGCGTCGAGAGCACGCACCCGCGACCGCTGCGGTGCCACGAGACGGGCGAGGACGACTGGGACCGCACGCTGGCGGTCAACGCCAAGGGCATGTTCCTGGGATGTAAGTACGCGTTGAAGCAGATGCTCGGTGACAGCAACGCCAACCCTAACCCTAACCCTAACCCTAACCGCGGCGACGTCTCCGGCAGTGGTGGTGGTGGCGCCGGTGGCACCAGTGGCCAGCCTCAACGCTACGCCTCGCGAGGCTGGATCGTCAACGTCGCCAGCGTGCAAGGCCTGGTGCCGTACTACGGCACGCCGAGCTACTGTGCGTCCAAGGGCGCCGCGGTCATGTTGACCAAGCAGATCGCGCTGGACTACGCGCCCGACCGGATCCATTGCAACGCGCTGTGTCCGGGCTTCCTCGACACGCGCATGACGCAGAACCTGCAGAGCCAGGACCGTCTGCTGGCCGACATCCAGTCCAAGCATCCCTTCGGCGGCACGCTCGGCTGTGTCGACGACGTCGCGAAGGCCGCGGTCTTTCTGGCCAGCGACGATGCCGCTTGGATCACGGGCGTGCCGGTACCGGTGGACGGGGGGTATTTGTTGCGCTGATGAGGGACTATCTCACCATCTCACCATCTCATCACGGGCGTTCCGTTGCCGGTGGACGGGGGGTATTTGCTGCGTTGAGGTCTAAGGGACCATGTCGACTGAGAACAGATTACTTCGTATAGAGTCCTAAGGGACCATGTCGACCATGTCGACCATCTCGACCGAAGACAGGTTAGGCTCCGTATAGGGTCCTAAGGGACCATCTCGACCATCTCGACCATCTCGACCTTCTCACCATCTCGACCATTTTGACTGAGGACAGATTACTCCGGGAAGAGTACGGCTACAGAGTACGGCTACACAGCACAGACAGACAGACAATGCGCCTACCCCCCAGGTCCAGGTCGGCATCGACATCGGCATCGGCATTGAACATGTGTTTGCTTATGTATCCTGCATTTTGCTGGCTGGCTGGCCTCCCTACCTATCTCTCATCTCTCCATCCATCCACACACACCCTTCTTGGGGGAGAGAGGCTGACGCTTGTGAGCCACCGACCGCGTCGCGGAGGCGGTGACAACACTTGCAATGTAACATGGACCAGACTTTCTGGTGATCTGGTCAATCCCATTGCAATCCCCGTGCCGCACGCAGTCCACCAAACAGCGGAAGGGTTGCCTCGGACTCCTAATTCCTACTCCTACTCCTCAGCAATGGCCAACCAGGAATCGCAACACCTACTCCTACTCCTCAACAGCCTCAATGGCCAACCACGAATCCACCCATCGGCGCTCATTCTCGCGCAACTCCTCGCCGGGCCGCTTGTAACAAGTGTCCAGCACCTGGCGCATCCGCTCTCTCAAGACCTTGATGGCCATCAACTGTCTCCAGTGCCGGACCGCCAGCTTGACCTTGCCGAAACCCAGCACCAGCACGCCGGCAAAGAACTTGAACTCGGCGTCGCCCACGCCCACCAGCAGTGCCAGGGCCGACTCGGGCACCGACGACGTCTCAAACACATTGAGGTTCCCGCTGCGGTTCTGCATGGCCTCGTAGAACGACAGCCAGCGTGGCGGTCTGGCGTTGTTGCTCGGATGGTTGATGGACCGAGCCGTCAGCGACACCTGCTGGTTCGTGTACACGTTGCGCCAGCCCTTGCCTTCACGCAACAGGATTCGAGGGTACAGCGCCATGGCCATGAGCGAGTTGAGCGCCCGGTCGCTGATGCTCTCGCTGTAGCGGCTGGGGATGGTGTAGAAGACGCTGCCGCCACCGCTGCCGCCGCCGCCGCCACGACCTCCCACTCCTCCTGCTCGGGCTCGGCTCAACGTGGCTTTCTCCTCGGCTGACAGGACCACCAGGCCCGCGTCCACCAAATACACCAGCAGTTGGATTTTCTGCTCCTCGACCTGCGACATGGCTTGGTCGGAGATGTGGTTCTTGCGGCAGAAGTCTTGCGCCAACCGGGCCGTCTTTGCTCTTCGCCAGCTTTCGTACGCGTTGAAGGATGAAAGAAGGTCCGAGTCGCTACGGCTGAAGATCTGTCGAAAGTCCGCTTGTGAACCCGAACCGCCACTGGCGGAAGCAAGGAACGGAGATTTGGAAATCAGGAGAGAAATGATGGCGAGCACGGGATCCTGTCACGTCGGCCCTTTGGTTAGTAGTGATAATATGACCAGAAATCGATCTTGCCGGAGCACGGGGGGTCAAACACAACACGTACCAGACATCTGAAGATGACGCCGAAAATGGCCAGTTTGGCCAACGTCACTTCCAACGGCAGACGAGCAATTTGCTGGCCCAAGGGCGTCAAGGCCTCGGCCTTGGTCAACGCTCCGGCGTCCTTCAGCTTCTCGATGGCGCGGAGCATGTTCTTCCTCGAAGGCGGATCGATCGCCGCATTGAGCGTCTCTTCAATCGAGCCCAGATCCCACACTTTGATGCGCAGAATAGGGTCCTGCAAGCCGAGCCTCAGGATCTCGGGCACCTGCTGCTCGAGCATCGAAGTCTCGAAGCGGTGCTTCGTCACCAGGTGGAAGCAAAGTCCCTCCTGGACTCGAGCAGCGCGCCCACGTCGCTGCCGCGCCGAAGACCGCGAGATGAAGCCCTCGGTCAATCTGGACAGTTGCCGGCGCTCGTCAAACCGCATCACTTTCTCCTTGCACGTGTCGATCACGGCCGTCACGTCCGGGATCGTGATGCCCGTTTCCGCAATGTTCGTGGCGATCACAATCTTTCGGTAGCCTCGCGGTGGCCGCTCAAACGCCTTCTCCAGGTCTTCCGTCGAGAAGGTCGAGTGAAGCAGGTAGACGAGCCAATTCCGGCCGAACGTGTCCAGGGACAGGAGCAGGTTATGGAGACGGCGCATTTCGCCGATGCCCGGCATGAAGATCAGGATGGCGCTGCTGTATTTCGCGTACTTGGGATTGCTGGCGATGGACGCGGCGAGCTTGACGATCAAGTTATAGTCGATGCGATACTCGTCCATGGTGGACAAGGCGCGGACCGTCTGGCTGCTATATGCCTCTGGGTTGTTGACGACCGGCCGCCCTTTCTCGCTGCCGTAGAAGTCGTCGAGATCCGGACCCGGACCATCGTCCTGCGTCGACGTCGACAATGCCTTGTCCTTCAGGCCCTGCGTCGCTTCGACCGCGTCCTCGAGGAAGCCGACCTCGACGGGGAACGTTCTTCCTGGGAGATCCAACACCGGCGCGCCTCCAAAGTAGGCGGCAAACTTCCTTGCGTCGACCGTGGCCGACATCAGCACCATCTTCAACGTGCTCCGTCGCTGCTGCAGCTTCTTGAGCGCGATAAACAGCAGATCCAGATCCATGGTTCGCTCATGCACCTCGTCGAGGATGAGGTAGTCCAGCTCGTCCAGATCCGGAGACTCCTCCAGCATCCGGAGCAGCACGCCGGTCGTGGCGTACGTGATGCGCGTGCTACTGCTCGTTTTGGCCTCCAGGCGGATCGCGTACCCGACCAGAGACCGGGCCGTGCCCAGGTCGCTGCGACTCTCGCCCAGCTCCTGTGACACGCGCCTCGCAAGCGTGACGGCCGAGATTCTTCGCGGCTGCGTGACCAGGATGCGACAGTCTCGGCCCTGGCCGAATGCTTGCTCCAGCAGCAACACCGGGATGCCCGAAGACTTGCCCGCCCCGGTTTCGGCGCAGATCACGCTGACCGCATTGTCGGCGACGCAACCAAGGATCATGTCCTTGAACTGATGCACCGGCAGCTGGCGACGCACTTCCAGCATTTCCTGGAATGCAGGCCGCGAACTACGCGTCTCCCATTCCTGCGCTACTTGCCCCGGGTCCAATCTGGCAGCTTGGGGCCGGGGCACGCGCCGCCGCCGCTCTACTAGACTGCCTGACGGCCCACCACCATCTGCACGGGCGACTTGGGTTTGCCCTTGGCTCAATTTCCTCTGGGTTTCGTGGATGAGTCCGCGGATGCGGCCAAGGCTGGTTTTGTGCTCTTCGTCCACGAGTCGTTGCTTCGAGTCGGTCAGGTCCTTGATGACGTCTCTCCAGACCGTTGGAAGACGAGCCAGCGCTTTCTGCTCTTTCGTACCTAACGAGGACACCAGGAACAGACCCAGCGTGCAGACGTAGGCCTCGGACTGCGCACTGCTTGCAGCAGCCATGCTGGTCATTTCCAAGCTCCACAGCCGTGGATCAGTTCTCGCCGTCACCTCGGATGGAAGTGCCTCTGTCGTATGGGGCCCTGGCAGAGCGTCGACTGTCCAATAAATGTCCAAGCTGTGCCTTGCCGAGTACGAACTGTTGTGCAGGATGCGGACTGCCACCCGGGCTCGCGAGTCATGGCCCTTGCAAATCTCGTCAAGCAGCCGTCTGGGAGAAACGCCTGTCCATCTGCCAAAGTGCAAGAGTTTCACCCCCTGCGGGTCGTCTTGTTGAGTGGAATTTTCATTTTCATTTCCATCGGCTTCCCCGAACATGCCGGCCAACAGCCCGTCGCCGTCGCCGTCTGTATTTAGATCTTCAGCCGGCTGTCCTTCCTCCTGGTGGTGAGATGTCTGAGTCGCCGTAGCCGGTCCAGACGGTCGGTTCGTGAGTTCATGCGATTTGTTCTGGCTTTGTTCACGCCGCTTCGCCGCCGCCTTTTCTCTCAGCGACTGCTCGTGGCTTGCTTGCAAGTCGATCTGGCTGGCGCTCCAGCCTACCTCTGCTTCATATTCATCAAATAGCGGATCTCGGCGCAACCGTTCAATTTTTTGCTTCAACCTGGACACCCGCTTCTGTCTTCTGGCCGTGCTCTTCTGACCTTCGTTGGCCTCTTGATTCCTCTGGACCTCCCATATCAGACTCTGCAGTCGAATGTATTTCCCTGTCAGCTCTGCAGGGTCAATGTCTTCATCGCTGTCGGAGGATACATCTGGCGAAGACTCTTCTTCCGGCTCTGAGGTCTTTGCAGGAGTGCTTGAGGGACTCTGCCGACTTTGGATGGCTGATGCAGGTTCTGTGACACAGTTAGCAATGCCTTTGGTCTGGCAAGATGGACTGCAGTTGCCAGGAACAATCGTCTCAGTCTCTCATCCAGGCCCGGGGTCTGGCGGAGCATTCGAGCGGCTTGCCCTTCCCCCTCGGAGACGCGTATGAAAGAGAGGTGTTGAGGAAGAAGCCTAGAAGCAACATGGTGCCAGCACACATGGCTGCGCGTTTGTTCACTCACCAGAATTTGCTTGTAATGGTGTGGTATCGCCGCTCTGCCCAGGTTTGAGCGCTGTAACGGTTTCATAGTGGGGCAATTCACTAGGTCCAGTATTAGAACCATACCACTCGAATGCCTCCTGCAACCCAGGCAGAGAGTCACTGCTGATGACAAGCTTGCCCCGTATGGCCAGTACTGCAACCTGAGCAATGGCCTCGGAGACCCTCGGGAGTTTCAAGGCCTCCAAAACACGTTCCAGGGTCCAGAGATCAATCAGCAGCTTCTCCTCGTCCTCCACGGCCGCGGTTGCACGGCCACCGGATGCAGAATCTGCGGTTTCCGACGCGCTCAATTCCAACAGCTCGTTGACCGTGTCATCAGTGAGCCAAGGGTACGTCGACAATCTGTAGGCCTGTGAACGTAGCTGCCGCCGCTCTGTCTCAAGCTTTGCGACCTGCCGGCTGGCATCGGCTGTTGATCGTGCTGCATACTTCTCCACGAGAGCCTCCAGCTCGGAGGTTTCCAGATGAGCCTCTAGTTCCTCTGGGCTCATATCCTTTATGTCTGAAGTCTCTTGAGATGGCTTGCTGTTGCTGTTGCCACTGCCACTGCCACTGCCCTGGACTTTGGGCGCCACGATGGGCGTTGAAGAAGCACGCTCTTCATCGGCTGTGGCGTCACTGGCCTGCTCAACTGATTTTGCCTTGGAAGGAAGTGAAGTCGTAGCGAATCCTCGAGCGGGATTGGCCGCGGGCTTCTTCTTTTTCCTATTTGGAGCCATGACAGGCCACAGGCCACGTTCAGCAGAGTCACAAAGTTGGCCAAATACTAAGCTCGATGACTCCCGAACAATTCACGTCACCACAGGTAATGGATGAGGACGTACCAATGTACCTGCAAACGGTACTAAGGCATTGACTGTGTGGATTAGTACTGATTACTACTATGGCAGTGCAGTGGTCCTGTTCTAACATGTAGGATGCCAAGCCCAATATCCCATTTTGGACTACGTGTGACGCTGCCGTATTTAGACATCCGCTTACCATTTGAGGTTAGCGGGATTGGCCTCCCCTGAAGTGTACAGCCTGATCTCAGCGTCTCGCCATGCCTGTGATCCGGTGGTGCAGCCTCTTATAGCCTATATATGGCTACATATCTCCAGATAGGCCACCGCTATTATTACAGACTCAATGGCCAGACCCTGTTGAGATTTCTTGAAATACTGGTGCCGGTATGGCCAATTGGGCCGGATAAGCATGCAACAGAGTTGAAGTATGTGTCCATAAGAACCCGATGAGGGGCGTTGTCAGGTAGCAGCAGGGAATATAATAGTGCTAAGTATGTTCATAGCCCATTGGCATTCTCCGGACGGCTCTGCCACCCAGGCCAGCAGCCACGTCTCTCGCGTGAGGAGGGAATAGTTCAAAAGCGGCATGGCGAGCTTTGCCAAGACTCTTGGTCGGTCGACCAATCAAACAATCAGCATGCAACTTAAGACGATTTCAGAGGGTTTGGAATCTTTCCCTCCGGCGACACGACACGACGCTGGAAGTGCTATCATCAACTCTATACATTCATCTGGAGAACTTGTTGCTACGACCTAACGGAAAACACAGCGTGGCGCTCTCTGAATAAAGTCCGGCATGCTAGCATTGGCCCTGACGGCAGAGTTGGAAGGGTACGAAGTCGATGTCGCTTGCCATCACCGGCTTGCCGCTAATCAATATTTGTCCAGTGTGACCGACTTGGTGCCTTCTGACAAACCCGAGTCGCCGTACTATTACACATTTAAGGTGCAATGCACGTCCTGTCGTGAGATCCATCCGAACTGGGTTGGTGTCAGTCGTCATGTAGGTCCTTTCAGAAATACATCAACATGACTTTCTCTCTCAGCTCTCATTTTCTGTCAAGATGAGCACTGGACTCCTGTCTGATCCATTTACCGTTCTGGCCCATGCAGTCAGAAGGCCGAATCGGGGTCACCACTCTGACAGGATATTGTAGGACACGAACGAACAATCAGGGAGTCGGGGAGAAGCCAACTTTGTGTGGAAGTGCAAGAATTGCAAGGTCAGCATCATCAAACGCCGTTCTCAAGTCTCCCGACTGACCATGTCGGAATATTGGGCCAATATAGAGAGAATCTAGTGCCAATATCAAAGCCGCGCCAGCAGTCTACGAACAAAATTCGCCCGCCAAACCCAAAAACATCATTGAGATTGACTGTCGAGGTTTGGAATTCACTGACTTCAAGCCGGATGCAAGTGGTTCTCCATGAACACTGGCTCCACCTTGCTGACCAGCTTCTAGGGCGATTGGGAGGCCACTGGGACGGAATCCGGAACAAAGTTTACCGGGATCGACTTGTCGGACGGAGAGTGGTTTGACTACGATGAGAAGGCGGGGGAAGAGGTCAGCGTCAAAGACATCAAGTGGGAGATTCGCAGAGCGTGAATGATAACTTCAGTATCTAAATTAAGGGTAAAACGTCTTATTCTTCGTAAGGTAGCAAAGGTCCAGCCTTGCGAGCGGCAAGGCTGAGCACGTGACTACGCTGTTCTTGCCAAGCTCCGCAGCTTTGCACATTTTCGCAAGGTGCCAGTCCGCGCTTTCGCTATTGTCGCGTCCAAATCGTTTCTGCGCCCTACCAACAGCCTGAGATCCGATCTGCCTCAAGGCCTCTCGTTATACTCGTCAACTTCAGGATGAATGTGCGTGGAACCCCTAGAACTTGACAAGGCGTCGCTAATCCAAAGCAGTTCGCTCCTCTCAACCCGCGGCCTCTATTGCAACAACTGTATGTCTACACGCTGTTCTCGACTGAAAAGAGAGAATTTGCCCCGTTGGAGGCAATCGGGAATGAGCTGAAAGTTGCTAACCAAGGATTTCATCTGCAGGATCAATGATGATGTTATTATCCGCTTGAAATGGGGACAAACCGAGTACAAAGGACGGCTGATCAGCGTGGATTCATACATGAATATTCAATTGTCGAACACGGAAGAATACATTGACAGGAAACACACCGGCACACTGGGACAGGTCCTGATTAGGTAGGCTGCTGCAAACACTGTGCCCTTGCAACGCTTGCAACGGTTTCTAATGACTTGGCCTTTCCAGGTGCAACAATGTCCTCTGGATATCCGCAGCAAAAGGGGTGGAGATGAATGGAGAAGGACACGACACCAAAATGGAGGGTTGAGCTCGATACCACTCGTCTGCAATAACACGACCCGCGAATCGAATTTTTGACCTCCAGCCACCTGAACATCGCCAACCTCCGCCAGCGGCGATTTCTCCTCGACTGCTTACCCGAATGTCCAGAATTGCAGATTCCATTCCCGGGTGGCAGGAGACGAAGGCTTCTTGATGGAGACAAGTTAGGAGGTGTGATTTTAAAATGATTTGAACAGAGTCGTTGACTATATCCACGACGACACTTGAAAGCGGGCGAGACCAAAGTCCAGCACACGCGTGTTCTGGCTTCAGATGTCTGCAAAAGGACAAAAAGTATCCGCATTCAAAGCCAGCAGCATAACAGGCTGTTTCAGCTCGGGCACAGACCATCGAAACTCTTGCAAATTGTCAGTAGCAGGCTCCGTTCAAGCAGTTCTACTGTGCAGCCAGCACGGAATCAAAGTCAGGGTTTATTGGAAGCGGAGCTACCCTTTGAGATGGTGCGAGACGTTGACTTATGCTGGGTGGGCCGATGAGGAATTCTAGCCAGCATTTCTCACAGAACATGGGAGACGGTGATGATGATAGGTCGGGCAGGCACCTAACGCAGATCGGAAACCCAACCCATCTTGCCTCTGGTGGCCTCGTCATATCAGGTCAAGTCAACCGCCTGGTTCGATGAAGGGGTTTCCTTCTAGGCAAGATTCGTGACGTCGGGGCAGTATTACGAGTAATATCAAATTCGCCAGTCATACAAAATCAACCTCTTGAATCGATGTCCCCGTATAAACTGTGTCTGTCGTTTCCATTTGAGAAAGTGATTCAATCCCTTCCTTGCTGCAGCAGGCTCCCGGCCAGTCTCCGTGGTGACCTCGGGTTTGGGGTTTAGTGTTGATCGTACTTGGATCTACCGGGCTCCTCGCACAATAATATGAGCAAACTCTTTGCCGGAGGAGCACGGAGAAAGACAAGTTCTCCCCATTTAGAACCGTTGGGCACGAAATTAATATCCCACAGACATGAAGCTCCATCAATTCGGAGAGATTCCTCGCTAAATATGGGGGGTGTCGTTTTACTAGGACTACTATTCTGCTACTTGACACTGTCACTGGACCTTGGCACATAACTGGCCCACGCAACTAAAGCTCAAGCTTTGAACCGGTCACAATGGTGCACAGGAAGAGTTTGCTGCTCTCTGCGCAAACGGGACGGTTTCCAGCGACCTGGCACATATCATGAGGCCTACTGCAGGCAGCAGCGTGGTCAAGTGACCTGAACCTGCGTGTGCCTACGCAACACCACGACACCGGACAGTCATGTGCGCGAATTTTGCACAAGATTCGGTCGGTGCGGTGTACGGATTCGGATTCGGATACGAAATACGAAGCTGCTGTTGTGCCACGTCTTTCGTCCCGTGGCCACTGCCGAAAGCCGACTGCGCTTCATCAAAAGAATGGGGTTTCGGCGCCACAATGAGACCCTGAACTCGTCCCGGCGTCCATTCGGCTGGGTCTGGGTCTGATCAGGCGGTGGCATCTGTCACTGGTTTGGTCTAGTTTCCTGGATACTAATCCGACCCCGGGGAGGGCAAAGGAGGGGGGCGTTGGACCCTAACCAGACGGCGCGAACGCCACTCCCCCTTCATTGGACACCTACCTTGTCAGCAGGGTTCCCAGCAAGCGAAACTAGCAGATGTGAACCCTAGAAATATGCAGCCAGGGACTTCATCATGGCCGGTGGACGAGAACACCCGAATTTTTACTGTCGGGCGCCGCCTTCGCATTCTACTCCCCTTCTTCCTCTGGTGCGGTCGAATAAAGCCGGCTTAACTCTCATCTTCCGTCGAAACACTCATTCTATTTGCGCCATCTTCAAGCCTTACCGCGATTGACACATATTCTTCGCTGCTGCAAAAAGCGGGTTCACCTTTGAGTCACCACCATGCCTTCCAAGTTCACCGAAATACTTGACTCTGGGTTCCAGTCCACATCTCCTCAGGATGATGTGCGACTCGAGGACATCATCGGTTGCGCCACCCTACCTCCTCGCGGCCGAACCTCTTCCGAGACCAGCTCAAGGAGCGCCAGTTCGTCGAGTAATGAAGGGACGGAAGAAAAGAGTAGGAAGAGGTTGTCCCGGCTGTTAATCGTCAAGCGGTGATGACTTCTGGGACCAACAATTCCCCCCCTAACAACACTTCGACACGAGAAAATGATTCAGCATGTCCTTACCGGTTCTATGGCACCAACTTCACGAGCACACGAGTCACGACGACCATATACAGCCATACAAAAGTCACTCATTGGGGCTTCGCTTTTTCGACCGAAGCCGACGACACCTCTTGACAAATTCCCTTCTCTTCCGCATCAGGCGGGCTGAAACTGGCCCATCGCGGGTCTGGTTGCTTTCTTGGCCGTTCCTTTCTGAAAGCAACGAGAAAAATTTCTCCTCCCAACTTTTCGCTAGGGATAATTGTGGCCTTTGGAATGGGTGCCAGACACTCAAGCGATCAACACACAGAACCAGCCCAGATGAATCTGGAACGTCTTGGTCGTCCTGGCTGGCAACTTTGAAATGGCCCAAACAAGCAAGATCAGCACTCAGACGGGCTGCAGGTCGCGCCATTGGAGGGATCGTCCCTCCGCCGGTTCAGTTTGTGAGACAACTACTCGACCGGACCATCATAGCCTGACTCCAAGAGGACAATCCAGAAGATTGGTTGACGGGCAGAAGGGCCGGATCGAAGCTTGGAAAGAGTCTATCGACGATCCTCGTGGTCGTGGCCAGCACTACTTCAAAATTCGGGTTCTCTCCAACGGCCGAGGCATCGAGCCCTTCCACTTGGATGTGGCAGTGCTTTACCTTGGTCAATCCAGGTGTTCGAAGGGGGTTGTCACTATTGGTCGGGCCCCCTATGCGAACGACCACACACACCACACAGACACACACACTCATGCACACACACTCATGCACACACACTCATGCACACACACTCATGCACACACACTCATGCACACACTCATGCACACACACTCATGCACACACACTCATGCACACACACTCATGCACAGAAGCGAGCTGGGCACCTTGCATATTTGATTAAAAGTGATTAGCAAGCAGAATTTCTCTACAGCATAGCATGGCAGCCACTTCTGGCCGTTTTCGAAGCATTGAATTGGATTGCAAATAATTGAACATGTATGAATACATTGCCAATATCTTGGACTTCAGTTCGTAGAAGCAGAAGCAGCTACTAGTACTATTTATGAGAAGCCATCTGTTCTGTTCTGTACTATACTGTACTGTACTGTACTGTACCTAACTACAGTATAGACGATTGATCAGCCATACTGATGACCTGGACTTGAGTGAACTCTGGTGGCTTTTGTAGGAGGAACAGAAACGAACATGAACCCCGACCCCGTGCCCGGAGAGCTTTCCGAGAGTCCCTAGAACCGGACCCACAATGAGCCGCGGGGAGCCTAACTCCGGGCACCAAAAATGTAGTGTCATATACCAAATCCCTCGAAAATAATGATAATTTATCCCCGGGAGGATGGCCGAGTGGTTAAGGCGCTGTGTTTAGGTCTCTATAGTATCAATCCGCAGTGGGAAACCGCGTGGGTTCGAACCCCACTCCTCTCAACACGCTTCATTTCTTTTTACCCCTTTTCCATAAAGAGTCGTGTTGAGATGTGAATTTATAGACGTACCTAAATAAAATAGGTGCCTTAATTACCCTCTCAAGGAGGTGTATTTTTACTAGGATTGAATAGAGGTAGGCATCTAAATCATGGAATTGAAGTACCTTATGCTTCTCCGATGTATTAGTGGCACGTGATCGACGCGTCTGCGTGTCAAACACGAGGTACGAAGTACGTTAGCACGTCGTCCGTTACCATATTTTTGCTTCTCCCTGTACATTGTACAATTGGGTGAGCGAGATCAAACACTTCCGACGTCTTGAGACAGATACCTACGCGACGCGACGCTACGCTACAGTGCGGCGAGATATGCCGATACAGCCGTAGGAATGGCGACGACAGATGACGCCGATCAGCCGAGCGAGTTTGAGATGCGACGCGCCGCTCTCGTCGGAGAGATAGGAGAGGTGAGTCCCAGCCTTCCAAGGGATAAGTGCTTGCAGGGGGAAAGGCGGTTTCTTTTTTGGGGCATGTCTGTTTTGCTGTTGAGACGATGTTGTGTCCCCGTCGGCGCTGCGCCAGACCCAGGCATGGCCAAAACATCCCATCCCATCCCATCCTGACACAGGGTTTTCATGGAGGGTTGTCTTCATGTAAATAGTGCGGGTCTACGAGTGCGGTACTCGAAGCCAGGACGGTGCAGCGATATACGAACGCTGTGGACCTCGGGACTTGGTTCATTTTCTTGTTTCTCATTTCCTCATTTTCTCGTTTCCTCATTTCCTCATTTCCTCTTCCTTTTGTGTTTCGATTGTGTGTGTTGGGTGTGCACGGGCTGATTGATATGTTGGTGGCGAGCAACAGTCATTAGAGCAGGTCCTTGTGCAGATCAACGCTCTGAATCGGAGCCTGGAAGGCATTATCGAGGTACGTTACGTTCGATGACAGTCTACATTTCCCATTTCACATTCCACATCTTGTCTTGTCCCTAAGGGTCCCTACACGTCTCTGCTGGTGGAGGCTTGGATCGGGTCACCACAGCGTGCTTGCTTTGCCTTGCCTTGGGTTCGTTCCAACCTCCGCTGTTCTCCCTGCTCTAGCATCAGCCGATTCTGACTGGCGGTCGGTTCCTTGTCTGTGTTTCAGCCAGCGAAGTGATTGCATCGCATCGCATCGCGCCAATGCTCATATTAATGCTAATGCTAACGCTAACGCTAACGCAATGGTGGTTTCGCTAGATCGGAAACGAATTCTCCTCGGTCGAAGCGCTTTGGAGCCAGTTCGAAACGGTGATGGGAAGACAAGATGACTCTGCTCAAGGGCAAGCCGCGAGGGATCCTGGTCAGGAGCTCCGAGAGTCCAGCACTAAGGAGCAGGGCGGGCAGAATTGAGCATGGAACGCCATTTACTTTTACTTGTCAAGTGAAGAATGGGCAGGGCTCGGGAACGAAATTTGTCATGTCAGCTTCGGCTTGGACACCCGTCTCCAACACCTGGAGACACGAGGATGAGGGCAGAGCGACGCTGTCCGTGGCGACGAGAATGAAACCCAGCTTTGCGACAACCATGGACAGATTGGCACAACAGGCCTCGAAAAAGTCATGTTCAAACATTTATCAATTTTGGACCGAATGCCGCATGCTGGTTCATACTCATGCGGCAAACAGTACGAGCTGTAAGAGCCCGGCCATCTTCCCCAAGAAGCCTCCAAGCAACGCCAGTCATGCACTCATGCAGCAACGCCATGTGGGATGCGTCTAGCCAGGGCCGTCGTGGCCAACAAACAAGCAAAGCACCAATTTGTAACCGAGAACTGAAGCTGCGTCCCCGCCGGAACCTCAAAATGAGTGCCGTCATCAGGATGCTCCTAGAGAATCCCACACTTTCTCTTCTTGGTCTTTTTGACCTTGACGGCCCCTTTCTGATGCGGCTTTGTCTCGTAGCTCTCTTCCTCAAGTCGAATGGCAGTGTTGATGGCTAGGTCAAACACTTCTTGAATGCCTCTAGATTCCTTTGCGCTGCATTCAATGTAGGCCGCCCCCATCTGCTTTGCGACTGCCGCGCCTTGTTCTGGTGTGACGGGAGTCAAGCCCTGGGTGCGGAGGAGCTCGATACATGTGCGTTTGTTCCGCAAGTCGGATTTCAAGCCCACGAGGATAAGAGGGGTAGTAGGGCAGAAATGGAGAACTTCGGGATACCACTATTTTCGTTAGTACGCTCATCAGAAGACTGGTTAGAGGAACCGACCTTGTCCATAACATTCTCCAGAGAGTTGGGGCAATCGATGGCAAAACAAACGAAGAGAAGGTCGGTCTCCGGGTATGAAAGGGGTCTAAGACGGTCGTATTCTTCCTGTCCGGCAGTGTCCCATAGTGCAAGTTCAACGGTCTTTCCAGTTTGCTTGTGCGTAGTCTGGGTGATGTAGTTTTCGAAAACGGTCGGCACGTATTTCTGACCTTGTTAGTCCTCTGCCCATCGTCTTCTGCTTCCTAGGAGATGTACCTCAGGAAAATATCCTTGGGCATAGCTGATCAACAGACAAGTTTTACCGCAGCCACCATCCCCAACCACCACGAATTTCTTGGAATAAGACGGTGGCTGTGTAATGTTGGTGGCTTCTGACGATCGACCCAGACTGCTGTTGTAACTCATGTTGGTGCTGACGGTGCCGTTGCTCGTTCTTGTGCTCTGTGCCCGAACTGGTCTTCGTCGCGGGGAGGGAGGACTGATGTAGGATGCTGAGACGCGTTTCTCAGACATGACTGTGGGAGTTCGTGAAGGGTAGGGCTCGGTAGCGGTGGTCATGATTTGAGATTTGATATGGGCGGGCGTGGTGCCAGCAAGTGTACTCCGTACTTGTGTTGATGCAGGATCTGTTATGGTGGGAACGGCAGTATTATATGCACTCTATCGCTGCAGGATCTGCAAATGCCGGCCGACGAGCTTGGTGGAACAGGTACAGGATGTTTCGCATGTTTCCAATGCCAGTGCATGACGCAGAGTGAAGAGGTGACTTTCTTCTGTTGTCATGGTCTCGTTGCCGAGTAACCATGCCCGACCCAGGTGAAACGCAGGCTCCTAAGGCTCCTAAGGCTTTCTCTGCCACCTTGTGCCAGGCACCTCCAGGGTTGTCCCCTGATAGTTGCGGGTTCCTCTCCAGCATGCGTCTGCACCATGCCAGAAGATCCTTGTCGATTAGCGATCCTTGATCGCTTGTGACAGACCGAACATTTACTCCTCCCGCAGCTGCTTTCAAGCAGCGAGTGGAACAGGCTCGGCGCACAGCACAAGCCGATCCGACGTCTCCTCAGCCCTGCCACCCCCCCAAAAAGCGATCCAACCCTCTCGACCAGCGGCCTGCTTCTACCAGAATCCACCCCGTACTTCTCCTCGATGTTCTCGAACAGGTTCTGCGGTTGATGTGTTACCGCTCCCAGGACGTGACAAGCCATACCCCATGGACGCGAGCCGAAAGTTGCACATATTGAAATGGACACGGAGAAAGATAAACCAGACGCCGGGTTGAGATCCCTTGATCATTGTACGCAGCCGGCGACCACTCTAGTTGGCTTCAGTTGACCCGTCCTGACCGGCTGCAGATAAAATCAAGCTTCCCAGATGGCGATATCTGCTTCGAGAGCGGCTTCTGCCAATCGTCCGCTGGGAGACGCCCTATGTCGCCTGGCTGCAGGACACTCTTCGAACGCCCGCACTCGACACCTATTTTGCGATGACGGCGAACTTGGGCACCCACACATTCTTCATGATTATGCTGCCCGTTCTGTTCTGGTGCGGACATACGAGCGTAGGAAGAGGGTAATTGTGTGATCATGCGACGGCAAGATAGTATCTGACGGTCTACAGAATGGTCCATATTCTTGCCTCTGGTGTCTTCTTCAGCGGCTTTTTCAAAGACTTGCTCTGCCTTCCGCGACCCCTTTCGCCGCCGCTGCAACGAATCACCATGTCGGGCTCTGTGGCACTTGAATATGGCTTCCCTTCTACCCATTCCACAAACGCGGTTTCGGTTGCCATTTATTCACTCTATCTCCTCCAGCACCAAGACAGCCACATGAACCCTCAGTTCCACCTGGCTCTACAGGTCCTCAGCTACTTCTACGCCTTTTCCATTGTCCTCGGTCGTCTCTACTGTGGCATGCACGGCTTTTTCGATGTCATCTGGGGCAGCCTCCTCGGAGCAATCCTGGCGCTGGTGCAATGTCGTTGGGGCGCCGAGTTTGATGACTGGCTCGTTGCTGGTAATACCAAAAGAGTCGTGCTTGTTGTCTTGATTATATTGGTCTTGGTTCGAATCCACCCTGAACCGGCGGACGATTGCCCCTGCTTCGACGACAGTGTCGCCTTTGCCGGGGTGATGATCGGTTGTCAGTACGCTGTTTGGCACTTCGCGGAAACCTCGTATGCATGGTCGTATCCCACAAAGGGCACTGTTCCCTTTGATCTGGAGAAGATGGGCTGGGTAGTGGTTGTCTTACGCATTCTCTTGGGCGTGCTCATCATCTTTGCATGGCGAGGCGTGATGAAACCGACCCTACTCAAAATCCTTCCGCCAATCTTCCGGATCATCGAGAACCACGGTCTGACATTACCCCGGCGTTTCTTCAAGCCTGCCTCACAATATGAGACCATCCCACGACAAGAGAACGATGACAACGTCATCCCCCAGGCACGGGATATTCCACATCTTTTGTCGTCCTTTCGACGAAGAAGGGCAGTGTCGGTCGGCCCGCAGTCCGAAGCTGATGCATACGAGACCCTGGCATACCGCAACAAGAAAAGACGGGACAGTCTGAATGCTGCGGGATCACCGAGTCCAGCGAAAGAACCCTCGCCGGAGCCAAGCCAACATCAGTCTGATGTGACGGCGGAGAAAAACCCTTCGATTCGTACGCGAAAGAGGTCGAGCAGCCTTGAAATGTTCCGATCGCAGATGGGTGAGGGTGTGGAGGGGTTTTCTCCCGCCCTGGCTAGTTCTCCTGAAGGTGGGTGTACACCCAGTGCGCAGGAGGTGCAAGAGATGGACGAGCTGCAAGAGAGAAGAATATTCTCGAGTATCCAGAAGCCCCGAGTGCGATACGACGTCGAAGTGGTGACAAAGTTGATTGTCTACTCTGGGATTGCATGGTTAGCAATCGAGGGCAATCCCATCGTGTTCCAACACTTGGGACTGGGGGTCGAGTGAGGTGGATCAGACTGGGGCTTGCAGATACACGCGTTCTCATACAATGGAGGCATGAGGGTACGGGCACCGAGAACCCACTGTAGGTATTGTATTTCGATGTTTTGCATAGATCGGTCAAGCTTCAAGACGGAGCGAACATGGGTTGGGCAGTAGTACAATCACAAGTAAGGTAGATACTCTTGTAACAGTGCCGTCGTCCTACTACAGAATACTCCGTACCATGAGCACTCCGTATCCTTTGTTGTATCGGTCACCGCCAAATCCACGCTTCCAGTCTCCCGTCTCTCAAAGCGGGCTCAGGGCGGTGACGCTGGTTTAGTCCGGCAGAAAACCGGGCTTGGCGGGTGTCACGCGGCATTGAGCTGTGCTTTGTGCTTCTCGCATCAAGTTCCTGCGGTCGCGTCTCCCGCAAGCAATCCAGCAGCAGACATAACATCCGTCGTATCAACTCCGCAATCAAGTTTACCTTCTAACAAACAATCTCATCAACTGATCGGCGGCTCTTGTCTTTTCTGTTTCCTATGCAGCTGTTCACAGGCATCCTGCGCTTCCACTCACACTTCAATTACAATCTCCAGACACCCCCGCGAGTTTACTCCCGCTCCTGTACCTCTATCCCAAGTTCTTTCTCCTCAGCCGCAATCCTGGCCTCCTCCCCGACGTTGAAATACGCCCGTTGTCGCAGCCATGGCTGACAACTCCTCATTCATGGACTGGTGTCCTCCGACTCCCGATCCTATACACAATCCATATCAAGGCGATTACATACCTGGCGGCTGGCCCGTCGACCCTCCAACCCAACCTGCACGGACCGCTGGTGTCTTTGCTGCGAAGAGACCCTCACCGACCGGCCTGATACCAACTGCGAAACGAGTTTGCCGGGGCTTGTTCTCACTAGGGCTCGCAGCAACTGTTTTGGTGTCTCAATACACAGTCCGCGCGACAACATCCGTCGTTGCGGTCCCAACCTACTGTGTTGTGCGTCAAGTTCAGCGACTCCAGCGCCAGAAACGCCACCAGCGACCAAGAAGTCGGCGCGCACCATCCCCTTCCCTGTCAGATTCACCATGGCACCGAGCAGTGGCCGATGTCAGCGATGGATCTTTACAGGAAATCCAGCCTTCTCAACCAGCGGCCTCAACACCTTCTCCCATCGCCGTTGCAGCACCTGCGCAGGTCACAGCGCATGCGCCTCTCAACACACCCCCACCAAGTATCCAACACATCCCTGATCAGATCATACCTTTCCAAGAAGTGGTATGGCAAGTCGGGCGAAGTTGCACGATGAGGCAACCCAGAAGACCCAATGGGCGCAGGCGCAGAAGCCGATACCAAACCACTCCAGCATTCCGTATGCTGGCCAAACCACCTCACCCCTCCAAAGAATACAGTACAGTACATATCCAAGAGAGGATCCAAGAACCTACCACGTCCCCGAAAAAGCCCGCAAAGGTGCAGACACCATACCCAAGACCGCGGCTTCCACGCGACACACCTCCGCCAGCAAGCGGCCAATTGCGACAAGAGGAGGATACGCCCTACGAGAGCGATTCAGGGACTACCGTGATCGTGACGAGGTCGCTACGTTCGAATAAGAGAAAACTCGAAGAACAAGGCAGACGAACCCCAGCACATCTGGACGGTCCCTTCGCGGCCAAGAGAATTCAGACGAATGGTCCAAGCGTGAAATCTCCCCAAACCCCAACACCTGTCATCCTCGTCCATGAAACCCGGTCGACTGCCACAGACGAAGCCCGGACCCCAGTTGACACTAGTTTGTTGACGCCGCCACGAGTTAGGAACCGCAAAGTCAGCACACCGGAATCCTCCATACGAAACCAGACGCAGAACTTGAAGATTCTTAAGACGCCAGAGTCACGAATCACATCCCCGACGGCGCACACTTTACATACGCCAGAGTCAGACATATCCTCGACTTGCGATGTATCTCCAGGATTGACCTTATTGGAGGAACTCAACCAGACGAGGTTACCAGTTGAGAGTGATATCTCGTCAGCATATAACGGTTCCCCACCTGATCTAAGTCAAGACGCCCGCTTGTTCAACATGATCATGGCTGGAGGCGGGTCTCTCTGCCTAGGGGATAAAACGATCTCCAGAAATGAAGCAATCGCCGCTACACACCCAACAGAAATCGAACAGACATCCGCCATCGTGTCTGAAACATCATCGAATCACATTGAGACCGCAGCATTAGAGAATGGACAAGAACATCGAGAAATTACTCTCTCATCGGACAAGCAACAAGTTACAACAGAGTCCGAGAAGGGTATGGATGACGCGCCAGACGCTAATCGACAAAGCCCAGCACCACAAAAAGGAGATCTGGACGGAGCAGCAACTTCCGGTCCAAAGACACCAGAACACGCCACGAACACGGCCGAGGTGGGTCCGACGACGCCTCTTACCGTTCAAAACGGAATAAAGTCGACGAAATCAGTCGATAATGAAACACCCGAGCTGAAGCTCGCAAAGCTCACTCTCGAGGATCAATATACGCCCGATCGGCCAACGCCAAAAGCCAGTCCCCATTCTTCCGAGAAGAAACAGAGGGTTACACGAGCAGAATCAAAGAGGTTGCAATTGTTAGAGGAGGCGTACCATTACAGAATCGCGTCGCTCACCGCAGATTGGGAAAGGAAGATACAGATAGCACTTCGCCATGGCCATGGCCCTTTCAAGGCAGCGGATTTTACTCGCGTTGTGCCCATTGGCCAAGGTCGAGGCACTGACAGCTGGTTGAACGACGAGGTCATCAACGGATACCTGAAACTTGTGGTTGCTCATGGCCGGCAGAACGACCGCCCAACCCAAGTCCCAACACACCATGCATTTGTTTCATTCTTCTACAACAATCTCGAAAGCAAAGGCTACGACGGCGTAAAGAGATGGGCCAATCGGGCCAAGATCGGGGGCAAGAGCCTCCTCGAAACAGAACATGTGTTCATACCAATCAACAGTGGAATGCACTGGACGCTCTGTGTGGTCTCAGGCAAGAACAGAAGCGTTACCCATTACAACAGTTTGGGCGGAAATGGGAGGAGGTACGTGGAAACGGTGAAGGACTGGGTCAAGCACGAGTTGGGAGCTGCGTTCAAGGAGGAAGAGTGGACATTGAATGCCGTGGGGGAGTCGCCGCAACAACAGAACATGGACGACTGTGGAGTGTTCACCATCACCAGCGCGCGACAGATCATGCTAGGGCTGACGCCCATGAGCTACAATCCTGGGCAGATCCCCCTGCAGAGGAGGAGGATTGTGGCCGAGCTTATCAACGGTGCCCTGATCAAGGGCAACGAATGAATGTTGGATGAGTAAACGAATATATGAATGATTATGACAAGAGAACGAATAGGGGCACGATTGTTATGACTGGGAGGCTGCCGGGGGGCCAATGAGCCTTTGGAGTCTGGTATTGGGTGGATGGGAGCCAGGAGCTCGTTGGGGCGATACAGCCTCCATAAACCAGGAGCACTCTACAAGCCTAATGAATGATAATGTAATTGACTGTTCAACCAAGACCAAGCTTCCTCGAGCGCGAGCAGACCTTGCTTTAGTGATCATTGTCGACGATGAAGCGGGAGCTTCCCCAGTACTCATCGAAGAGCCGGGGTGTAGACCTGGTCGGTGAATGCCCAATTCCAATACCGACATCAGATCAGGGTACTCGGAGGACGGAGTACATACCTATGCGGCCAGGAACGGCAGCACCCTCTGATTGACAGCCTGTGTACGGATAGGATGTCTGGGAAATGGGAAATGCTTTGCGCGGTCTCAGCCTCGTGCTTCCTAATAAGTGACTAAGCATTCCGGTCCTACTCCGACCTCGACCTCGACCAACCTCAGGCTCAGACTCAGGCTTCCTTGCTTCTTTCCAACAGGCTAGCCCCTGCATACAGGACGGGACGAGAAGCACCTAGGGCTTACGGTCCCACGCCATGCCCTTGGCTCTTCACAGCACTTGGTCGGTTGTGATTGGGTCGCGTCAAGCGCTATATGGCAGATCACTCTCTACGGAGTACAGCCTGCTCGGTGTCTGGCAGGCTTTGTTCTTTGTGTCCTGATGAGCGCGCATGTCGTTGAGTTGCGAACCAATCTAATGCCAGGTAACCTCACTACAAGTCTGTAGGCTGGGCTGAACGCCTGTCTCCGTCTTGGTGGAGAAGTGCCGCCGTCGACAAGCCCAGATCAGACAGTTCGTTGCAGCCTAATGGCGCCGTCGATCCTAAGCATTCTCGGGAATTTTCACTCGCAGAAGCCGGCGGCGGACGGTCTATCGAAGCCTGACACACCCAGGACAACGACAACATGCTGCTGCGACGATGTGGCCCTCCTCACTACGTGGCCATATGCGTGTCTGCAGAACTTTCAGCGCGCCGCAGATCGAGGATGCGCAAGATGTCGGGTCATATCGCAAGGGATATTGAAGTATGCAGACCAATGGAACGGTGTGGCATCGTCTGAAGTCAGAGTTGGCATCCCCGGAGAACTCGAAGGGGGGAATCTGCGCGAGATCTGGGTGCGGTGGCCTAGTCGAAAGCCACGGAAAGAATGGGAGCCTGTCGAAAGATGGGACAAGCTCGATCTGGAGATGTCCTTTGATCAAGGTATGGTTGCCCATTCCCAGCAGTGTTTGGTCCTTCGAAGCGTTAATTTGCAGGTGGGTTTGTGCTCTTCCCAGAAATGCAGCCCAGGGCGAACCTGCCTGAAGACTCCTTCTCAGATGCCTGCTTCAACACCATCAATGCTTGGATCAAGGAATGTTCTCTGGGCCACAGACTCTGTACTATTGACAAGCGGCCTCCATTTCTACCTACTCGACTCGTCGACGTCAGCCCAGAAAGCTGCCCTAGTGGTATGCGACTCGTGCACACGGTTGATTTCCTTGACAGGGCGGCGAAATATGCGGCCCTGAGCCATGCCTGGGGCTTGAAAGAGCAGCGCATCAAGCCCATACCAAAAACCAGAGCAGACTCGCTTCTAGATCGGCTGGACCAGATCCCATGGGAGGAGCTGACGAAGACATTTCAAGATGCAATCGTTGTGGCTCGCCGGTTGGGCTTGAGGTACATCTGGATCGACGCTCTATGTATCATTCAGGACGACGCCGCGGATTTCGCGACGCAGGCGAGTCAGATGGCACAAATCTACGGAAGGGCGCATGTGGTGATCTCGGCCACCAGAGCAGCCACCGGCGACGTGGGGATTTTCCACCGCCGTCCAGGGGCACAAACGGTCTCTTGCACCGATAAAGAAGACAAGAGGTTGACGGCTTTTGTGAAGCAGCGCCTCGTCCATGACGACTTCATCACTGGCGAGCCTCGCGACTTTGGGACTTCCCCCTTGTTTGCTCGAGCGTGGTGCTTCCAGGAACGTCTTCTGGCTACCAGAGTAGTGCACTTTTCGCAGCACGAGATTGTGTGGGAATGCAACCAGGAGCTTTGGTGTGAATGTGGCGGCATCCGGCCAGACTCGACGACCGAGACGGGCTCGAATTTCAAGGGAAGGCAAGCACTTGCAATGCGAAAGTCCAGCTTGTCGGTGCGGCATCGGACTTGGTACGATATCCTCCGAGTATACACGGCCCGCTCACTCACCGTGGAGAGCGATCGATTGCCGGCGCTTTCTGGTTTTGCTCATCAGATCGCGACGCCCGCGATGGGGAGATACTGTGCGGGAGTGTGGGAAGAGGACCTTCCAGCCTCCCTCTTGTGGCGACCCTTACGTGCCTTGCCTGAGAAACAGGGTCGTGTCGAGAGGCCGGACACATGCTCTGCTCCGACTTGGGCATGGCCGTCCGTGCAGGCCGTCATCGAAAGTTATGTGCGGTATATCAAAGACAAAAATTCGGAGGTGGTTGCCCAGGTGCTAGAGGTCAAATGCCAACCTGCAACGGCAGACCCATTCGGCCAGGTGGCGGGGGGCCACATCATCCTCGACGCTCCTGCAGTGACAGCCATGCTTCGACGAGACGAGGCTCAAACGTCAGATGAGCGTCAATACATGCTTACGGATGTCAACGACCAGCATGATTGCCTTCCTTTCCCGGCCGATGTGAGCCTGGCAGCAAAATGCCCAGACCACGTTCCCCTGGGCTCGCAGGTGCTATGTCTCATCATCGAGAGATTCCACAACCACGTCAATGCAAACCGTGCCGCCTGCCTTGTGTTGCGGCAAGGTCAAGGTCAAGCAGGTGACCTTCAAGTTGGCATCTGGTATCGAATCGGTACAGTCAACTGTCCTGCACATTGGGTCAACAAAGGTCAGCGAAGGGTGGTGAAGATCTTATAAATTCAATGGCATGGCTAGTCTGGACGTCGGATTTGGAGACATTGGCCCCAATACCTCGGCGGGAGATGCTAATAAGGCCTGACAACATGATCGGGACGGATTGGAATTGTCCATCAGTTCTAAGGTCTTATGGCTACCTACTCTGTCAAGCGTGATCCCCTCGTGATGGTGCCCGCGCACGACTGAATTATACTCTGTATACGCAAGCTCTGAATAGTATTGAGACTGCCAGACGTTGGGTAGCATTATTGCGTTATAGGTAAGGGAGTCCTAAGCTTGTCTCCTGTCTCCTGGGTCGAGTATCGAGTATCTGTAGCTGAAAGGACCAAGGGCCCCTTAGCCCTAAGCCTAAGGCCGAACGGGCCGGCGCCTCGGGTATAGCAAGGGCTAAAGCATTAGTCTT
Organism: Capronia epimyces CBS 606.96; assembly: GCF_000585565.1. Lineage (NCBI taxonomy): Eukaryota > Fungi > Ascomycota > Eurotiomycetes > Chaetothyriales > Herpotrichiellaceae > Capronia > Capronia epimyces. The sequence continues at coordinate 648,735 of NW_006912906.1, forward strand.
CCCGAAAATAAAACGACAGGTTATGAATTAAAACCACAGATTAGTGCTGCGATTTACCCGCACGAATAGTTTAAGGGTAGAATTCGAGCTTCCCATGCTCGAGGCCCGCGTTCGAGTCGCGGTTCGTGCAGATTCCATCATCTTTTTTTGGTCTTGCTTGTCTTTTTGCCTCTCCGTTCCACGTGATGCGACGGCGTCACTGGAACCTTCGGGCATGTCATTGTTTCCGCAGCATTAAAGGCGTCCATCATTCCACCATCTCTCACATTCTACATCTCTTCCACCACCACCCGCTCTGCTCAAACACATAAGCGTAGCACACCACACACGTATCTGCCTCTGCCTCTGCCTCTGCCTCCCCTTCACGATGGCCTCCACTGCAGCATACCAGCCTGCTCCACAGCGCGACTCGATCGATGACACCGTCCTCACCCGACCTCCTCCAAACTACCAGGCTACCGGCCCCAACTGGGAAGAAGGAGGATATGGAGCCCCCCGGCAAGAAGACGACAATGTGCCCGATGATTTCAAGGTACGACATAATCCCCATCAGCGTAACCAAGGTGTCTACAAACGACCTTGCGAGCAAGGCTAACAGGTGTGTCTCTAGTTCGGCGGCACGGTGGCCGAAGCGACCATCGACATCCGTATGTCGTTCATCCGCAAAGTGTATAGCATCTTGACGGTCCAACTCCTCCTGACGGCCGGATTGTCCTCCCTCTCGTTCTTTTCCACCGGCTACCGCAACTGGATCCAGTCCAACAGCTGGATGATGTGGGTGTCGTTGTTTGGCGCGATCGGCTTCATGCTGCTCACCTTCTGGAAACGCAAGTCGTATCCGACCAACTTGATCTTCCTGGCCGCCTTCACGGGGCTGGAAGCCTACAGCATCAGCGTCGTCACTTCCTTCTTCGAGTCTCGCATCGTCCTCGAAGCTCTGATCCTCACCTTGGGTATCTTTGTCGCCCTGACCCTGTTTGCCTGCCAGACCAAATATGACTTCACGAGCTGGATCCCATACCTTTTCGGTGCGTTGTGGGCGTTGATCCTCTTCGGCTTCATGGCCGCCTTCTTCCCACATGGCTCGACTGTCGAACTGGTCTATGGAGTCATCGCCGCCCTGATCTTCTCCGGGTACATCCTCGTGGACACCCAGTTGGTCATGCGCCATTATCACGTGGAGGAAGAGATTGCTGCCAGCATTAGCCTCTACCTCGACATCTTGAACCTGTTCCTGGCCATTCTTAGGATCTTGAACAGCCAGAACAACAACTAAATCTAAATTGTGGCCGAACCGGTTTGTTGTGGAATACTGTCACTCACGATGAAAAACGATGCATTACGCCTGGACTTGCAGACCGACATGGGGAATTGATGGGAATGGTGGTCTAGGCCGTCGGAACCGTCATGAATTTGCATGGCTTGGGCTATTATTCAATTGAATCCATCAACTGGGTTACCGACAGTTATGATGAACAGCGATTGATGTACTCCGTATTGATTAAAAGAATTCATTCTTCTTCATTCTTCATTCTTCATTCTTTATTCTTCATTCCGCAATCATAAACATAATCATTTTCTGCCGGTTCTTGACTGCATGCACTCCTAGGATCCTAGGATATTCGCCGAATCGTTTGGGGCGATAGTGTCTATTAACCTTGACCAAGCATACAAACTGGACTGGACTGGACTGGCTGGCTGGCTTGCCTGCTCCTATTCAAGAGGTCCGCTATCCAATTCCATCTATTTCCCTCCCGTCTGAGACGATAGAGAAGGGGAAAGACCGGTCCTCTGCTTAGAAGGACTATAGACGCCAGCCGTTGGGCAACCCCTGCAGGGACCGTAGGACAAGGAGATATGATATGAAGTCGGAGCATTGATGTATCTCTCCGTACGGAGTACTTGATAGGGACCTATAGATAGATAGATTTAGAAGGGTATAGCAGTCCGCTATTATCCAATTCCATCTCCCTCCCGACCGTCTGAGACGACAGAGAAGGGGAATGATCGGTCCTCTGAAGAACTGTCGACGCCAGCCGTTGGGCAACCCCCTGCAGGGATCGTAGGAAAAGGAAAGACCTGGTATGAAGTCGAAGCATAAATGTATCCGATCCGTACTTGATAAAGACCTATAGATAGATAGGGTTGAAAGGGTACAGTAGTAGTAGGTAGATGCTCTTCTTTATATGCAGAAATATAAATGCGACCCCAGGACAGGCCTAGGCCGCTCGCTCGCCCATAGCTATGTAACTCCATCGTGGAGTCCATCCATTCTCTCAGCACCTCGAGTCTGGCTGATGTCACGTCCCATCGCATCGCATCGCCAGCGACTGAGACCATATCCTCAGACTGCACCTTCTCACTTTGATGCACTGATCTCGACATCAGTTGATTCCTGCATGTGTCTGCTGAGAGGGTACAGATGGTCCCTTGGCCGTAAGCTGGACGATCCGATCCAATACATTCTCGACCTCAACATAATTTGGTTGGTGAAACCACACCCTTCCATCCAACAATATCAATCTCTCGAGTCTTTGCGAGAAATCCCAACAAATTTGGTCCAATACCACACACCGGCTCTGTTAAAGGTTTAATGCGCAACGATAAAAAAGGTATTCGTGATCAAACAGACAATCATGACGATCACTCCATAAACGGCCAGCGCCAGACTCAATTTTCTCAGCAACCTTCTCCGAAAGTTCCTTGTCCTCCTCAAGACACTGATGGCGCCAATGCTCAGAATGCCCGAGTTTGCGAGCAAAGTCTGTCCTTCGGGGTCGTGCTCTTCGTCTTCGTCGTCTGATTTGCTCGCCTCGCCGCTTTCGTGTTCATAGTCGTCTTCTTCTTTCACCAAGCGTTGGTGTAGAGGCGAATCCGGCGAGGATATCTTGTAGTAGAACAAGCCTGGCAGAATAAAGGAGATCGCCGTACTTCCAGTGGAGCCGACGTAGGCCAGGACGGCTTCGAGGCTAGAAACTGTCATGGCCACAATGTAGCTGAGGATGATGATGACCGTGGTGATGGCCGCAAAGCGTACGTCGCCCATTTCGGGGTTGCGTTTCCTTCCAGGTTGCAATAGAGGAGTGTCACGCGGCGGACTCGAGTCGATCGAAGATGATGTCGCTGAGCTCGACCTGAGGACGGATTTCAACTTATTGCTAGGTCGCCATTTCAAAACTGCGTCAACACTGGCCCGGCAGGGGTGGACTTGGAGAGGATACGAGAACATGACCAGAACTACGATCATAGCTTGACCGATGGTGGTAGAAACCGCCGGTGCATATTGAGCCACAATGTTTCCCCCGACCTCGTTGCCAAAGGACAAGTATCCGGTGATTGCGACGAGGATGTAAATGGAGGCGGCGGTCCCATTGGAAGCAAATACAACAGAGCTGGTGCGGAAGTGCGAATTATTGGCGATTTCGTTGAGGATGCTGAACATGTTCTGATGGCACGTATAAGCGAAGACGATGACGGGAAACGAGGACAGTGCAGGAACCGCTCCAGCCCATTTGAAGATTCGTAGTGGGGTTTGGTAATGTCCATCGGGGAGGGTGTCGTGGGCGGCGAAATGATAGACGACCAAGATGACCAGATATCCGATTGAAATCAAGGCAATCACCGAGGTATACTTCAACGAGTCGAGTCGACGGAGGAACGAAAAGGGCACCACCACCAGCATGAAGGCGGTGATCCAGAAGTGGCGGTCGACCATAAACGCGCCTAGACGGTCCTCATCGGCAAACCCTCGAACCACTCCAGGCATCAGATCTCCAATGATGATGAGATAGCTGACTCCCACGCCGAAACACTTGATGGCAATTGCGGCGTCGAAAATCACCGCGGCATTGGGGTATGTGATTTGCGAGAGCGCAAAGAAACTGGCCGACCCCCGTTCCAGGTATGCGGCGCAGCGGGTCTGCAGATACAATCCAAATCCTGCGGTGAGGCCGGCCCAGAGTATGACGATTGTTCCCAGCAGGATGCCCATGTGGGAGAGGGCAAGAGGCATGGCCAGGACCCCGGCACCGACAATGGTGTTGAGCAGGTTGACCACGCTGCTGATCCATGATGCCTGGCCGACGGTACCGGTGAGATCGCGTTTGTTCCGGGTCGGCGTTTGAGGACGTCTAACCACCACTTCAATTAGCAGCCAGACCCAGAGGCACGACGGGAAGGGTCATTGTAGTAGAGAGAACGTACCGGCGCGCTCGGGAGTGAGGTCTGCTGGATATAGAACCAGGTGTAGAAGCCATGTTGACTGCTGACCGGGAAGCATGCGAGGGCCAGATGATGTGGGTGAGGTTATTGCCTGGTCATATCTTCTTTCACGGTCGGTGTCTGCACCATGCACCTTGCACCTTGCAGCCTGTGCCAAGGACGAGTAGAAGGATCGATGGCGACGGGACGGAGACAAGTGATCTGTGAGACGTGGAAGAGGCGTCGAAGAGGAGGGGACGGCAGCCGGGTGAGAGGGAGGGTTGTCGAGAAAGACGCAATTCGAAGCAAGGATGAGATGTCGCAGTTGGGTACGGAGTACGGAGTACTGTATCCGTAAGCTGGAAGGCAAATAAGTCTATAATGGGGTGTCACGCATGATACATAATTAATACCTAGAGGTGCCTAATGCCTGTCCGGAGCAGGTGGCAGGGCTTAAGGGCCTAGGAGGCTTAGGCTTCGGGGCCTGGGAGGTATGTGGCAATTAGGTGGCAATTAGGTACTCTGTACTCTAGGGTCGGCGGCTCGGACCCTGCGCCGCAGATAGAAATACGCGGTCTGCTTGGCATTACGAGACTCTCTGCCAGGCACCTGTCACCAACCTGTAGGTACCTGGCACCTACCTGGTAGATAGATACCTAGGTACAAGCACGTACTAGAGTACTCGCAGGGTCTCTGGAGGACATCAATAACACATCATACATCCTGTCAAGGGAGTCCTCTCGTCCATCACTTTGATTGAGTGGATCAACCTACAAATTGTGTCTTCTAGGCTCTCCGTCCAGACCTCTTCACCTCTTCCCCCAGCTCCTATCAAAGCTGCCCCCACCCAGGCTTCAACACATCCATCACTTCGCCGACCAGCTTGTTCGTGTCGGCCGCAGCGACGCCTGGCTTGTATGTCGCATAGGGCCCGATATTGTTGAACATTGGCACGTCTCGAACCGACCTAGCCAACACTTCCAGACACGAGCCTCCTTTGATGGCTATCTTGCCTCCCGTCTGCCCACTTCCCCCCGGAACACTGTCGATTTCGTCGTCCTTGACACACGCCAGCATGACCTCGGCCACCTCTTCAGGCGTAACCCAACCGTCGCTTTCATCAGCGGCGCCTTCCTTGAGCATCTTCATTTTCTCCGGGTGCTCTGTCCACAGCGGTGTCTTGACCACGCCCGGCTCTACCGCCGTGATACGTATTCCGTGAGATTGCTCGAGGCTAGCCAGAGATCTAACGAGAGCTTCGACGCCGTGTTTCGAGGCGTGGTAGAGAGGAACAATCAGCGACGCCGTCTGCGATGCAACGCTGGCAATGTGCACAATGGATTTGGGGTTCGATATGCTCGAAGGGGGAGACGCGGCTAGGAAATAGGAGATGGCCAGCTGCGTGACCCGGATCGGGTGCGTCAAGTTGATGTCGAGCACCTTGTATCTTCCCCCGAGAGGATCGTCCTGGGACTGTTCCGAGCCTGGAGGATACCAGAAATTACTCCACGGTGGTTCGAACACGCCCGCTCCTGGACAGACAATGTCGACGGATCCAAATGCTTGATCAGCTACCTTGAACATGTCGTTTAGATCCGGCCACGAGGTCACGTCGGTCTTCTTGAAGACTGCCTTGTTAGGCGTCGACTGGTACTGGCCGACCAGCTCCTCGGCTTCAGGGCGAAATGCCAGATCTGCAAAGAGGACGTTGGCCCCATGTTGTAGGAGCAGACGAGCAAACTCAAGGTTGATGCCTGATATGCGAACTAGGTCAGTCATGTTCCTTCCAAGCCGTCGGTTTGAGGTGGGAATGTGAAAGCCTACCCGAACCGGCGCCCGTGACGATGGCTGTTTTGCCTTGAACCTGCTGAGCCATTTGAATGGGTGGACGACGGGTCTCAGACAAATGGCGTCTGGAGAAGGGGAATATTCTTATACTCTCTCAACCCCATCTTCTGGCCAGACTTCTTGACTTCCGCTCCGCATCGTATCGGTGATGCCCGGCACAGAGGCTCAGGCTATTCGGTCCCCCTCATTGTCGGCCGGGTTCGGCGGCAGGTGGCCCGAGGTTACCTTACCCAATACGACATCTCGGGCCCTCCCGAGCGGACCACTGAGGTCGCAGAAATTGCCGGCGCGGATTAATGATAATCCCTCACCCTCGGATTGGAGCTAGCCCAGTTAGGCAATCTACCCGGTCATTCTTTCGGGACTCTCGAGTATAACTTGAATGTGAGACTGCACCCGCGGCAACTGTCGAGGACTGGCCTGACACAAGCCACAGTATAGTCGATAAGGCAGACCGATACAATTCGACGTGTTCGATCATGAAGAACAATCTGCTGTCAGTGGGCCGTCGAGCGGCCGCGACTCTGACCAAAGAGGCCGGTGACATCAGCTCCGTCTTCCCCTCTCTGTCGGGCAAGAAGCCGGATCCTCTCCCACCGCGATATAGCAACTTGAAGAGGTCGTTGATCAGAAACAACGAAGACGCCGTCACTGCATCGTGGCACCGTCTCCTCAGGAGCCTGAAGAATGAGATCGAGGAGATCAGGTCCGAGGGTTGCCATGCACGTCGCCTGCTCCACCAAATGTTCCTGACCCAAGGCTGACGGGTTGGCAGGTCATTCCCAGCATTGAATACAAAGATGTCGTGGCAGGGACAGTTTCTGGACCGACGCTCGACGCCCTGCGCCATCGTGGCACAGCAGTGATTCGAAATGTCCTTCCCCCGCAAGAAGCGCTGAACTTGAAGCAGCAGGCGAAGGAATATATCAGTGCAAACAAGTCCAAAGTCAGAGCATTTCCTCCAGACAGTCCAGCAGTGTACGAGCTGTACTGGACGCCCGCTCAGGTGCAGGCACGAGCTCATCCCAATGTGCTCAAGGCACAATCGTTCCTTGCGTCTATCTGGCACTCATCCGACCCAAAGTCCGAGATATCAACCACTTACCCTCTAACATACGCCGATCGGTTTCGAATCCGACAGCCAGGCGATGCAAAGTTCGCCTTGGGGCCGCATACTGATGGAGGCAGTGTGGAGAGATGGGAAGACCCCGAATACTCACGGGTATACCAGGCCATGTGGGAAGGTCGATGGGAAGAATATGATCCGTTTGATGCCCGCCATCGCATCACCGCCCAGATGGATTTGCATAATGGTGCAGGAGCTTGCAGTATGTTCCGATTGTTCCAAGGCTGGCTGTCCATGTCTTCGACAGGCCCCGGCGAAGGCACATTGAAAGTGTGCCCACTGCTTCAACATGCCACTACTTACATGATTTTGAGACCTTTCTTCGACGTCGAGTCGGGGAGGCTGAACATGGACGCCGTCTTCCCCAACTCGGTTCCAGGGGCGTGCCAGGAGTACAACACACGGACGCACCCTGGCCTCGAATTGGACACGACGATGTTGAGTGTGCCACACGTTGAGCCAGGTGACTACGTTGCCTGGCACTGCGACATGATCCACGCCGTTGACACGCAGCACCGAGGCAAAGAGGACAGCAGCGTCTTGTACATCCCCGCCTGCGCCATGACCAGATCAAACATCGAATTCTTGCAGAGACAGCGCATCAGCGCTCTGAGGTATAGTCCACCACCCGACTTCCCAGGTGCAGGCGGCGATGGAGAGATTGGGTTTGTCGGGGTAGTAGATTGGGACCAACTGAATGACGAGGGGAAAAGGGCAATGGGAATGGGCAAGCGAGAATGGGAGGTCGAGGACAGCATGAGCGAAGGCGAGCGGAAACTCATTGACGAGGCGAACAAGGTGATCTTTGCGTGAAGCCTCCGATGCCTCCGTGATGATGTCGGATTCTGTTTCGTATTTCGCCGAGACAGAGGTCAGGTTAGGTTGTGTTGTGCCGATCGCACGGCATCCTGGTCAGTCACGGAAACACAGCCTCAAGGCGTGGTAGACGTACCAGCTTGAATCACCACCAAGTCATTGCCGTCCTGCAGCATGCATGATCCCCTTAGGCCGAAATAACGAGCAATCACCACACCGTCTATTTAGACGGGAGGTCTGTGGACCTCTATCGACACAGAGAGTGAGACCGTGAGGAGGATTGTGGTGATAATGGAGAGTTGTGCTGCAAAATCCATCCCTGCCAATTGTAGTGGGTTTAGCGATACCAACCACAGCCCCTAACCTCTCCTGAACTCTCAATGGGGAACGGAGATGCGGTTGTAGCCAGAATGGAAACGTCAGCAGCAAAGCCACTGAAAACGGCCATATGACAAGTTTCAAAGGGCTCGAATGTCACAAGCCTCATCGGCAGGATTGGCGGTGTCGATGCAAGGCTTCACCTCCGTGCCGGGCGGAAGCATGGGGTCCGGTGGCAATTTACGTCGATGGAAATGCAGGAGCTTTTCCTTGACGGCTGTCAGAAACATCAGCCACGAGTCCATTGGATGGACAGAACAGGCTTTGTACCACAATAATGCAGTCGGGAGGAGGTAGGGAAAGCAGCAGCACGGCCGCGTACCTGCAGATTTCATGTCACTCCCCGGGAGGTTTGGTCAAGGGTAAGCTCCTTAAGACCTCACCAGTCAGGGTGCGTCCACAATAAGACCCTGTCCTTGACTTACATATGGCTTCAAGGGTATTCCATACCTACTTGACGTGAATAGCGTGAGTGGCCAAATACGGACAGCTGGTTCAAGTATAGTGTCCATGACCATGTACAGAGCATCCGTAAACTGTACAATACCTGGCTGACTAGGGCTCCATAGAGACACGGAGCCGGATATGAAAACAACATACCGGTTCCGACCTACCGGCTCCTACCTTGTATGCCAGGGGTACCAGGTAATAGAGCGGATTCCAGGAGAAGAGAGGGGGATACTGTATCCGGGAAGCCTCCCTGCCTGTATCAGGCCCTAATATTGCCCGGGCAGAGTTTTCTCTCCGGCTTGAGTCGTAGGGCTGATGGGGTTTCCAAAGTGCCTAGGCCGAAATCTGCGCCTAGACGAGAAAACGGACGCAAAGCATGTATCCGTACGAGTACAGTATGTGTCATTGATGATGCGATGGATTGTTGACAAGGGAAGACTCACCGCTGTGTACGGTGATCCTGGTACTGTACAAGCCATAAGCTGCACAGAGACGGGGTCCCTAAGGCTCCTTAGGCGGATGTGTCTCGGGCCTAAATCCCCGCGGTCATCGGCAGATGTCAGACAGTTTCAGCAGCAAGACTCTGGACACTGGACAGGGGTGAGTGAGCGGCGGCCACCTGTCTTCAACGGACACACGCGCCTTAGGCGTCGGCTGAGACCCCCATGGGCACGCGAATGACGCCTGTGACGCCCGGGACACGAGTGACACAAGTGGCAGAAGTGACAGCCCGTACCCCGCCGACGGAAAACTGATGAGGTAAAAAGTCAGGCCGGGTTAGGACGCACTGCCAACAGGTCTCAGACTTCGGCGTCCAGTAGTCCAGATACAGTACGAGCTGTGTGTGAAATTCGACCACGCGTGAGATCAACGCGTCAGCAGGAGCGTGGATGCTGCTGTGACCGTCCTATGTTGTCATCCCTACTGTCTAGAAGCTGAGCCTAGGCTTGAAACACGCTCCTTCGCTCGTGTATTCCAGCAGTCTTGTCCACTCTGTAGCCACCCAGCTAGCGAGAGTTACTTAGCGAAAGATGGGCTTGAAGGAAGCAGGTGCGTTGAACCCAGTGATCCATATTCGAGGATCTTGGGTCTCGTTCCGTCTATAGTCCTCATACTCCCCCATTAAGATGGCAGGATGACGAAGGAGGTTGTGAGACATCTGGAGCGGCACGATTTTCGGCATATCCTCATAGCCAGAGCCAGGCTGAACATACCAACTGACCTGGATGTCGGCATACCCTGCGCGTCAGGATCCCCCAGCAACAGCCACGCAGTCAGTTCTTCAGACGGTGGGGAAGAGCCATCCGCCCCTGTCAAGTGTTCAAGGTATATCCTGCACTTCACAGGAGACTTGCTCGTCCCAGACCGAAAGGGGGCCGAATTCGAAAAGATTTATTGCATTTTGTCCTTTTTCATGCATCTCGGCATGGAGAGGAGCATGGCTAGGACATGACGTGACAGTAATAGGTGGTGTCATGCTCGCTCTGCATCCTGGGCATACCAACAAGCGGAGCTCCCTGGTGCCGGTCACTCACCGTATCGTTGGAAAGTCCAGATAGAGCCTTCGGCCAACGAGAGAGGCAGTAACTCGTAGCCCATGTCCTTTTACAATGCTTGTCGATTCCCGCCCGAACCATGAATAATGGCAACCCCAAATCTTTGAGCCACGGCAGTTGGGTATGGACAAGAAACTCGTCCAACAGCTTGTCATCCCATGTCCTGTTGATAAGGGGCGCCGGTCGAGCTTCAATTCTCGGTGCCATTATTATGCCTTCGTTGTCCAATCCAATGGTAATCCCGGAGGAACCCCGGCCAGTAGTTTACGTAGATATTGCATCGTCGGCACCAATGCCTGCATTCGCGGAGTTTTTTATTGTCCCCCAGGCCAGGGTCAGACACCAGGCTGGGAATATGATATCCGTAGAGCATTTCCGCAATTGCTACAATCACGAAGGCCCCCATAATGAACCTCGGCCTCTTCAAGTCCTGGTCCAGCGCTGCCAGCATTGAGGCTCTGTTGTCGGTGGCCAAACTCTAACACACGATGGCTGGTAGCCTTCGTCGGATGGTCCTTTGAATGAACGATAAGCGAACACGGAGCGGAAGGGGGGAACTTTGCACCTGCAGTCCCCTGTAGTCTTCTCCGAGGGATATCTCCACCTTGTTACTCTCCAGTTGGCTAGATGCAGCCACCGTCCCGTCTCCGCAGACGGCTTGAGGCGACGGCAGCCCTCAGTTGCATACAGTACTTACCCAGCCCGCTCTCATCACGTTGGTACAGATGTGATAGACTCAAAACAGTGCCGATTTCTTGCTTTTGCCGGCCACCCAGAGGTGTACTGCAGCGCCTTCGAGCCCAATCATTCACTTTAGATCAGATGCCGGACTCATGAACAGGTGTCGTCCGAAATGCGGGTCCCCATAGCTATCATGGACGGTGAACAGTCAGTAACATTCGTTGTTGATGTGTGACTTCAACCTAGCAGCGCCAAGCAGAGCCTGGTAAAGCCACATGTGTGTGACGGCCTTCGCATATCAGCCAAGCACATGCACCATGGGATGGGCTCACAGCAAGTGCACAGTCTTACAGGAGCTGCTTGTGCCTTGCTCGATCAGACCATGCAAGTGATGATTGTCGAGACGTGAAGGCTTATCGACACAAGTACCACTTTACTTGCTTTGCGTATGAACATGAGCCCCTGCCACCGTCGATCAACTCCCGTCACGCTGGATCGGCCACTCGATTGGGGTCCATGAGGTCGGAAATTGCTATCACGACAGTCCTATCGACGCCGGGCGATCATAGCACGTTTCTTAGGGTACGTAGTATTGAAGGTCGAGTGTGGTTTCCGGAACGGTCTCAACTTTTGTGGTCCGTCTTTTCACAAGTGAGCAGGCCCCAGGGGGTTCATAGTCGTGTCTTTGGACTATTCTCTTCGGATCCATAGCTTAGGATCTAATTAAGTGGGCTATCGCATCATTTTCATCCCTGTTGATCTGCCATTGTCGAGCAGAGAGTTGACCGACGCGCAACAAATAGCTTCAGACTCGACGAACTCTGAAGTTTGTTCTAAAACACCTCAGGGGCAACGTGCCATGTCCACAGTTGGCAGAACCACCGGCCATTCATAGTGTTTTGTTTTTACGCAAGAGAGAAGGCATGATTGCGTGCATCTTTCCTGGGGTGCTGTGTACTCGACGGCGACCACCGACTGCTACCGTCCCCCCGATGGACCAAAGGCGGGTACGCTGGACTGGCGTCTGCAGGATGCATAGTTGACGGCCCCCCATTAGGGCCGAACAATCACTTGGTGGCTTCCTTTTATTGACTAGTATCAAACGTGCTTGGTTGATATGTGTGTGCCGCTGAATTCGATGGCAGGTGATCCTGAAGTCCCAGGAATTGGGAGGTCCGCTTCGGGTTGCAGTGAAGATAGATTGTCGTTAGGCAAGGAGATAGTACGAGTAGCGAACTGTTCCGTTCTCCGTAGAGAGAATCGAGCGAAGAGCTCGGCAGCCAGTCTCCAGAGTGGACTTCTCGTTACCAGCAAGAAGTAGTTGGTGGACACGATCAATGTTAGCGTGAGACGCAGGGGAAGACGGCAAAGAACGCGTGCAAACTAAAACAGACGCCTAAAGCAATCCGAATCAGCCCAATCCATTGCTGCTTTTCCTGACTGAGAAGGAGGCCGAAGGCTTGGCAGATCTACAGCCGGACGGGAGTTATCTTTGTGTGGCTGCTTTAGCCTCTGGTGCCTGCGCCTTCAGTCCAGCCCACGCCTGCGCTTGCTTGTGTTTTCCCTTTCTTTTTTCTTCTCTCATCACGTTCGCTTCTCGCTTGGGCTCAGCGGGTCCTGCACACGAAGCCTCCTGGCTGGTCCTCTTTGGCTCTAGCATTAACATTGTCCATCAATCACTACTCCGTACTCCGTACTACCATCTGACGGTCGCCCTTCTCTGTAAAGCTATGGCTCTATGCTTTCCCTGGTCACTTGTCCGCTCCTCCCTCAGAACGGAGCCTTCCTACGCAAGCCTCCTCCATGCACACGATGACCTTTACAACCGTCGATCGCGGCTCGAAGTCTCCTGCCGCCTAGCTACGATACCTATTGAGTTTTCACATATGTAAGAACAACGGCCCATTGAATGTCTCTCGGTGGGCCTTGTCGATCTTGGGGTGAACACGTCGGGGACCAAAGGGTACTGTGTAAGCACTCCATTGAGGGACTCGTCCCCTTTTGGAGCGGTAGCCGTCATGAAGGTGCTACAAACAACACCGTCATGAACGGCCTCTGGTCTGCTGATTCCAGGTACTGGACGGAGTAGTTGTTGGGTTGAAGCAGGCTACCGTACATCATACTGTCACGGCCGTTGTTGGCTGCCGTCAAACGGCGGTGCAGTCACCTGTCATCCACGTCTCCAGCACGAGTTCTCGAAGGTTACCAGCGCCCCTCTTCCGTCCTCACAGATGGGAGCGCTAAAACAAGTCTCCGAAGGCCGAGGGTGATGGTGGCGCTCCTAGCTGGGTTCTGCTGTTCTGGCGGTCTTGTAGAGCAAATGAACATACAACATACCAGCCCACCTCGGCGCCGGAGAATCAGCCCGCTATGTTAGCCGCGTCGACCCCCGCCATGGGCCTGGCGTTGTTCATACCCTGGTCCCGAGTATGAGGTCCCGGGTTCAGGGTTATGGCTTCTGCAGAGTGTGTTACCCACGCAGTGCAGATGTCCCACTTGGGAAGCCAGCTAGGGATGCTGGCTCCAACCCGCCGCAAAAATCCACCCGTACCTGATGAACAAGCAGCTCCATCAAATCTCCTCGCCTGCTCCTTCACACTCCAACCTCTACCGGTCCCTCTCAAGGCCCCCTGTTCCTGTTGCTTCGCGAATTATGGGGATGGTCTTGGGCCCGTCCGCCTCAGACGCGTTCCTCGCAAAGCATATCGCCGCCCTTTGGGCCGCAGTTTGTGCTTTCGACCCTGTCGTCCCGCGTCGAAGCCTTGCCGGCATTTTGGACCACCTTTCGCCCCTGTTCGTTCCGGGTCCTCAACTTGTCAGGCTCCAAGAAGCTGCTGTGTTCCCTGCCGCCTAGACGGTAGGCCACTATCACGGAGTACACAACAACCAGTTGCTCCGTAGTCTGTTGCTCCACCATCCGGGTTCAGGGTGCCTAACGGGCATTAGAAAGGGCCCTTTCCCAAATATTTCTTCCCTCTCGCCCAGGCATTGAGGATGATACTGAAAGGATCATCCATCTCTCGCATTGTACACTACTCTTTTGTCCTATTGCCACTGCTGAAGCAGCTGTCCACCCGTTCTGGCTTATATCAGAAAGGACTGTTCTTTATACTAGCCCCCACCACTCGGGTTATCTGATCTCTCCACCATCTGTTCAGGTTGAAAAGCTCGACACAATTCTGGGAATTGCCTCCACGAGAGAAAATCCCCCAAACCATCCTCATTTACGAGACATCCTCCAGACACTTGGTGTCGAAGTATCCTCACCTAAAAGATTGCTGGAGGGGCATCTCGATTGGCAATTATCAGTTTGAAACGCGACCGCCTCCGAATGTTCTCTATTGGTAAGATTGAGCTGCTGCATACCTCACCGTTTGACTTTACGTGATTCCGAGCAATATGATTGATTCTCATGCCCAATTTGAAACAGCCTCAACTTGAATCTACCTCGACCAGCCGAACCCCCCCTCAGATCCGCCATTTCGACCACCGTCCTTCTTGAGTTGCTGGACTATCACTCGCCTCTTTGTACAATAATCGCTTGCGGTTGGAATAAGCCGTCATCTGACAGATATTGAATGACAGATCTATCGTCTGTGCGGGTTGTGGTATATGACAGCTGTCACCCAGAGACCTCAGCGCAGTCTAGATGGGGCGGTTTCCATGGGGTCAAGGACAACCAAAGCACAGCAGCGACAAGCTGCATGCCATCACCCATGACTGGTTCTCGAAAGACAATGCCGAGCCCTCGAGACAAGCTTTGAACGACATGAAAAGAGAACAGAGCTTTGGGTCAGGCACCAGCGATGGATCACCGAGATACCAAGGACGGTCACGGGCCAACACCACTAGCTCATCCATATCTTTCTATGCCAGGTCGGGATCAGACGCTTCGAATGATCTTACTTCCCGACCTTCATCTCGGCAGAGTTTCGTCGATTCAAGTCAGCCATTTGGCGAACGTCACGACAATTCGGCTAAGAGCTTACTGTCGAGGGGCTCTCGAATCTTAAAGCGGCAGACAAGCAAGTTGAGTCTTTTGCCTTCTTCGACTGAGGAAAAGACCATTGTTCGTGTCGAGGGAAAGGTCGGGCAAGGATCTCCGGTCAAGGGGCTTCAACGGCAGCTCACCTTCAGCTCACAGCGTAAGTGTGCCTTGTTGCTAAGACCATCTCCGTTGCTGACACGTCTCAGGAGATGATCTAAGAAGAAACATATCGACACCTTTTGCGTTTCAACACCTGAGTCACGGCGACCAAGCGCATTTCCAGAGTCTTGACAACGTCACAAGAACCAGACTGACTTCCGAATTCAATGCTATTCAGGCCGACCAGCGACCGGACGACCGTATCCGAGGCATCCCAGTCACAGACTTACCTACGCAGGGAACAGAATCAGAAGTTCGTATAGGTTCGGAGCCAACATCGCCCACAACCAGTGCAATTCCCTACCTGCCGACGACACCACCCCGTCCTCAACCTCCTCCTAAGGATCCCTTGGTGTCGCCTTGCAGTCCATCAGATATCCGCCTATCCCGCTCCATGGAGAACTTTTCCCGGCCAACAAGGTTGTCCATGGCAGCCAGTGACCTTCCTTCGCCGTTTGCTTCTTCATCCAGGCTCTCAGCCATGAGTCCGGTGTGCCGGAATAGCTTTTCCGCCAAACCTCTCCCACAAGTTCCAACTGTAGTACATGCTGTCTCTACCACGGATGATGTTGCGCTTCCATTGCGAACGGCTCCGTTGCCTTCTCCACCCAACACCATAATGGAGGTTGTGGAAGAAGAATGCACAGAGCAGATAAATGCCCAAATTTCGGACACCCCACCGAGCCGGGGTCTTCAATTGGCGGAGCCCATTTCTCCCATCCAGCGCAGGCGACGCAGCCAATCTTCCGGTGAAATCGACTTTGACATGTCATACTACAGCATGGCACCTATCATTACAAGCCCGGAGGGATCCACCGCCACCAAAAATCATGATTGCAAGCCGAAACACCGTATCTCCATTGGTGTGAAAACAATCCAGCTTGAGGATTGGGAGGACGCCATCGATTACTCTTGGGATCACGCAGCAGAGCTTGAAGAGGTCGAGAACAGAGGCGCCCCGACGACTGACCGGTCCAGACCTCCGAGTATTCAACATGAGAGTTTCCTGCACGTCGAACAAGGCGCTGCTGACGAAACGTCGTCTGCCGCTTCAACTCCCCTGATGATGCAAGGGGCTCGCGAAGGGTTCGAAATGCACCAAATGGAACAGAAACCCATCCCGTCGCGTCGCCTGGATGAGGAGCCTTCATCCCCATTGCTTGGGCTCGGTATCGACTCCGTTCAATCAGTGCCGACCGATACTGTCGCCCAGTCTGATGCAGCACATATTGAACCAGGTGGCAACCGTTTCGAGTCGACAGAGATCTACCGTCCCAATTTCATCCGAAGCCCAAACTCGTGCATGAGCAAGTCAAGCTCGCAAGAGAGCATCATTCTCTCCATCGCCTCCTCTATCATTGGGACACATCGGTCTTCGAATTCGAGCACAAGTCTGTCCGATTTCACTCACCTGGCCAATTTCGGAGGATCACTGGACAACCTCAAACTTGACTTTGAAGGGACCAGTTTCCCCGTGGAGATGCGCGCCAGAGACGGAAGTCAAGACACCATCCGTGAAGAGTCTCAGGGACCGTCTGCTACGGCAACAGAGGATCTCGACACTCGATTTGATTCTCCAGTGGCCTTCAAAACTTCACCAAACCTCAAGCATGACCGGGGGAAATCGGCATCTCAAATTCCTATTCCTGAGAGAAAATCCTCCATGCCTGGGTCGGATATTTCGCACACGCATACCGGCCGGAGACGCGCAGGCACCACAAACTCTCGTCCTCGAGGCAACACCCGCGTCTCATATTCTCTATTTCCGAATACATGACCAAGGTGACAGGAAGTCGACCCCATCCCTATACAATGTATTATTCTTTTCGAACGCCATCGACCACGCCGGTCATTGGCAACAGTTTTTCCTTGACATTGTTTTTGCTATGATGTAATGATGGGTGCGATTTCGACACCATGAACGATAACGAATCAAAATGATTTTCTGGAGACGAATTTCTCTTGGGGAATTGATTAGATCTTGGGACGACCACACGGGTCTGGCTGGATGGGTTGGGGGGGGGGCGGGAGGTTCCCGGGGGGTCAAGGTAGAACAAGGCCTTACAAAAGGATAGAAAAGTCGGCTTGTTAGGGAGCTATGGACTTGAGGCCATGTTGAGAGTACTGCGAGGATTGGAATTGGGATCTGGCGCATACAGATATAAAGGTTGGGTCGAAGGTCGACCGGGTCGACCGGGTCGACAGGAACAGGAGAGTTGAAGGTTGGTAGCTGGTCAATGTAATGTGATTTCCGAAATACAGGGTTTCTAAGTCGGCCGCGAAACCAGGACGATGGCTTCGGTCTTGTATACCTGGATTGGATTTCATGTTCGTAGCCAGGCTTGGTCATTCACAGGTTGCATCTAAACTACCTGTCTATCTGGTGCTTTTGATCTTCCGCCTCTTGAATTTTGTTCATCTATATGCCTTGCCTTGCCTTGCCTTAACGCCGACTTCATATGTCTCTACCTTATCGCTGAAGCCGTATCGTATCGTATCTGACGTCCGTACGGTACGTACGCCGAAGCCGAAGCCGATTGACGTTATCGTCAGGTGGATGAAGCTATGGGAGCTTGAACCTTGACCCTTGGACCTTGGACCTTGAAGCTCTACCTGCTCTGTCCTACAGCTTTGACTTGGTCGACAGTTCCTGCTTCAGTAGGTTTATGGCGTGGGCGGCCATGCCCCTGGTTTGGGATGGTCGGTTAGTATGGCGCGGTAATAAGGATAAATTCAAATTCAGGACAACTTTGTTCCAGTTCGTCTGACTCACCACGAAGCTTGATATCCTGCTCCCGAGGCACCGTAGTTGTGGATCAAGAGTTTCCCGGCGCGCTTTTCTAGCGAGACGCGCGTGCCGCCGGTTCTGCTGGCTGTAGAAATAGTCAGCTGGAGAACGGAAACAATGCAAGAAAGCAAACAGAAGCGAAACAATCCAAGAAGCAAACAGAAGCGAAACAATCCGAGAAGCAAACATACGCCTCAGTCCCACATTGTGGCTTATGATCTGCAAGTCCTCCGGCCTGCCCAGCTCAGGAGCTAAAGCACAGCACCGGATCTTGATGCGCTCGGCCAGCTCCATGTCCGGCTCGCCGGTCCAGTCGTTGTCCCTGCGCACGCCGCCGATGATGACGCCGCCGCCCAGCGGGCGCGGGAAGACGTGGGCAAACTCGTTGCCCCAGGCGGCCACGTGCTGGATGTACATGCGCTTCAATGGCTGCTTGGGCTGCGTGACCAGCAGCGTCTGGCCTTTGGTCGGATACACGGCCGCGTCGTCGACGCCTCCCAGGTGGCGGGCCCCCAGGCCCGTGCAGTTGAAGACGGCGCGAGCGGTGGGGAAGTCGTCGAGCAGCGTGTCGATGTGCTTGTAGTGGCGGCGGAGGATGGTCACCTTCGATTGGAGGAGTTGGGTCTGTAGCCTGCCGATGGGGAGGGGAGGGTCAGTATGAGGAGAGTAGAGGGGCAAGAGAATGGTAAGAGGATGGCAAGACAATGGAAAGAGAATAGCAAGAGAATGGCAAGAGTATAGCAGACAGGCAAGCCAGAGTGAGAGTTGAGACTGATCCAATCATATAGGTATATGCAGAATCAGAAATGATACTGATACAATCACATAGGTATAGGCAGAATAGGATAGAAGGAGAGTGACCCAGATCGCATTATCATTACCACTTCGCCGAGGCAAGCAGACAGTAAACAGGAACAAACGTGAGAAGTAAAGGCATGGCGCATCTTCATCTCCATCTCGATCTCCGTTGGCCAGCATTTTGAACGGCAGGGCAGCTTGAAGAACCAGGATTGAACTCGAACTCACCAACCAAGATAGACGATCGTGTTGATCATGAAGGACGACATGTCGACGCCCATGACCGCGCCAGGGGGCAAGTCATTCTCAGGAACTTCAGTAATACCTCCGACCAGCTGCTCGAACCAGAAGCGGTGCTGGCGCGGCTGGTCAGTGTCGTAGACTATACGCAAGGGAAACACTTGCACGCCGCTTTCGGGCGCTTGGGCCGCAATGTCTAGAAACCGGGGATAGCTGGCGGCGTCGTACTCGGCCAAGTGGTTCCGCTCCGTCTCGAACGATAACCAGTTCGCCCCGGCCCAGGGAGACGTGTATTCGGTCGCCGACGCCGTGCCGGGCAAGTACTTAGCCACCACGGTGATGGACGCCGACGGGAAAGCCCGGCGCAGCTCCAGCGCGGTGGTGAGGCCGACCACGCCGGCGCCGACGACGACGAACTCGGGGGGAGTAGACGATGCCATCACGGCGGGCGGGCTGGCTGGCTGGCTGATAATATTGTGAATCTGGATCAGTGCTGTGTGTTCAATTGTGAATCTGGACAGTGCTGTGTGTGTTCAATGTCCTGAAGAAGACAAAGAAGGGATCCTCTGTTCTGGATCACAGCTATGCTATGGGTAAGCAGGGATCACGGATCAAACAGTCGTCTCAGTCCATCAGAGAGATTTATCAGCAGTTATGTATCGAGTTGGCCCACGCCTCTAGAAGTGTACTTACTGACCAGTACTGCAAGGGCGCGCCTTTGCGGGCCGATGAGTTTCCCGTCCGATGAGTTTCCCTTCCCGACCAAAGAGTTTCCCGACGCTGGTGGACGGATACGTGTGGTTGGCCACGGGTATTCTGGCGCTAGATTGTACTCCGTAGATACAGCACCCCTACTCGTAGGATACTGATCCTAGATAAGATCCCATCCTGGCAGATGTGGAACTGAACATTCAATCCCCAGTGGTCGGTGGTCGGTGGTCTGACCGTGCACGCGCCAGAAAAGAACGTCCACGTTCAGCCTCGGCGAAGGCAGCATTCTGTCTGTGTGTGGGGTGTAATACTGGAATGGGTCCTTTCAACCAGAAGGGGCCTAAGCCCTAAGGCTAGTTGCCAACAAAGGCCATACAGCGCTGTCGCTCTCTTCCTGGTTTGTCTGATGTCTGATGTCTGATGTCTGGTGTCTGGTGTCTGGTGATTTATTATTCCTCTTCCTCTGCCATCAAACCACTTCTTTTGGTCTGTCTTACAGCCCAGAATCCGGATCCGGTGACTGGTTCCCTGTCGATGTTAATATTAATGTTGGTCAGGGATGTGTGTAGGGTGCAGGGATTGCAAGGCTGGAATCCATCCTGCCATTAAAGGGAGGCTCAGCCTTGCCATACCTAGACAGCCCTGTTTCCTTTTGCCCAAAACCCAAACCCACCATTCAGACTGCCCCTTATTGAAAGATAATAAGCCAAAGCCACTGCCGTCTTATGCATGAGCCGTCACAACCATGGATTTGTGCATGATGGCCGGTCTCTTCTTTGTCCCCCGTCTTTCACACAATCTTGCCCAGCGGTGGGAGTGTTGTCTTCTGCCTCCTGGGTGCTATGTCCAAGGTCAGCAGCGGTTCAAATCTGGAGATAGAAGCATGACAGACAGGCAGGCAGCTTGAGAAGCCAGCGTTCCTGGTATCTTAGCAGGATGGTATCTCATCGTGAGGTGGATAACGTACTTGTACGTATCCTGCGACAAGGAAATCGAGAGCATTGCCTGCGCCGTGAAGACGAAGATGAACCAGCATTTGATGAATCGCGCCCTAGACGCCAGAAGCATCCGGACTGATCTGCTCAACAGCGTCACTCCCTGCGCCGCGCCTTCGCTTTCACACCCTCAACCTGCATTTCGAGCCTTCCCGTCTTCCATCTGCGGATCTGAATCTGACTCTGAATCTTCGTGCTCTCAAAACCAACCCTCTTTCCATCCCAACATCTCCCACCAGTCAGACCTTTGCCATGCCTTACCAATACTCCATTGATGTCCGCATCCTTGTCGGTGGGGCACCGCTTTATGAATACAATGATCCTGAATATCCCGATGGTTCTGCCGATCGGGCTCTGAGTCGATACGTCGCGGTCAAGGCCGGCCAGTGGTTCACAGTCAGGATCGACTTGCTGCCCGGGTTCGCATTCGGTCTGGCAACAGAGTGGTCGGTGTGCCTGTCCATCGATAACTTGACCCATGTAGTTAGCAAGATCGAGGCTGATCACTTGATCCACGACGGCATCCTGCGCGAACCATTGTCGCTGGTATTTCCAGGCGTTGTCGATAAAGACGAGGCCACTGGCCGGTTTCATGCCTACCACCCTGTCTTCGGTGAATTTGATCACAACAACTGTGAGCATGAGAGATGACCACTAAGACTAAGATCCAGTCCACTGATCGTCTATAGGCGAGGATGCCACCGTCTCGGCCGAGTGGCGTCGCTTCTGGATTGGTTTTGCTGGAACCATCCGCGTCGGAATCGTTCAAACTACCGAGATACCCGTCGAGCCGCCAGTACTGGGACTATTTCCTAAAGTGATCATGGAGCTACCGGAGGGTATGCTCAGGAATGCCGTGAAGTACGTCCTGTGCTCGTCACTGTGCTTTGATTTGTCTCGTCCCTGTCCCTGATATATCTAACTTTGATCTTCGAAGGTATGCACAAGGCATCGAAGTCGAGGCTCCGCTGGCAGTTGATCGCGCACAGACGTCAGTAGACAACTACAACTCAAGGGACCGCCAGTACGACTTCTGTTTCAAATATCGAAACAAGCGTGAGTACTCTCCATATCTGTCCTGGGCTCGACTTGGTGCTGACCGGACCGGATCAGAATTCTTGCAGAGCATTGGATGCATTCCTCGAACCCCGTCGCCTCCCCCAGGTGCTGCCCTCCCGCCCACACAGACTTGGATGGGTGCCGGACTCTCCAGGAGGCGCCCGATCACGCAAGAGGTATGATATTATTCAATTCCGTGGTTGATGTCGATGAGACACGGGAGCTGATACGGCCCAGGAGACGGAGGAAGGGGGCGAACCCCAACGCCAACGCCAACAGTTCCGTCGTGGCCGTGGCCGGATCGAGGCGGGCTCGAGCGGAGCGCGATGAGGCTGCGTCCGGTCGAAACAATGGCGAGGGATGTTGTGAGATGGTCGAGCAATCATCAAAGCAGTCACAAGCAGTCACAAGCAGTCGGCGCATGTTGGAGGATGGATCTCGACCGCAGCCAGGGGATTGGCACGAAGCGGGTTTTGTAAAGTAATGGAGCCATTGGCATGATCCCATGGGCTCGATGCGCCCAGTATCGCGCACCCACAACTTCAATTAGATGTATCTGGGCGTGGTTATGAGGGAGAAGATGAAGCATGCTTGCTGACCACCGTCCTGATCCTCCCTCGGTCTATGGCCGAAACGATTGAACTACGTACGTGCTGACTCGCGAACTGTGCACAGCCTCATAGGATGTGTTCGGGTTCGAGTTCGAGTTCGTAAACTTGACCTGATCCGACCAGCAGCATACAGTAGGTACCTACTTAGGTATACAGCAAACAGTATCCAGTTTGGCTGTCTGCAGCGTGAGATCTTACTGTACTGTATGTACTACGGCCGTACCAGACTTGGCCCTGAAAGAGGTAGGTACCTACCTAAGGTACCTTAGCAGGTGGTAGGGATAGCCAGCGGCTGCCTACAAGTAACCTGTAACTACAATATGTATGGGTGAGTACCTAGTACTTAGGTACTGCCCTAGACACACCTACCTGGTAGGTACCTAAGGTACTGTAAGACACTCCGTCCACTGTCCAGACTGATTGATATCAGGAGGTGACTGGGCTCCTCCTCCCTATCAATCATTCATTCTGCGACAGTTACAGATCGATTGCCCATCGTCTGGGTCTTGCCTCGTCATTGGCCTGTGACGGCGCAGGGACAGTTCTGAAACACTCCTCGCCCCTTTCAACGTTTCCAGTGTCCCTCGCACACTACGGAGAACACACTAACCATATCGCCAGCTCTCCTCCTCCGCACCTCACCCCCTACCTGTACGGACGATGCATCCCCCCTCGCTTGCAGCTTGCAGCTTGCAACCTGCAGCCTGCAGCCTGTATCGTGCACCATCCATCCATCGGGAAAGTGTATCTGTCAGTGGAGAGGAAAGGCATCTTTCCGTGCCGCTGACTGCCCACAGCCCGCTGCGCCACGCCGCCAACGACGCACATGCTCGCCCTCCCTCCTCCCTCCTCCACCGTCCATGATCCACTGTTTACCATGTGCCCGATAAGGGTTGTCGGTCCAATTGCAACGGTGGAACGGGGTCCAGATCTCGCAGAAGCAGAGGCAGAGGCCAGGGCCTGTGAAACTCGGAGACTGTCGAACCGTCAGACTGTGAAACGTGGAGTTCGAGTCGCAGTTGTGTGACGACGCAAGCAAGGCCCTGGTTATCAAAGGAGCCACACTATGCTAGAATGCTATCGATTCTCACCTCACATATTCGGCGTTGGTCAGTATATTACTGCGTCGGTGGAAGTGTGAAAACGTGAAATCGTTATAATTAAACCTGTCAGCACACCGACACCGACACCGAGAACTAATCTGATTCTACAAAGGAACCCTCGAGTCTGGACGCCCGAGTTTCAGAACTCCAACCAAGCCTCCTCTGCTCTTCTGTACATCCCATATCCCATTCCCGATACACCTGCCATCTGTCCAGTCAGCCTGCCTTGTCGACGTTCTCATCCATCGGCAGACTCCTCTTCTGAAAGAGGACAGCAACCACGATGGTCGCCAGGCTGGGAAATATCTCCGCTCTCAAGGACTTTCTTGCCGTGTGTCCCCTTCCCAAGACAGCTCTGTCTCCTCTATGCACATCTTGCTGACCCAGTCCTTCCATCTCAATAGTTCCTCGCCACTGTCCGCGGCGACATCTCTCATATCACTGCCCCGCCTTTCATCCTCGCACCGCAATCTCTCACCGAGTTCCCAAGCTACTGGGCAGAACGGCCATCGTTATTCACCGCTCCAGCACATGAACCCTTGGCCGAAAGACGGATCCTGCTCGTGTTGAAGTTGTACCTGGCCTCGCTGCAACGACAGTACTATGTCGGCCGCGCCGTCAAAGAGGGCTTGAAGAAACCGCTCAATCCATTTCTGGGAGAGCTGTTTCTATGTGAGTACACCGACCATGATATGACAGACGAGAAACCATCCACGTCCACCGTCAGGGTCATCAGCGAACAAGTTTCTCATCACCCACCAACGACGGCCTGCTACCTGTCCGCCGATAAAGATGGTGTTCATGCCGAGGCATATTCTACCCAACACACCGTGTTATCCGGAACATCGGTTCTCATCCGTCAATCTGGCCACGCCGTCTTGACCGTCGACAAATACGACGAGACGTATCTCCTGCCCCTACCGGATGTTTGCGCCCGAGGCATCCTTTCCGGTGTTCCCTGGCCGGAGCTGAATGATGTGTACAAGATTGTCAGCTCGAACGGATACACCGCAGAAATGCGCTTCACCGGTAAAAGGCTGTGGGGTGGTGAACGGAACATGTTCGAAGCTTCGATATACCACACAGCGGATTCTGAAAAGGCGCCGGTCTTCACAATATCCGGAAGCTGGAGCTCTCGGTTTACGACATTCGATGCTTCGGGAAAGAAGGTGGAGGTGTTTGACCTTTCAGACCCACAGAACCAACCCGTCCCAATGTCCATCAAACCGTTGGAAGAGCAGAATCCCTGGGAGTCGAGACGAGCTTGGGGACCAACTTTTGATGCCGTCAGAAAGGGTGATTTTACTGACGTGGTACACCAAAAGTCCAAACTTGAAAATGCTCAGCGTCATATGAGGAAGCAAGAGCATAAGGAGGGGAAACAATGGGAAAGCATGTTCTTTAACCATCGCGATGACGCCGAAGTCGACGACAGGGAGCCAGTCGAGAAGCTTTATGACACGCTCGATATCCGTGAGGTCGAGCGATTACGAGGGGCGCATGGTCTTTGGAGATTCGACAAGGAGAAGGAACAGCGGTGGAGGAATGGCAAAGGCAGCTGGAGACCGGCGTCTCCTATGGGTTGAGGTACGGCATGGCCAAAGTGGTGCTGGGCCCCAGGCCTTGTCTCCAGCCGGATTTGAGAGTGTCAGTTGCCGCTGGATGCTTTCCAACCCATCTCCTCAAAGTTTGTGGCCCTTCCTCGGATTGTAGCAGTTGCAGACTCCACACATTTGGCCACCCGGGGTTGGAGTCTGGCTGTCAGATCGAGCTCTAACATATGGCATTATGATGCTCGATCGACCACCAAGGCATTCTGACATGTCAAGTGCGCTTGACCCGTTCAGTTACATAGACGTGATCACCAGTACGCAGGACAGCACCAGACGGACCTGCGAAGGCGTATTGTCCAAAGACAGGTTTATCTGAGGCCCCTGGTTAATACAAGACACATTCAGCAACGGCAATGGATTGCAATCTGACTTACGAGGAAATTTGTCATTGACGCGTCTGTCGCTTGCCAATAGACCATAGAGTTGACGATCTCTTTGGATCATGCCGCCTGTTTCAGGGTCTGCGTTCAGACTGAGACATCGCACACACCGAAAGATGCACTTTATAGTGACCTCCTGTGCTTCGTCCGACTGCGATTGGACCAGCAGTGACGACCAATTGTCCTCATCATATGGTGGGAGTTGGTCTTTGACATCAATGTGGATGTTAGGTCGCAGACGGAGAATGATGTCTTCATGTTGGTGGGCTTTGGGGAGTCGTGAGCGGGCGTCCTCCTCCGAGGCCGTCGAGGTGATCAACAAAGGCGCGGCATCAGCGAAACGGATGCGTTGAGGTTGCAGACCTTCTCTCAGTGCCAGGGAAAGAGCATTGTGCTGACTAGGCACGTAGGCTGCCCCCGGGATCTCTCGACGTCCGGTGCCGCCGATGCACAGCAGCCGGACATCTTGATCGAGATGCTGGGAGAAGAAGGCGGCAGGCTCTTCGCCTAGGTCGATGCCGATGGCGGTGGTGCCGAAGATGCTGACTTCAAATGTCTTGTTATGCAGCAGCGACAAGGGCGAGGGTGTCAACGGGACAGTGATGGACGAGGGAGGGTCCGAGTGGATGTGATTGATGGTCAACTTGGTCCACGAGTCGTCGATGACGGGCTTGAACTGGGTGAGCTTGAAGTGTTTCTTGATGGTCAGGAACTTGGCCAGACGAGAATTGTCCTTGGGCGGATTGACCAGCACAAAGGAGCGGTCGAAGCGGAGGCCCTCGTTGGTGAGCTCGACGGAGGAGACTTGGACGGGAGGCAGAGATTTGACCGGGTAGATGAAGAGCTGCCGTGGGTCAGCAAGTCAGGCTGGAGTCCAAGTCAAGTCTCTTTCTCTCTTTCTCCCTTTCTCGGAGAGGGCTAACTAAGGACTCACTCTTTGGATGGTAAGGGACATGCTCCCAGGCTCTGTCATTCTCTACCCGTCAAGGTCAAGGGCATTGAGTGCGCGCGGCCTCTGTAGCCTAATTGGGTAAGTGTGCGCGAAGGGCGAGAGGAGAAGCCAGCGGCCGGAAGAGGGAGTCGAGGGCGAGAGCGAGTCAGGCCATTCTTGAACCATCGGCGCACGGGGAATATATCGCTCACAACGGCGGCAAAACTAACGAGGTGCCTAGCGATAGCGAGATCGGATGAGCGGTTGCGCAGCTGCGCGGCGGGGAAGGCGAATACTGAGGGACCAGGGTCGTCATCGTTGCCCTGCAAAGAGACGCGGGAATTAAATCTTTGCAGCCGTGTGTTATTAATGCCAACTGCACGGTGCTCTGTCATAATAGTAACAAGAACAGTCAGAGTGCAGCCAGAGCGCAGCCAGAGCGCAGCCCAGGTCACGTGATAGCGGTCTAGGCTCGGTCGCTCTGAGTCAGCAGCAGCAGCAGGGCGCTAGTCCCAACACAGACACTGCGCTCGACTTTTCCCCGACGGGTGAGATACACAAGTACTACTACACCTACTAGTACAGGTCATCCTGTGGCCTCGCATCCTATCGTTGTTGTTGGATTTTCAATCCACGCCGCTCGCAATGCGAACCCAACTTGAATGTACGGATTACTGGAATAACGTATCTGGCAACGCCTAATTAGTCTTCCGAAACCTCCGAAGCCTGTCTGATCCATGCGCCAGTGGCGCCCTCTCATGGCCTTCCTCGTCGGCCAACATCTCACCCTTCACTCTATCTAGCACACTGTTTCGCATGGAATCTCTTCAGGCCCATCCGTCAGGGGCCGACAGGGCCTGTAACACATGCAGACAACGCCGAGTCAAGGTAGGTTGTTGCCTTGCCATGTATCTGTTCACCGTGGTCTTCAGACGCTCACCACTGTTAGTGTGATAAACGCCTGCCAGGCTGTCAGCGATGTGAAAAATTGGGCAGGCCTTGTACCGGCTATGACACGGAGCGGAAGTTCCTTGACGAGGGAATCAAGGTTCGGCGGAAATATGATGGCAACTATCAAGCCAGCCCAGATCTACCAACACCAACACATCCAGCCTCCACCACTCCGCCCAAGCACCCTGTGAGTTTATTTGTCCCTACCAGCTACCAGCATTCTCACCTGTTGACACCGTTCTAGACCCAGACTTCAAGTACAGTGCCTGACAGCCGGCGTCCCAATATACCTTCCTTTCGGAGTAGTCTCAACCAGGCGAACCCAATCATCCCCCAACTCATACTACCACCACCACCGGTCACTTTTACGTCCAAATATCCCGCAAGTATACCTTCCCCAGCACGATCCTCACTCGGCGATATCCAATTCTCCGGATTTGGAGTTCTCAGTCCACACACACCAGACTTCAGTCCCTTTCAGACCACTCCTCCACCGCCACCACAGCAGCCTCAGCGTGTCCAACCCGTCCAACCCATTCAACGTCCGGGCAATATCCCTCAGCCCAGTAGTCCATCCAATTTTCAATTTCTCTCTCAGGACCACGGCAGCCTTCAACATGCCCAGGATCCTCCAACTGCCAAATTGCTTCTGGGCAAACCCCATTATGCCGAATCGGACATGGACACCTCGATCAGCGAGGACTATTTCGATCTGGACATCGATACATACTACGCCAACGGCAACAATGCCTGTGGATTCATTCCTGGTCTTCCGGTGATTCTGACCGACCAGAGCGAACCAGAGACGGATGAAGATCTGTTAACCAACGATTATGCATCCCTGAGTGGGAGATCCTCAGTGTACGACAGGTAAGGAGAGCTGCCTGTCTTTCGCACGTCTAAATTAGCCTTGGTGAGCTAACACCTTTCCTTTGTCAACAGTTCCGAAGGAAATCGAACTCGGCCGGAGTACAGCCAGAAATACCTTCACGAACGAGCCACCGAACTGGCATGCCTGACCCGACACTTTGTCCAAGCGATCTCTCCCTCGTGAGTCACGCTGAAACATGTCCAGCAAATAGTGAACCGTCTAACTCGAGGGTAGGATGGATCTTTTTGATCTCGACACCTACTTTAGCCGGATTGTACCATTGAAAGCGGTGCAAAATGTCATGTTGCGGTCGGCAATGGCCGCCGTTGCTGCCAATCAAATCGGCCAACTCCTAGCGAACCACTCTCCCCGAGAAGACTTACAGCACCTGTTGCCGATCATGGGGGAAGATGGTGCCATGCAACATACCGATTGGTTTTACAAGGCTGCAAACTACTACGACCGGGGAATCTCATACCTGCGAATCTTCCTGCAACGCTGGCTGAGTGATGCAAACAACGGCGGGACGGGGCAAGCTTCGAGATACCTACCATCGAGGCAGCTTTCCGAGACTGGCACGAAAAATGCCGTCGGTGCCGTTCCGCCTCACAAGAGACGTCGGATTAATAGCCAGGAATCCTCTGGGGCAGACATGGAAGCGTTGGTGGCCGCCATATCAGTTTTCTCGTTGTACGAATCATTGGACAATCCGACAGATGACTGGTCTCAGTGAGTTTGGCCATTTACACCACCACCACAAACCTCCCTACCTAACTCATGGCTAACTCTTCATCTCAACAGACATCTCGACGGATTCAAAGCACTCTTAGAAGCCAAAATTCTTCCTCAGGCCATGTCCGCCCCACGCCCCCGAGCAGACCCCTTTATCTCGATGAAAGCGGGCCGTGCTGCGTTCTGGAATTTCGCCCGCGCCGATTACCTGGCGGCTTATATCAATCACTCCAAGACCCGGCTCGACCCCGACAACCTGACGATGTGGAAGGCTGCTGGATTGCCGGTGACGGACGACGGAACCTTGACCTATTCTGACCCCACCAACCCCGGAAGTGCCATCGTGTCATATCGACCTGGGGACAGGGAGGACTTGGTATCATGCACGCTGATCTGGATTGTTCTCCGCACCATGAACTTCATTGCCCCTCAGGAGGAGGCGACGGCGAGCACGACGAATACGCCGCGTAGTCTCGACAGTCCGGCCCCCAGAGCCGGGTCAGATGCCAGTGTTCCGACCCCGATTCGAGCTCGTCTTGCCCGCTGGAAGGAACTACGACGGCAGCTCGACGACTGGTATGACAACCTCCCGTTCACGTTCCAGCCTTATGCAATCATGGGGGCACAGAATCCCTCGGACCAACCGCCCGATCATCCACTCCGCTTCACACGCATCTTCTTCTCGGTGCCCATGTGCGCGGCAGCGCTACAACTCTACCACTTCGCGCAGATTCTGCTGCTTCTCAACCAACCGGTCGACGAAAGCGACACGCGCAACCTCGCCAACCGGATCCGCATGTTCCGCAAGGTGTCGGAAGAGTCGGAGCACCACAGCCGACAGATTTGCGGCATTGCCTTGGGCAAGCCTCCGCCTGCCGTGGCCAGACAGATGGTTCATTCCCTGTACCTGGCCGGACTGTGCTTTGAAGAGAAGGACGATCGCGTCGTGGTGGTGGAGCTGCTCAAGAACATTGAGCGGGAGACGGGTGCCACCACGGCCCATCGTGTCAGAGAGCTCCGAGAGCAGTGGGGATGGGGTGACGAGGTGGTTGAGGTGCCGTGATGTGAGTGTGACTGCCACGATGTGATGTTGATGTTGATGTGATATGATGACTGTGATGTTCTCGTCTCAAATGTTTTTCTTTGCGGCAATATGAGGGCAACTGGAAAACTGGCGGTTCGGTTTGTTCTTTCTTCGGCCTTGGTTCCGCCGACATGAGGCAAGTTTGGTCTTGGGTGTGTGTTTAAACAGGTGCCTTAGGGTGGGTGCCAGAATTAAAGGCGGTTTGTCCAACTACTACTTCGATAAGATTAGGGAACCCTCTAGCTCTACTAAATAATTATCTTTCTGGGTTAGGGTTAGGGTTAGGATACTAGATATAATCTACGGCCTCCCTAGAGTGACTCTTCTATTTCTCGTATTGACATTCTATATCTAGGGACAGTAGCTCTCTACTTAATAGAAGGACCGCCGTACGAGTATAATCCGCCATGTATTTTGGCACCCAGCCTTAGCCTTGGGTGTGTGTTTAAACAGGTGCCCTTGCTTCTCCCGGATGTTTACGGTCAGTTGGTGGCTGGGAACAATCAGATGTAGGATCCTAGGCATGTACATCCGGGATACCTGATGATTTTGCCCCTGGAGTTCAGCTCCAAGGATGCAGGGATCAGAGGTGTTGGGTGGGTGGTGGCATGGCATTGCATTGTATTTCCACGCTTCCTGTTCCTGCTTCCTGTTCCTGCTTCCTGCATGGGCTGTATTACATGCCATATATTGTATTACAATATATCCATATATCTAGATCCATATCCATATCCATACCTGTATGTATATCTAGTATCTAGATCGAGAAAGAACCTGTGTTCTCCAGTCTACTACTGCTACTATACTACACTGGACGAACTATAGAATACCTCGTATCTCGCATATCTCACATCTCACATATCACATCTTCCAACTCACACTTTTCACACTTCTTTTCACACTTCTTTTCACACTTCTTTTCTACCCCGTCGTGCACCGCACCGCACTGCACCGCACCGCGCCATGCCATGCCACTTTTGAGGGCACTCCGCCTCGCCCCATAGGAGGAAGAGGGAGGCGGATGGACCCCCACCAAGCCTAGTTGGCATTCAATTACACTTTATTCTCGGTTCGCGCGTTTCTCCCGCTTCCAGAATTGATTGAGGACGACGAGCATGATGAGCATGCACACGTCGAGGGCAATGGTCCAGCAATATCCGATGAGATATCGTGGCGCCTGGACTGTCTTCCACACCCTGCAATGCGGTGGTCAGCTATTGGGATTGGGAAAGGGAAAGGGAAAATTCAACATAACAGATTTGTTGTTCACTTGAGAGAAAGAAGCTCAACCTGCAACTAGGGCCTAGTAGTGGCAGATGGTAGATGGGAGATGGCAGGTAGGAGATAGTAGATGGGAGACAGCAGGTAGGAGATAGTAGGTAGGAGATAACAGGTAGGAGATAGCAGGTAGGAGATAGTAGGTAGGAGACGGCAGGAGGAGATCGTAGATAGCAGGTGGAGGAGGAAACAATCCCAGAGTCAAATGGACGGAACGTACAGAAGAGGAATCCAGGCTCCAAACGTGTTCCCAATGGTATTCATGGCACTGACGACCAGCGCGCGCTCTTCGGCATCATGGGCACAGATCTCATTGGCCCAGGCATAGATGATGGCGGCAATTCCGTCGGCGGTGCCGGCCAGGAAGAAGGCGAAGAACTTCAGGCCTTCCGGGACGTTCCAGATGGCCAGGACGATGCCGGCGAAGATGTTGAGCAGGGCCGTGATGGCGATCAGCCAGACCTTGGCGCCGTCGTAGGCGTCGGCCAGGATGCCACACACGACCGACGCGACGATGGTGACGGCGGGCGACACGGTGGTGATGGTGTTGATGTTCTCGACCGAGTACCCTTCCGCCTTGAGCCAGAGGGGCAGGCCGCTGTTGGACGAGACGCCGTCGGCCTGCGAGAAGAAAAAGGCAAAGCCGACCAGCACCCACACATGCCAGCCGCGGAGAATGTGCATCAGCTTGGGCAGCGTGAATGGCTGGCGCGGCTCCCGGTGTTCGGCCGCCATGCGTTCTTGCGCCAGTTGGATCTCGCGCGCGGTGAGGAACTTGGAGTTGCAGTGTTCAGGCGTGCTGGGTAGGAGGAGGAGTCCGAGAAGGGCAATCGGGATGGTACAGGCGAAACAGATGATGTACAACCATCTCCACCCTTGAATCCCCAGCCGGCCGTTCAAGCTGGCATACGCGCCCGCCTGGATGTATCCCGAGCTCATGCTGCCGACCTGACTGGCGATGAAGAAGATGGCGCCTCGACGGTTCAGCTCGGACCGCTTGTACCAGCTTCCCAGGTACCACTGCACCGCGGGGAAGAAGAAGCCGCCGAGGGCGCCGACAAAGAAGCGCAGCGCGTACAGCTGGTGGATGTTGCTGACCTTGTACTGAGCGAGCGTGAAGACTCCCCAGAGGCAGTCGGCGGCCGGGAGGAAGTAGTTGACCGGGAACCGGGTCATCTGTTTCGCGTTAGACACTGTCAGTCGAAGATCATCATCATCCTCGCCCGGATAGTAGTACGTAGTACTGTTATTTCTTGGTGGGAGGGAGGGGAGAGGTCATCATTACCAACAACGTCAGCGGGATTTGCATCACGATAAAGCCAACCCTACAAGAAGACGAGGATCAGCCACCCAGGGCCCAGGCACATCAGGATCAGGATCAGGATTCAGATGTCGAGGAACAGAAAAGGAACCCGGACTGGAGAGATACATACATATACACCGTGTTCATGTAGTTCAGTTGATTGCCGTAGAGGTGCAAATCCTCCTTCATCCCACTTACATACGCCGTGCTGGTGGCGGACGAATCCAACACCTTGGCCCAGTATGCCAGGAAGACAAAGACCATGATCATGCCGTCGAGCTTGAGGAGGAGTCGGCGTTCCTCGGGCGTGTCGGTCGGCGAGAACCATTGATACCATTTCTGCCGTACCAGAGGCCTCGTTGCCGAGCTTTCGCTTGGGGCCTGCACCTCGAACCCGACTTTCTTCTCATCTGCGTGACCGACACCCTCGGTGAAGGATGTGGGCGTGGCCGTGGCCGTGGCCGGTGCTTGTTCGATGGTGGAGGCCATGGTGGGAGGTCTGAAGTCTGAAGTCTGCCTCCGCCTATCTATCTGTATGATGAAGCAACCGAATCCAGGACAGCCACAGTGTATGGTACTGGGTGAGGCTGGACAAGCGAATAAAATATACTATACCACTTTTCTCTCCCCATGGGCAACACTGCCATTAGGACCGTAGCAGGCAAGTTGTGTTGTGTGCCAAGCACGCCATCGCTGCTAAAATTGCGTTGTAGCATCGTCCATAGGCATAAGGTTCAACGGAGGACAGATCTTTTCTGCCTCTGCCTTTACCATGACCATTGGTGTTGATAAATAGCATCACCAATTAGTATTGGTATGTGCATCCTGGTATATACCTTGAACGCCTCACTGGCAGCCTCACGCGCCACAACCGCCTTGGCTCTCTTAAGCGACGGCCAAGAAAGGCTTAACTCTCTGAAATTCAAGTTAATTTGCAGATGAGAGGGAGGAATGAACTTGGAAGCTGAAGAGCCGCAGTCCGAGTCATATTGGCCAGTGGTCTTTCTGCTTAGGAGAAGGATGAAATACATCATAATAGGAGTCTAGGAGTCTAGGAGTCTGAATCTGTGAGAGAGCCGCGCGAGCTTGCTGGAAGTCTCGCCGAGTCGACGTCGCTGTGATTGACCCAACAGAGTAACTGGCGGCGAGCCACTGCTGCTTTAAGCACCCACCGCCCCCTCGGCCTTCTTTTTCCCTTCTCCGTTGTCTCGCTCATGCCTCCCGCATACGACATATAGTGCCCCGGGCGTCACGCTGTTTTAATTCGGCCAGCTGTGCGACGGAGAGGGAGGCGGGGGGCCTATGAACCATCTACCATCCTCCATGCTGCTTTAACCGGCCCGCTGTGCGACGGAGAGCGAGGCGAGGCGTATAAACCATGAGCCATCTACCGTATTGCGCTCGTTCTGCCGCTAGACCATTTCGGACCTAGAATCGCGGTTATTACCACCATTTGGCAGTCAATTCTATGGCATCCTTTGCGATCCGGGATGTACTCTTCGCTGTGGAGTTTGTCTCGCCTCACTTCAAACCATCATGACCATGACCAATTGCTCTCGGTCCACAGCGTCAACTTGGGTGATGATCAGGCATTGCTCCATACTCCGTATAAGATGGCGGCTGGAGTACGGGCACGCGTCACATCACATTCAAACTCAGACCAAGCACGAACACGGTGAGCCTGTCAAACACTCTTCCTCGGGACTATCTCTGCATGCTGGTTGGGTATCAACATCAGCCCCTTGGGCACCAACATCAACCCCTGGCCCTGGAATACCTCCCTTTTGTTTATCCTGAAACAAACACCAACAACAACCTCCTTGTGTCAGTCTGACATATCCTCCCTTGACCATCTGCGGAAATCTTGAACTCGTCACATCGTTCGGTCTTGTGTGTCTAATCTACACTTGAAGTGGTGGAAGAGAAGAGAAGAGAAGAATAACCGAGTCTATTGCCCGTTTTGCCAGTGAACAGACCGCGACCGCTTCATTTCCATACCCAATCTTGACATCCAAGCCGAGAAGAGTTTCACCGTTCACCATACCGATACCGACGTTTGCACAATGTCGGTCCCCACGATGCAAGTGTTGGGCATATCAACCACGACGCTTAATGAGCTGGGTTCCAACCTGGAAGACAAATCTGCATCTCCTCCGCGGCTACAGCTTCATGGTCGAATTACAGTGTCTGACCAAGACGGGTCTTTCGACACGGTCAGAATTCGCTTGCGAGGAGCAATCCGGACCAGGATTGGCGGTCAAGTTGCGGTCGAAAAGGTTTGTCAACCAAACCACTGCTCCAACAATACAACCTGAGGCTAACGTGCCGCATTGCTTCCAGCTCCCGCCCTCAACCGAACTGCGGTCGAACCTCGACTTCAAGCCAGTGTACTCCGCCTCTCAACCAGCTACCGACGAACAGCATCTCGACTTTGTTTGCCCAATCCCCTTCACAAAAGACCGACAGAAGTCTTCGTTCTCGGAAAGGGGCCTCGGTGGGCGAACCGTATCTTCTTCACCAAGTGGCATGCTCAACGCTTTCGTCCCCTCCCTGCAAATCTCTGGCTCGACATACATTACGCGTGTCACGGCCTTGACGGACAGGCACGTCGTTCGAGGATCATGCGATGTTGTTTACTGGCTCGAAGCCGAGCTCTTGCGGTCCGGCTCGCGTGATAGCATACGGAAACTGACCTGTGCAGTCGACGTATCCTCGCTGGCCATGCCAATGGAGGTCGAAGTCTCTTCTCCCTCCAATGACCTAGATCACGTCGAGCAACTGGCCAAGCCGCAGCAAATGCGACCAATCCACAAATTCTTCACTTCTCAGACTCGCGCGCGGTTATCCGTCCACATACCTAAACGTTTGGGCTATCTCCGTTCCGACTCGTCCAGCCTGGCCACTGGGTGTCGTCGGCTATCGATCCCCGTCACAGTTGATGTCGATTTACCTCCGCCTTCGAACTCGAGCCAGCAACAGGAAGGACGAGAATCAACACTAATGCAGACACAAGGTCTAAAATGCTCGGTCAGAGCGAAATGGTTCACCCGCAAGACCTTTACCACCGGCCCGCCGGCCCCCGAATCTGTCATTAACAACACGACCGTTTCGACCCAGGATCTGGTGATGACTTTGCCACCTTTGTACAGCAACTCGCCAGTCTCCATCCCAAATCTAATCTCACCTACGTCGGCGAGTCACTCAAATTATTCGACCTCGATGGACCTGGATCTTCTTCTACCCCAATCTGTCGCTTGTCCTTCAGTCTCCACAGAACTCTTGGATATTGTTTATACTCTGGACTTGTCTTTGAAATTCGAGTCGGATGGACTGTCGAAGGGACCTTATGTGGCCAATTTCAGCCTCCCGGTGACAGTACGGTCGGCCCGACCATATTCGACTGTTGGTCGACACTGTTTTGATCCTCTGCTGGGGTATATCGAGGAAGATGATGAGGAGCTTCTTTGTGCTCCGCCTGTATATGTACCTTGACAGCATCTCTTCTGGGATAAACACAGTGCGATCTTGTACATCTTGAACCGAGTCAGGCGTCCTCCTCCTCCTCTCGAACCCGGCGGGGGAAAAAAACGGCCGAAGGGGGAAAGAAGGAATAAGGCAAGCGATCTGTTCATTTATTATCAGCCATTGTTGAGAAAGCGACGGCGTTTGGGATTTGGTTAGAGCGAGGGAATGAGAAAATGAGACGAGCACGCATATACCCACCCCTCTTTTATAGATTTAGAGCAGAGATACAAATATACACCTAGTCACTGGAGTGAGGAGGGTGATGATAATTGAAACTTATGTGAGAAACTCTAGTAAGGAGTACTCTGGGAATGTCTCAAGATCAGAACGTACTCCCGTATATCGCTCTACACAGTCACGTGCCGTTGTTTATAGCAGGTCAATAGCGGCATGCAACCCCCGGAGGAGTGAACAACCCCGTGGCTAAGGTGGTTTAGGTGCTCCTTAGGCTAAGGGGTCTGACTTGGGCCCTAAGCCAGCATGTGCCCCCAAAAGCGGCGGCGCAGTCCCCTAATACGGCCGATTGAGCAGTAACCGTCCGTACCTCACCCCCCATTGACCTCTCGACTCAAGTTCTCTCCAAAGTGGCCTATGAGGCCGTGATGAGGAGCCAAACATGTTAAGTGGAATCCTCCTCTTCAACCAGAAGGGTGAGAACCTCATCTTTCGAGCCTTCCGACCCGACTGCCGCCCTCGTCTCGCCGACATTTTTCGAATCCAGGTCATCTCAAATGCCCAAGTCCGATCACCCATTCTCACCCTCGGGTCCACCACTTTCAGCCATGTCAAGCACGAGAACATCTATATCGTCGCCATCACCAAGAGCAATGCCAATGCCGGCATCATCTTCGAATTCCTCTACCGATTCGTAGGCCTCGGGAAACAATATTTCGGCAAGTTTGACGAAGATGCAGTCAAAAACAACTTCGTCCTCATCTATGAATTGCTTGACGGTATGGGAAGGCCTGAGACAGGATCCAGAGTCCAGACTGGGAAAGCTGATACGTGTGTCCAGAGATCCTCGACTTTGGCTACCCTCAAAACACCGATGTCGACGTCCTCAAAATGTACATTACCCCTGACAACCTCTCCTCCGCCATCAGGTCGGTCTCGGCGCCCTCGAGTGACACGTCCAAGATCACGATGCAAGCTACAGGTGCCCAGTCCTGGCGCCGAGGAGACATAAAATACCGCAAAAATGAGGCCTTTGTGGATGTTATTGAAGATGTCAATCTCCTCATGAGTGCGACCGGCACCGTTCTGCGAGCGGATGTCACGGGCCAAATCGTGATGAGAGCATATCTCAGCGGCACCCCTGAATGCAAGTTTGGGCTCAATGATCAGTTGGTCGTCGGGCAGGTAGTGCATGGCATTGACGGCCCCATCGGGAATCAAGATGGACGGAAAGCCACTCGAGCCGCCGCGGGCTCCGTCACCTTGGAAGACTGTCAGTTCCACCAATGCGTCCAGCTGGGCAAGTTTGAAAGCGACAGGACGATCTCGTTTGTACCTCCGGACGGAGAATTCGAGTTGATGCGCTATCGAGCGGTGGAAAACGTCAACCTCCCGTTCAAAGTCCATGCGATTGTGCGTGAAGTCGGCACCACCAAGGTCGAATACAGTATTGCGGTCAAGGCCAACTACGGGAGCAAGCTGTTTGCCACGAATGTGGTTGTGAGAATTCCTACGCCACTCAACACAGCCAGCATCACGGAACGAACGACGCAAGGGAAGGCCAAATACGAACCGGAAAACAACTGCATCGTGTGGAAGATTGCCCGATTTGTTGGTGGAAGTGAATTTGTCCTCAGTGCCGAAGCACATCTCACCAGCATGACGAATCAGAAGGCATGGTCGAGGCCTCCATTGAGCATGACTTTCTCGCTACTCATGTTCACTAGTTCGGGATTGTTGGTACGGTACCTGAAGGTTTTTGAAAAGAACAACTACAGCAGCGTCAAGTGGGTTCGTTACATGACAAAAGCCGGCAGTTATGAGGTACGGTTTTGAGAAGCCTTGGTTAGAGGCTGGTTTGTTTTTCCTGCCCGGCCGGTGCCGGTGTTTGGACTTGCTGGAACCTGGAGATTCCAATCGCTGCATGTTCTCCGACACGTACGGTGGCCAGGCCCCCGTCTGCGAAAACGGCCGAAGTATCCACGGACTGCTTGTCAGACCCTAAGTGCACTACGTAGAGCGTAGTGCCACTCCAATACGCAGCAGCCCAGCCGACGCAACCGGCGTGCCAACACGGATGGCTGGAGGCCTGCCCGTGAGCCAGGGTTGGACTGTGTCTCCATCGCCACCGGTTGCCGTACTCAGGATTCGTGGCAATGCCTTGGTACTTTAACGAGTCTCTTACGAGGAAGCATCACAAGCAAGGCGCCACCAAGCACAAAAGGAGGGGGGGCCAGTACGAAGGATGTTTGGAGAATGAGGTATGGTAGTTCCATGATATATTTCCGGTTTCCCAGTTCGCTGGAGCTGGGCAAAGTATATTCATACAATCAAGAATTGTATGTGAAGAATCCCTGTCAGAGATTGCGGCAGGCCTATCACCAACTTGAGATGTCCAAGCTCGTTCTTGAGATCCTGCCTCCTCTCCTGAGGCCGACATTTCCCTCCCCAACCAACATGCTCCATCTTCTTCCTAGAGTGTCCCTATCTTTGCCCAATATCCTCGCACAATCATTCCAATCTCGTTTGGATAACTTGAGCTTTTCAAGGACCGTCTCGACCAGCATTCGGTCATCCTCAATCGTCCACTCGGACTCTTCTATCGACGGAGAGGATCCGTAGGCGGAATCTTGGTCGGACTGATGTTGGGGGCTTATGATGGGCATCTCGAGCTCTCCTTCCTTTTCCTCGGGCGGAGTCTCAAGGGCGCGGAAGTCGTCGGCGGACAAGCCCATTGGCATAGACAAGGGTATGCGCCGTCGCCTTTTGGGTGTGCGAACTGCTCGAGGTGTCTGTGGACAATCGTGCATAGGGACATCTGACGGTTCCGATGCTGCGAACAGGTCTCGCTCGAATTCGCTGCGCCGTCTTTTGTTCGTGCTCATGTGCGACTGTCGCTGGATGGACGGAGCTGCAACACGGTGTTCTTGTTTTGGCAGCATGAAAGGATCGCTCAGTTCATGCGGCAGGCTCGGGGCTGATTGTGACGTGGTCGCAGGAGTGCCTAGAATTACTTGAAGGGCGCGACAACTCGACGACAACGGACCGGGGCGCGCATGGTGTGTAGAATGTTGCCGTGGCGTATATGCGCCGAATGACTGTAGCTTGGGTCTCTGAGGTATCGAGTCTTGAATCACAGCCCCGTCGCACGGGAAGGCTGACGGGAGTAGCATTGGGCCAATGCGCCGAGAGAATGTGATGTGAGGGGAGGGGAGGATTGAATTGACGGATTCCCTTGCTGTTGCGCCGGAGTTTGTCCTTGGACGTGTAGCGCAGCACAGAGCGAAAATGACACGGACAGTTCAACTGCCTGCGTGAAGGGTGGTCGCGGAGATGTTATACGCTGGAAGGAGCTCGAGGGTAGGTGGCCTGGAGGTTCGAGTATGCAACGGCGAAGAGGGAGGGGAGGCGCTGGGTGCAGGCGGTGTGCGACGGAGGGAGAAGGTGCAGTGCTAGTGAGTGAATATGCATGCGGATGGACTGATGGAGTGAGGAAGAGAGGAACTCGAAGAGATACGTAGTCGCAGCAGTGGACACTGCTAGTTGAGTAGTTGCTAGTCACAGGTTCGAAGTCTGATGGAGATGATGGAAACGGGAAACGGGAAACGGGAAACAGTGGGCGGGCGGCGGGAGCGTGGATGATCTGCCAGTCAGACGACGGGACAGCCAGGATCAGGGGTCAACGGGCCAAGGCAGCTCGAGCTCCAGGCCTCAGGAGCCCCTGCGGCTCAGGATTGAGGATACTGGATCCTACTAGCTGGCTGAACTATCATACACTGTCTCCATTCTCTTCCACTAGCATTCGATGTTTGATTGCCGAGATGGAGCTCAACGGCCAGCTAGGAGTTGGAGGAGCGGTGCCGGCTCGTTCCTGACCTCGTCCTAAGCTTGCAGTAATTAACAGAACGGAGTATGTGTAGGTTTGTGTAACAGAGTCGAAGTCGGACAGCACCAGGCACGGCAGCGGCAGTGGACACTCGGCCGAACCACTAACCTGCTCACCAACGCCGTCAAGTTCTTCTCTGTGCTCTGTGCTACTGCAGCTACGGAGTACGGAGACGTTGGTATCGATTGGCGTCGCTCGGAGAATTGTGCCCTGGTCTGTGTCTATTGTCTATCAATATCACACTTGGTCAGTGCCTGGACGCTGGAGAAGGACAGGGGACAGGGGACGGTGGACACTGGGTACCAGCAGCGGGCTCTGCGGTTGTGGGTTGTCATTGCATCAGCCCCTCAGTCCAGCCCGATTCTCACTGAGGTAAAAGAGTGTTGTTTTCATACCATTCTCCTCCCTTTAGACGAATGCTGGGCCGCGACTTGAGCTCGAGCCTGGAAGCTTTCAGCAGCTTCGAGCTTGACGCGTCATTTGGGGCAACGTGACCGGCGCGTTACGCGTGGCCCGAAAACGGCAAAGCCCCCAACCAAGCACCCGGCAGGTCATGTGACTTGCATTCTCCCACTCCATCTCTTTGTCCACATAACAGTTGCTTCTAGACTTTACTCTCTCCGACGCTCAGACCCCGAGCAACGGTGCCGCCCAACTCCCAAGGCTCTGGTTATCCCTGTGAATTTCACAGGGATCCGATATGGTATGTGTCGGGAGATACACGGGCCCGCATTGGGCACATCAACCAACAGTCTACGAACATCAACATCGCAGCACGAAACACAGTACGATACAGGCACAAGACAAAGCCTTGTCCACGGTGATCTCGAAGTCCGTTCTTCCTCCCTCTCGGCTCGGTCACGGTCGAGATTTAGGCTGGACAAAGAAGAAGAAGCTGGTCTCTGATTTTTCTGCCACGTGGGCAGGCCTACATCATCATGGCCTTTGTTCTGTTGTCCTGCTTTCGTCTGCGCGCAAGGTCTAAACGGCATTCCTAATTCCTATAGGATGCCCACATGGCTCTCATGTGCAGCTATCCCTTGAACGAGCTTTGATCGCTTGTTGCGGCCGAGGCCCCATGTTCCGTTTGATAATTGAGCAGGCCCTCCTCGCCTGTTGCGGCCAACTTCTCGTGTCTGTCCACCAATTGAACACACTCGGCTGCCCCCATTGCCGTACAGATACATCCCAAAGCAGCCGTCTCTTCTCTTTCACCATCTCTTTCATGAATAAAAACCATGTCCTATAGGTCGTCACTGTCTCGCCTCTCTCTTCCTTCTCCCAGATCGGCCCTCGCTGCGAAGCCCCTGTCAAGCTGCCAAGATGAAGAACTTCCTGGCCAATCTGCGAGCCTTTCTGGCAATCGTGTTCTTCCTGACCTGTGGCAATGTTGATGCCTTCTGGCGTATGGTCTGTGGGACTGTCCAGGTAGGTAGGGTTGACCCCATCATTTCGCCGGGTGGGATCTCTGGACACTGTCATACCATTGCTGGACCCAACAGTATGTGCTGCTCAGAAAGGATCCTTCTCACCTGCTGACCACCATGAATAGACATCAACACGACCTCGACTTTCGACAGTCTGCAGGCGTCCTACTGTACATCGTGCAGCATCCAAAAGGACAAGAGTGCCTATTGGACTCCTCAACTGTACTATAGGCATCGGAATGGCTCTTTCGAGGAAGTCCCACATGACGGAACGGTGGTGTACTACCTGGACCGTGGAGTTGACGTTCCAAACATGGTCCCTTTCCCACCTGGATTCCGAGTCCTTTCTGGAGATGCCGCTGCCCGAGCCTTTGACCCGTTGACCCTAACCTACGGAAACAAGTCCTACGCCGGCACCCCTGTGTCCAACCGAGTCAGCTTTGCATGTCTGGATAGCAGTGGCCCTATGCCCGAAACCCCCGGCTTTAACGTGACCAAATGCAGCTCCGGTCTACGTGCGCAAATTCATTTCCAGAGCTGTTGGGATGGCGTCAATCTCTACAAGTCGGATCAAAGCCATGTCGCCTACCTGTCTGGCATGGACAACGGCATCTGCCCACCTGATCATCCCAAGCTGCTGCCTCATTTGTTCTTTGAAATCATCTATTCGGTCAACAGTGTCAACCAATCCGACGGAGGCATGTTTGTCTTCGCCAATGGCGATACGACTGGCTATGGCTTCCACGGCGATTTCTTGAATGGCTGGGATCCCCAAGTGCAAGCCGACGCCATCAAACAATGCATGGGATCTCAAGCCACCAACGACGGCCAAATCGGTCTGTGCCCTCCTCTCGCTGCATCTGTGGATCCCTACTTCAACGGAAACTGTCCTGAGCAAGCCCCGGTGGTCAACGAAACTGTCCACGGCATGCTCAAAGTCCTCCCAGGCTGCAATCCGCCCACGGGAGGACCACTCCGCGCGGCACAGAACACATGTCCCGTCCAACCGGCGCTCAATTACATTCCCAACCAAGACTACAAGAACCGGTCGGTCGCG
Organism: Capronia epimyces CBS 606.96; assembly: GCF_000585565.1. NCBI lineage: Eukaryota > Fungi > Ascomycota > Eurotiomycetes > Chaetothyriales > Herpotrichiellaceae > Capronia > Capronia epimyces. The sequence goes on from NW_006912906.1 coordinate 691,454, forward strand.
ATCCCCGGCGACAAGGTCGGGACATGGCAGTACATGGGCTGTTCATTCGACACAGGCACGCCACGCCCGTTGGCTGGGAAGAGCTATACCAACAGCACCGGGATGACCATCGAGTCGTGCACCGCTTTCTGCAAGCAGAACGGCTATTTCCTCTCCGGTATGGAGTACGCGACGCAATGTTACTGCGCCAGTGCTATGTCGCAGGTCCTGCAAGACCCCGTCACCTGCGCCACGCAATCCTACATGATCTGTAGTGGCAACAGCTTCGAGTTTTGCGGCGGGCAAGGGCTCATGCAGATCTGGAATGACACGACCTATTCCGGGCCCTCGATCAAAGGTGTCCCCGTCGCCGGAAAGACCAACCTGCCTCTGCCGTCTGGAGGAAATGCCACGTATCAGGGCTGCTTCATGGAAGGCGTGGGAGCGAGAGCCTTGACCGGTACATCCTACTCAAACAGCAACAACATGTCACTTGAGACGTGTGCGGCATTCTGCCAGCAAGGGAATTATGCATTGTTCGGCACCGAGTATAGTCAAGGTATGTATCTGACACTGCCCCTGCCCCTGACCCTGACCTTGACCGGCCTTTGGGCGAATAAAAGCCACAGCACTAGTGCTAACACATCTGACTTGTAGAATGCTACTGCAGCAACACGATCAGCACCACACAAGTCGGCCAAGGTAACTGTTCATCCTTCTGCAGCGGCGACAACACCGAGTTTTGTGGCGGTGGGTCTCGCCTCTCGGTCTGGTCACTGTCCACAGCCCCTACACAGTACACCACGGCCAGCAGTACTGGAAGCTCACCAGCGACGTCTGCCACAGCTGTAGCGGCAGCGACGGGAATCGCCTACCTCAACTGCTATAGCGAAACAAGCAACCCGCGGGCGTTGTCGGCCGTGTTCCAGTCGTCCGGGGCCATGACGGTGGACTTATGCGCGAAGACAGCGCAGAGCCTGAACCTGCAGTTCTTCGGGCTCGAGTACGCGTCGCAGTGCCTGGCGGGCAGCACGCTCGACAGTCGGTCGGCGGTGCTCGCGTCGAGCAAATGCAGCATGGCGTGCGCAGGTAACGTGACGCAGACGTGCGGCGGCTCGAGTGCCATCAGCCTGTACAACAACACCATGTACGTGAAGCCGTTCAATCCGAACCCGGCCAACGTGCCCAACCAGCCTGGCACGCAGTACGGCTACATCGGCTGCTACAGCGAGCCCACGGGCGCGCGGGCGCTGGGCAGCACGGCCAACTACGGCGCGTACACGACCACGTCGGCCGCGCTGACCGTCGAGGCCTGCGCCGCCCTGTGCTTTGCAAAGGGCTACGCGTGGATGGGCGTCGAGAACGGAAACCAGTGCTTCTGCAACGGCGCCGGTCTCATCAACGGCGCCGTCCGCTCTCCTGGCGGCGACGCCGATTGTGCCGTCACCTGTGCCGGCAACCCGCAGGAGAACTGTGGCGGCAGTGCCAAACTCAACGTCTATCAGCTCAAGACCGGGAGTGCCAGGTATGCCAGGTATGCTACCCCGCCGGCGAAGCGCGGCTGGACGTTGAAGACATGGTAGAAGATTGGGTGGCTGCCTGCTTACCGGAACCATCTGATCTGGCCCGGAAAAGGGAAAAGGGCGGTACTTGATACAGAAAGAAAGAAAATAAATCTAGTAGAGTACGAGTATAAGCTTCCTATCTTGTGGTCTTGGAAATGGTCACGACTCATGACTCATTCATTGTTCATGTCTACCTTCAGGATCATTCGATTTCTCAATTCAAGTAACGACGGAACCAAAGTAGATCAGTCCAGACTAGACTAAACCTTACACCTCTCGCCCGCCCGCCTGCTTTTGGAAAAATCAAAATGACAATGACCTGATCTAGCGCACTCACCCTTGCGAGCGAGCACGTATTTTTCCTTCGTAAGGGGGCATAGTCCTCGACAAATGAAACTCCAAGGAACAAGGTTGATCTTAGTGCACCGTAGCATGTATGCATCAGCCTCCGTCCGTTCTTCCATGCTTTTATCGTCAGGCAAATCTGTTCTTGGAAACATACCCCAGGCCCGGCTGAAGGAAGACATGTTTGTCATTACCGTGGAAATCCTTCCTGAATACATGTCTGACAGAACCTTTGACTGTATAGCTATTCTGAATTTTCCTGGGAAGATCGGTGCCCCTTCGAGCCAGACTTTCTTGCACGCTCCGAACATTGAACAGACCAGCTGTTGCTGTTCATTGTTCTTGGGAGCAATTGAACTGGAAAGTGCCCTTGGGACCGGTCGGCCGGTCGTTTGATGATCGGCAAAGACTCCGTTTCTGGTGCTTTAGGAAGGTGCCATTTGCTGCCGCCAGCAACGGTGAGTCTGACTTGAGAAGAGCGTGAAAATCTTGTAAGTTCAGATCGCCTAAAATTGCCCCAGGTCCAAGGAAGGCAGAGGTGAAGGGAAGGCAGTCGTGAACGCATGGCCAGGAGCAGGCAAGGGCCAATCTAGTATGCGTCCATGGAAATCTCTTCTCTTGGATGTGTTGGAACCCGTTGCCCAAGAAGGCCGTGCTTCGACCTCACTTATTTCTTGGTCTTCCGCTTCGACGCAGCCCTCCTCGACCTTGCTTTTTCAGATGCGAAAACCATAGAGTTCCTCTCCTTCTTCTTGGTAACTCGGTGTTCTTTGTGGGCGGACTGTGATTGTGACTTGACAGGCTTCATCTTTGCTCCTTGGGCATCGACTTCCATATCTGCCGACTCCAGTCAGTACATATATTCGAGATCTTGATGCTTGCATTTTGCAGATCTTACCCTCCGCACCATCATTTGCGGATTGGGATTCTGTCCCTTGCTCGGCCGAAGCGTCGACGTCCATAGCTTTGTCCGCATCTGGCCGGGGTTTTGCTGCCAGTTCTTGGAGTTTTGCCGACAGTCTCTCGGTTCGTGCATCGTGCGCAGGACCGAACACTTTGGCACGCAGGTTGCGATGGTTGCGCTTTACCACCGATGCCCGGGCTGATTTGGCCATTGTGGGGGAGATCAAGACAACAGGCAGACTGAGACTGAGCGTATACTTCGTGTGTGGTTGTCGACAACAGCACGGGACTGGACTGGACCAGATATTAACTGAAATTGATTCTCTGGGGAAAAGTACAGTAGAGAGTTCGAGGCCTGTAGTGGAGGCTGAGGCAAAAGAATTTCTCCCACTCGAGCCTGCAAGACTGGCGCCCGCCGTTTTACATGGTGGGCAGCCCAATGCAAATCACATCACCCGTAACTTACTTCACTTCCCGCCTACATCCTCCATCCTACATCCCATCCGTCCATCCTCCACTTCACTCCCACCTGCGATCCACGATCCATGTCTCGACAATAAAACACAATTCGGGCAGTCGCCGCCGTGCCCTGACTTGAAGTCATGTCTGTCTGTCCTGTCTACCACGGGTAATACGTCTACCCTGTATCCTGTTGATTCCGCATCCGCATCTGCGCCACTCCCACTCCGCCATGGCTGGATACGTGCAGGCGCAGGACCAAGTGCAGGCCATGGTGGCCCATGTCAAGACCTTGACTGTTGAGAAATTGAAGATACTGCTACGCACCGAAGGACTGCCAGTGTCGGGGGTGAAAAGCGAGCTGCAGATCAGAGCAATTGCGCGTATGGAACCTCCTCTGCCTCTACCACCCCCTCTCCCACGTCTCGATCTGACCTTGGACAGATATCGAAAAGCTGCGCAATGCGGGCGACCTGACGAACTTGAGTCGCCTGCGCGGCAATATGAGAGCACCCTCGTCCATGTACAGTTCCAACACTTATCCTTCACCATACTCTACGCACACGCCGACCTCTTCAGCATCGCCTCAGTTCTCCTCTCCCAACCCTCGTGCCCCGTATACAATGTCGCCAAACTCGCCCTATGCGCCCGGTAAGGCTCAATTGGTTGTTAAGGAAGAGGCATCTCTGACAGTCAACAGGTCGCATCACATTCAAGAGCTCGCCCTTCTACACCATCGTCAAACCGCTCACCCAAACGCTCGAGTGCAAAGGTGACTTTTCCCAGACCCGATCGGGTTCAAGTCCGCCGGCTGACTGCCTATACCATAGCCCGAGAAACCACCCGCGACACAGTTCGTCTGACAGTCTCACTCACGCCGGCCCTCGTAGATCAGCTCTCGGCCGATCCGACATGTCGAGTCATGGTTTTCTGTGCCGCCGAAGGCTTTCAACATTTCTCTCGCGAATATGACATTGGGTTTCCCCATAATGTGGAACTCAAGTGCAATTCAGATGAAGTCAAAGCAAATCTACGGGGCTTGAAGAACCGACCAGGTTCCACTAGGCCGGCCGATATCACCCATTTGATCAGGAAGAAGCCGCCGACCTACCCGAACATCGTGGAAATGATCTATGCCTTGACATCGAAGGTGCGCCAAAGCAATGTTGAGTTTTGTTTGTCCTTGCTTTTCGTTTTTGTCCGATCTTTAATAAGAATTATTATGCTAAATAGGGCAAATCTGAACCACAGAAGTACTACCTGATGGTCAATCTGGTGATGCAAAAGCCAATTGACACCATGGTTTCCGAGCTCAGACAAGGGAAGTCCATCAGCAAAGAACAAATCTTGCGTGACAGTAGGTTGGCCGTCCTCGGCATCTCTACTCACTCTGCTAACAGAAGCCAGTGCGCACCAAGGCCGAAGATCCCGACATCGTGGCTACATCGAGCGTTCTTTCGTTAAAGGACCCGGTGGCGTACACTCGAATCGTCACTCCTTGCCGGTCAATTGCATGCAATCACAACCAATGCTTTGATGCAGCCTCGTATCTACAGCTTCAGGAACAGGCTCCCACTTGGACTTGTCCCATATGCAACAAACCTGCCCCGTGGGAGCATTTGGCGCTGGATCTGTATGTTAATGACATTCTGAATTCAACGCCACAAGATGTCGAGGCCGTCGCCGTGGAGCCTGATGGGCGGTGGCATATCCAGCGAGATCAGGACGGCTCGACCCGTAACACCAATCCTACTCCGAGTGACGACGACGAAGACGATGATGATGATCTTGTCGAGATCGCGGGGCAGACAGACCATCGGCTAAAGGTTGAAGCGCTTACGCCTCATAGTGTCAGGACACCGCCACTTTCATCCAGAGAGGATTCGACCGTTCCATCTGCCTCGAGATCTGCCTCGAGACCGAGTAAAAGACCCCGCGAAGAAGTCATTGACTTGACTCTCAGCGAAGATGATGATGATGACGACGAAGACGACCAACCGGCGCCAAAGCAGCCCAGAACAGGCGGGACGCCATCTGATCCCTCGCGCCCGCGATCAGCGGCGGACCGGTTTATTAGTTTCCAGACTTTTCACATCCCCGTCCCTTCACCATCTCAACACCTGAATAAAATCAATCCTTCGCTTTAGCATCATGACATCGGCATTTGAGCGAGGCGTTTAGGATTCGGCATGACTCGCACGGAGAGTTTCAGGACGGCATTACGGTCAAAGGGCATGGGGGGTTTCAGGACATGGGCCGGCGATATAACAGTACTTCCGGAAGGAGATTCATGAGCTAGGATGATCAGGCTGCCACGTGTTTTACATTGTGGTTCGGGTGTGGCCCACGGCATGATTGTGGGAACTGGCCATTATGCTCGGGAAGAGCGTCGGGTTTCTCCTGGCTGATTTGTAGATTACGAGCCGACACACGACATGCACGCCAGAGTTGCAAGACTACCGGGATGGGAAGCAATACACAGTACAACACAAATGCACGAGGAGAAGGTCCAGCATGCATACTCTTGCAGCAAACTTGCTCTAGTGACTGATCATTCCCCGTCATAAGAGTGGTGGCTGGTATGGCTGATATGGCTGATATGGCTGATATGGCGTGTCAAGCGAGTAGAAACATCATCTTCTCACAAGTACAGCGCAAACACACCACCTCCTGGTGTCGACCTTGGTCTCTCCGTCACGTGCAGGCTGCCAGGGTCTTCGAGTGCCATTGACGTCGACTTCAAACATCTCGACCGCTTTCAGCCGGCCCTGGACCTCTGCAACCTCAGGGTCTTGATCCTGAGATGCGGTCTCAGGGTCGGGGTCGGGGTCTTCATCTTTCCACTCGCCCGTGGCGACGTGGAAGAAATGGCGCACAATGGCGCGGCCGGTGTGAAACCCGGCCACGACCAAGGCATAACTGTCAGGCCGCAGCGGATCGAGGTATCGCAGGACGGTCTTGACCAGGTTGGTGTGCTGAGAAGGCATCCACAAACAATCGGCGACGATGATCCTGTCGAACCCATCGGGCTGGCGTGGTGCGGGCTTGCCGTAGTGGTTGGGAAGGTACATTTTGCCGGTGCCCCATGTATACCCGAACACATGCACCACAGGGTTAGGGTTAGGGTTAGGGTTCGGGTTCGGGTTTGGCTGTGAGGAGATGGTGTGGTTTGGTTTTGAGGAGATGGTGTGGGTGTCGGGTTCAGATGACAGGCCGGGCTGTCCAGGGGTACTGTTACTGTCGTCGACATCGACGGTTTGCTTTCGATCGGAAACGTTGGCTTTGACATTCTGCTCAATTGCACCCGTCGTCAGGGCGGGTGATGAGGGATGGTCGGTGATGGTGGTCGACGCAGCGCCCGACAGCGCACATATCAGAGAGGGAAGAGCTGTGCCTATGGGTAGTTGGTGGTCGACGTTAGCGTAGACCAAACAAAACCAGAACACCATACGGAGTACCTGGGCTCGTGGGCTCCTGGTGTCCCTAGTGTTCCTGCATGAACATATCTCGCGGGTTGTTTGTTCCACGTACCAGCGCCCAACTCTAGAACCCGCTTGCTTCTGACGTCCCAGTATTTCCTGTTCCATGTCCAAGGAGTTTCGGTTGCATCTTGAATCTCGTGACCACCCTCTAGGGTTCGGTCGAATGATTTGTCTTCATCGTCTTTCTTTTCATCGTCATCCCCATCTTGTTCATGACTCGCCGTCTCAATGGCATCGGCGGCAATGACACCAGAGTTCCACAGGTAGTGGGCAAACAGTTTGCGGCCTTCCTCGACATCCGGGTGGGCCGGGATGCGTAGGCCGATGTTCCCCAACCGAGGAGAGTGGTAGACGACGCTCGAACCGGGCGTGCCGTGGTTGGTTTGCGTGTCGTCGGTGAACAGGCTCGACAAGGCGGCCGAGAGAATATCTTCGGTCTCGGGCGTGGGAGGGAGAGGGACTGAGATGCGCGACGAGAGCATGTGTGGGTGAAGAATCAAGCGAGTGGAAACGAATGACCATACCAGATTGGCAGCACTAGCAGTGAAAGTGAGAGCGCGAGCGACAGTGAGAGTGAGACCAGGAACTAGACGCCGTCTGAGCATTCATCTATCCATTCTCCCACTCCGAACAGCCGCCTGGACTTGGTCTTCATGAAGCCGAAGCTGGGAGCCCACGCAGGCACTGAAGATGCCGGCGCAGACATGGTGTGAGTGATAAAGCCATTGACGCGAAGCGAGGGAAGAGTGCGGGACTAAGCTGACCTGAGCAGAGCAGAGCTGATTAGATTAGATTAGATCAGATTGAATGGTCGGAAATATTTTATGTACCTGGGTACAGAATACAGATACAGTCCAGAGGACAGAGGACAGAGGATATATGTACCACATACTACTACTAGGATGTTATGTATCTGACAGCTTAGGGAGTATTATCAGTGATTCAATAGGCAGGGAGGTCGGCCGATTCCAGATTCCTACTTGGGATTGGAATCTACAACACTACAAGTCAAGACAATACTCTCTCTCTACCGACCCATCACCCAGCACCCAGCATCCCATCCCAACATGTCCGCAGCCCCTTCACACCCAGCCCACCTCGATCCCAGCGAACTAGGAACAAAAGAGTAGTGAGTGCGTTCCCAGCCCTGTGTCGATTGTTGCAGAAATGGCGGTTCCTACTCCCGCTCCCTCTCCCTTACAAAAAACCACTCCCCAAGTACAGAACACACTTCTTGAAATCTCCCTCTTCCTCAGGCAGAATCTAACCAAAAGCGCCTGGCCAGCTGGGATCGATACTACCAGAACGATCTGGACAATGGATCTCCCTCTTCCGACGAAGACGACGACGACGATGAAAACAACAACGCAGACGCAGACGACGACGACGAGTACCATGGTACCGGTGCCGAACCACCTGACCCATCGGAGCTCGAGTCATGGTTCGACGACGTGGGCGCGCCACAAAAGACACTGGCGTTCTTGACTTCGACCACGTTCCCTCTCTCACCTAATTACATCGGGGCGGGCGATGACGACCATAGCGATGCGGAAGGCTCGTCGACAACAACAGCTACAGCTACAGCCACAGATCTACCACCTACCGTTCTTGACCTAGGCACAGGCAACGGCAGCGCCCTGTTCGCCCTGAGACTCGAGGGCGGCTACACCGGCCGCATGGTCGGCGTGGACTATTCGACGCAGAGTGTCGAGCTGGCGCGGAAACTGTGGCGGCAGTATGGGTCGAGTTGGCGTGCAAGTGCACCTGCACCTACAAATTCAACTTCATCTTCATCTGCCGCTTCAACCACCTCTGCCTCTGCCGCTCCATCAACTACGACGCCAACCCCAACATCCGCAGAACCACACCCAGACTCAGAACCAGAATCAGACATCACATTCCAAGTCCTCGACTTGATCCACGACACGCCGGCCCAGCAGGCCTGGTGGCCCACTTCGGCCGGTGGCTTCGACCTGGTCTTGGACAAGGGCACATTCGACGCCATTTCGCTGTCGTCGGCGACGGTGACAGTGACGGTGACGGGGACGGGGACGGTGGTTGAGCCCGACGCCAGCCCCAATGCCAGCCAGTTCACCCCCAGTCGCGACAGGCGCGAATGGCGCGTCTGCGAGCTCTACCCGGCCAAGGTGCTGGCCATGGTCAAGCCCGGCGGCTTCCTCCTCGTCACGAGCTGCAACTGGACCGAGGAGGAGGTGGTCGCGTGGTTCACGGGCGCGGAATCCGAACCACAATCTACCGGACGGTTCGAGGTCTACGATACCATCAAATACCCCGTCTTTGAGTTCGGTGGGCAAAGGGGCCAAGGCGTAGCCAGCGTATGTTTTAGAAAAGTTATTTGATGTTTGATAAAGCTGTTTGATGGTACGTTTCGTTTCATTATAGGCAACTACTACTACTACAAACTACATATGCATATGATACCCACATGAACCTGTCGTTCAGGCTTGGTCCTGGTCCCAGTCCCGGTCCCGGTGCAAAACAAACAAGACATGAACCTGCATCCAAGCGGTCTGGTGGTCTGGTGGTATTGTAACCTTGTGGCGTTGTCGCCTTATGGTCTGCAGCCTTGTGGTCTTTAGCCTTGCGGTCTTTAGCCTTGTAGCATTGTAGCATTGTGGCATTGTGGTCTGCAGCCTTGTGGTCTTGTGGCCTTGTTATCTTGTGGCCTTGTGGCATTGTAGCCTTGTGTTCTTGTAGTCTTGTGGCCTTAGCCTTACGGCCTTAGCATTATGGCCTTGGCCTTGTGGTCTGTAGCCTTGTACCCTTGTAGTCTGTACCCTTGTACCATTGTGGTCTTACGGAATTACAATGACCATACCTACCTAGTAGGTACCTAGCTCATCAACATAGTCACTGCCCAGGGCACCGACAATTGTCGAAGATCACCATAGTGTTGACCCACGCCGATGAATTGCACCGGCACCGAAGTGGCATGGACCAGACTAATCATGGTCCCGATCCCAGATCCAACCGTATCGATCTTGGACACAATGAAGCCATCCAGCTTGCGGTTCTTCCCCAGCGCTTTGGTGAAGTTCTGCGCCTGCCCAACAGAGTCATTCCCGACCAAGGCCTCGGCCACCTGCAAGATCAAGTCCGGTTGTGCAAGGTCGACCAGCTTCTCCAGCGACGCCATCAGCTGCGTGTTTGTGTGCGCTCTACCGGCAGTGTCGACCAGAACGACTTGGTAGTCGTTGGCGGCGGCGAAGGCGACCGCGTCTTTGGCCACGTTGGCGGCGTCTTTGCCGTATCCCCGTTCATAGATATCCACGGCCCCCAAGTTTTCTCGCGCCGTGAGCTCCTTCAAGTTCCGCACGTGGACGTTGAGTTGTTCCACCGCTCCGGATCTGAAGGTATCCCCCGCGGCAATCAGCACGCGATAGTTGTTCTGCAGTAGAAAATAGCAGAGTTTCGAAAGATTGGTCGACTTCCCCACACCGTTGACCCCGAGGATCGTGACCACGAAAGGGCGGGGTTTGGCTTTGGCACCTGATGGGGTTGTGACGGCCTCGATTTGTTGCAGAAGATCCAATGACGATCTGGGCGTCAAGATCCGTCTCAGGGACGTCTCCAGGGCAGGCCGCAAGGCTGTCTCGATAGACTCGAAGGCTCCTGTCTTTTTACCCACCATCTCCGCCTCCACACCTTGGCAGATCCGGACTGCGGCATCGCGCGCAACGTTTTTGTTGATGAGATGCTCTTCCATAGCCTTCAGGGGCTTGTCGAGGTCTTGTTTGGTCAGCGTTTTCCCTCCAACAATGTTTCTGAAATAGCCGGAGATCGCTCCGAGTTTCGTGGTCCCACTACCCTGAGTCTGGACTCGGCCTGTGTCTGCCGATTTGAGAATATTCGTTACTTCGTCGCCAAGATCCTTCAAGACGAATTGCCCCTGCTTGTTCTTGGTGCCCCAACTGTCTTGAGTGATTGCCTCTGGGGCGGGAGAGCTTACCCCTGCCCCGCCAGTTGCATCCGAGTCGATGGCAGAATAGTCGAGGTTCTTGTCGTCTACTTCGTCGGCCATTCCGTCTGGACCCCAGACTCGGCCCTTCTTGGCAGCTTTTTGAGGTGTTTTCGATCTCCTGGCCTCGTCGCCAGAAGAAGCATTCGTGGTGACGGTGTGCGCGGCCTTTCTGGCTCTGCGTGAACCCCGACTGCCCGGTCTCACTTTCTCCGTCAACAGATGTCCCGCAACACCTGGCAGAGGAGTGGTGGGGCGCGATGAATTAGGCGATTGAGCAGGTGTATGCTGTGTAGAATCCCCGTTCACCACCGGCACAGCTCGTGGCTGTGCCTTGAGCAGCTGAGGCAGTTCTGGCGGCGGTGGACCTCCAGTGTCGGCCTCTTCTGCGCTGATTTTCTTCTCCTCCTGCACTTGGACTCGAGGGGTCTCGGCGCCGTGTGCACTCGCACTCTGATCCAGTCTGCGTAGCTCCTCATCGAAGTATTTGTCAAAGGGATATTTCAGCACCGCATGGTCGAGTTCCTCCAACTGTCCTCTGTACACTTGCACGAATATGGTTCGGATATCGTCGAGGAGTTTGTCGACCCAGGTCAGGTGCAGGAGGGACTGGTAAACCGCGACGAAGATCAGACCCAGGTCTTTGACCAGGGTGTATTTCAGAGTGTATTTCTCATGCTTATATGCAGGATGGCCCGACTGGGAGGCCGGCGGCCGGACTTTCTCCTCGATAAAGACATCGTTGATCAAACTGTTGACTGCGGAGGCCCCGATATTGGAGGTAGACCTCGACCACAGCACCACCCCGGAGGTGGTCAGGATCTCGAAAACGTCCAGCATTTTGAGATGGAGAGCGGTCGAGATCGTTCCGCGGAGGCCGACGAGCAGTCTAGAAACGATCGCACTCGCTTGCAGCGGCAGACTTGACACGGTGCCAGTCAGGGACTGACTGACTGACTGACTGACTGACTGACTGACGTCGGCGGGTTGAAATGGGTTCGAATTAGTGCCTCGTGCGCCGCAGTAGCTTGGCGAGGACTGGGAGAGGACCTTGTTACGGAGGATCATACGCGAACATGGCGAAGTGTCGGGGAGAAGCTGAGCGACGCATCCGATGCAGTCTGATTGGCCTCATGGACGGGGCAGACCCATAGCTTGGCAGATGCTAATTTCAGCGACGTCCAATTCAAGCCTGAGGTTCAAGTTGCCAAACTTGACACCACCTGCCAGTGTGCCACGAGCTTTGATGGCTGAACAGGCAATGTCCACCGTCCCCCGTCCGCCCCAGCCACTTCTGCCCCTGAGCTGTATGCCACAGCGGTGTATCCGTACAAAGCAACACTCTAGTGGTAGTTGCGTATCTCCAAGCCCGAGGCTTTAGCTGGAGACAGTGGAAAGAAAAACACGAGTCAATGAAACAGAACAGCATATCCGGTAGAACAACAGGTGTTACGCAATGCGGCTACAGTGGTCTAGCCAGCATCTCCTTGATGCGTCCAAAGTATATGCAAAGAATTCCATCTCCAATCGTGGTGTTCTCCTTCCCCCATCCACTTGCGATCTAATTACAAAAGGACTTCCTACACATTTGTCATCCTCCCCAGACATGCTCCTGTCCTGCGCGAGTCAGTCCTCGATGCAGCCGCAACACAGCCATGTGAATCGTGACTAAGAAAATCGAACGCACGAAACAAAATAGGCCGCTTATGCGATGACGACGGCGGCCACGGCAACAAGACCGGCAAGAGCGAAAGAGCCAGCGTTGGCAGAGGCGGCACCAGTGTAGGTGGCGACAGCTGGGCTGACGGGGGAGCTGGGAATTCAGTCCGGTTAGCACGTGCTGGCGTCAGAGGATTAACATAGGAAATATTCACCTGTAGGTCCAGACACCAGTGCCGGAGGCGGAAGCCGGGGCAACCGGGGAGCTGGATGGCCAGAAGGGAGTCTCGCTGGCGGGAGCAACGGGGGTGCTGCTCAGGGTGACGGTGGTCCAGTCGGCCCAGGTCTCGGCGGAGGAAGTCGAGGTGCTGACGGGGGCAACAGGAGTGCTGCTGGTGACGGTGGTCCAGTCACCCCAGACCTCGGAAGAGGTGGAGGTGCTCACGGGCTCGACGGGAGTGGTGGTGGTGGTCCAGTCGCCCCAAACCTCCTCGGACGAGGTGGTGGTGCTGATGGGAGCGACGGGAGTGGTGGTGGTGGTGGTCCAGTCACCCCAGGCCGGGTCAGAGGTGGTGGTGCTGACGGGAGCAACAGTGGTGGTGGTGGTGGCCCAGTCGCCCCAGGTATCGTCGGTAGCCTTGTAGGGGCAGTCAGTAACGGTAGGCTCGCATGAGGTAATGGTAACGTCAACAACATCGGTAACAGTCGAGGTTCCTGCAGAGGCAACGGCGATGATGCCGGCCGCGATGGCGATGGAGGCACGCATTTTGCTGGACCTGTTGAAATTCGAAATACCGGAAATCGAAAAAAAGGAGCTTTCGAGGAAGCGAGGAGGGTCGAGGGTTGATTATTTAACGAACGTAAGTGGAGCTGAACCTGAAAGAGTGGACGACCGGAGTCAAGGCGTTTTTTTAGGATACAGAAGTCACAGCTTGAGTATTGAGAAGAGAAAAGGTCGGAGGCACTGGGCATCTGGAGGTTCTTGTACTGCTCACCGTGTCCTGGGAGATTGAGGCCCGGGCGACGCGACTGACGGATTGACTGGAGCCAGATTGAGTGGCCCACTGGACATTGGCCCATAGTGGCTGGCCATGGTGCGAGATGGACTGGGCTCTGGGAGATTGCGTTCTGGAGAAGCGCGAGCGAGGTCGCCGGCCGAGATGACAGGGGGGGAGGGGACGGAGTAGGTCGTAGGGCGGATATAGGGGGGAAGTAGGCACTTGCCACTTGCCACCAGCAGGACGATGGCCATAGCCGCGGACGGAAGGTTTAGGAGGCTCGACTGGCTCGCCTGGCTCGTCAAGGCTCAAATTAAGGCTGCGGCTGTCGTGACTGTCCCGGCGCAGGTACCACGACGGGCCGCCAGTCAGGAAGCAGGACACGGGCGCCACCCAAGCAGAAAACAGGCACCTAGCAGGGCAGCGCTAGCAGTACTCCGTACACTGCTACAGTAATTAGCAAGAAGCTGGCAAATTGCTGCATGCAGTTTAGGAGAAGATGGTGCGGTCGCCCACAGCCCACCGCCGGTTGTTTTGGCTGTCAGGGCACCAGAGCAACGGTGGGGAGAGAGGTGGATAAGCCGAGAGGGAGGATCCTGAGGTCCTGAGGAGGAGGAAAAGGAGAGGCCCGGCCAATTTGCCGTCCAGGCTGGAGCATGTCTGTACACATCAGACAACAGGCCTGGTACACATGCTGCTGGTACCATCCGTATATCCATTATGGTAATCCATCCTCTTACTGCACACACTCTAACGTGGACTGTGGACCGTGGAGGCGATAGGGGCGGGTAGCATTGACTCTCGAGGGTCACATTTCTAGGGAGTAGGCAGTCTTAGGAGCCCTCGGTCCGGCGTACCGTACACATAATTAGCAGTTCGGTTCGCAGGAAGTAGGAAGAGCAGGCTTGCGATGGTGCAATTGCATCGCCAGACGGCGTGTCGAGCGAAACTCTGAAGTTAGTAGGGAGTAGCAGCAGTCTGGGCCGATTACTGTAGAATTAGGATGATCAGGAGAATTAGCACCATGATGGCCGGGTTTCACACTGCCACTTCAGGGGCTGTGTGGGCTGCCGATGCCGCTGTGAGCTGTCTGATTGGCCCCATGCTCGGGCTTGGCAGCCCCGATCGGCTTCCCGCCCATCAACCTCGTCGATTGCTTGTCGCTTGCTCGTCCATTGATCAATTGATCGTCTGTTTCGGCCTCGTCGAAATCTCGTTTGTAGATTGAAATGTGAATCTAGCCGGGCACCTAGCCGGGTGTCTCAATTTGGAGAATATGCGAACAATAATCTCGCGGCGGCATGCTATGGAATACCGTGACTAATATATTGCAAGGGCAAGGGGTCAGGGGATAGAACTGTTCAGATTCCCGATCCAGAGAACGGAGTAAACACGCTTTAGGGCACGGGGAGAGCAGTACGGAGGACAGAGTGGGACAGAGTGGTACAGAGGACGGAGAATCACCTGTTAGAAATTTACTAGGACAAATCTTAGGGTTAGTTACCCTACTACGTACTCTGTCTGTACAGAAAAGTTCCATGTGTGTTCCGGGACAGCTGTCTCCTCATGTCTCATGTCTATCCAACGAGACAGCCAGCACGAAGTACGTCAAGGATCAGCTCGATCGTGATGGGATCCGTGCTTTGCTGTGCTTAGCTGTGCTGTGCTGTTTATTTTTTCTCTTTTCCTGCACTGAGGACGTAGTATGAATGATATGAATGTATGTCACGCGCCGTGACACATGCCGCCCGTGCTATCATCTATCATCCATCTATCGATCGCTGCCCGTGCTCGGATCTTTGCTTGTTTGCTCGGCAGGATCAGCCCTCCATCAGCCACCTGCTCATCAGCCGGGAAAGCCTGAGAGCCCCATGCCTCTGCCAGTTTGATTGTTTTGCTCTGCTGCGCACTTGGTCACCGCCATCGACGCGTCCAGTCTGAGGTCTATGCGTGGTTGCCCCGAGAAACAACTGCTGTCGCAACGTAATATGTTTGAGCTCAATCCCAATCTCAGCTGCCACCTGATGGAGAAGTGTGAACTGTGGCCCTGTGCGTGACAAACGGCGGCGGCGGCGGTCTGGAATCGGAGTCTAGGGTGCACATTGTATACAGTGACCTTCTACCTGGTACTTGGTACCTCGTATCTGGGCCTCAAGAGACTCGACTCGGTATTCTAGAACTCTAGACTTTGGAGTCTGGACTCTGGACACAGGTTCGACTGATACTGCCGCCTGGATCACAGACCCAAAGAAGCCCGGCACCCGGCAGCCGGCACTCGTCATCATCAGCTCTCCGCAGCTCCCGAGAGCCAGTCACCTATCTACAAAGTATCACGGATGCACGCATCATGTACTAACTACTATTCTACTATTACACAGCATGTCTATCTAGGTACCTAGGTACCTGACCTGGTATGTGTCCGGATGCAGAGCACAGAGTACGGAGTACGGAGTACAGGGTGTCCGTTACCCAACAGCTATCCTGGTCGACTTCTATGTGTGTGAGCGTGTGCCTGTCGGGGTGGAAAACTTATCCAGAGGCGCCGTACAACGTCATGATGACAACCTGCCTGGTCTTCCCACCATCCTCATGCCTCTTCCATCCAACAGCATTGCTTCGACTTCCTACGCCATGTTAGGTATTTCAGTTGTGTGCGACTCGACTATATTACCTTACGGCTCCAGTATTGAGGACAGGACAGTGAACTCCGTACTACCAGTTACCAGCTAGCTACCACCTTCCAAGACTCCCGGGGAACGCATCATAGAGTGCGTCACCACCAACGGGAATGGGAAATGGTCATCCCTCTGCGGAGGTCCTGGACGGGCGCTGCATCCGGACACGTCCCGAGATCCCATCATGATCCCAGCCAGGCTGAACTTCAGCGAGAATGTTCAACCACGGTGAAAATCTCGACCTCTGCTCGCCAGGGAGTGAGTGAGTGACAAATGAGTGAGTACTCGTGAGGTCATGTATCTGCTCTTGTGCCCCGATCCTTGCCCCTCCCTCCCCCCGGCTCTCATGAGGTATATCTCTTGACCGTGTCAGAAAAGCAAATGGTGTGTTTCTCACGTTCCTGTCTCTCACATTCCTGTCTCCGGCCTCCCACAACGTCAAACCCATGCATCCCTACGTCGGTCTTTTTCTCGGCTTGGGCGCGCTCGCAGCGGCCGCCCCCCAGGTCACTCTCACTCCGCTCAGTGGCCCTATCCCGCCGGTCCGGAGTTCCGAGGTGACTGGACCGACCTCCCATGGACCGTTCTCCGGCACGCCGACCGTCACGGGCGCCTTGTCCGCCCCGGCGACCGCTCAGTCGATCGCGCCTGCTGGTGCGCCTGTTGTCACCTACACCAACAACAATGGCAAGCTGCAGGCTTCGTACATGCCGGTGCCCTACCAACCTGCCGGCGGTCAGGGGGTGAATGGAACCACTCCGTACTACCACCCGCTGTCTGACTTCGACTACGAGTCTCTCACCTTGGCCCTCTACCAAGAGTGGATCGAGCTCGACCTTTTCCACTACGGACTGGCCACATTCTCCGTCCAGGACTTCGAGGCTGCCGGTCTCACCGCCCAGGATCGATTTCTGATCGAGTTCATGGCAGACCAGGAAGCCGGCCATGCGACTCTGCTGAGCAACATCCTCGGTCCTGCCGCCCCGCCTCAGTGCACATACAACTATCCCTTCACCACGGTGCGAGAGTTTATCGATTTCTGCCAGAAGTTGACGCGGTTCGGCGAGTCTGGAGTCTACGGCTTCCTGGGCCACTTGGATTCCCGCGAATCCGCCACTCTGCTGCTCCAATCCATCAGCACCGAAGCCCGACAACAGATGATCTTCCGCCAATTCGACGGTCTATTTCCCATGCCGGTCTGGTTCGAAGTGGGCTGTCCGCAGAGCTGGGCCTGGACATTGCTGGCACCATATATCTCGAGCTGCCCAGCGAACACGACGCGGCTGGCGTGGCAAAACTTCCCTTCGCTTACGGTTCTGAACCAGCCGAATCCAGCAAAGACAAACCCCAACCTGGGCGCGGCTCAGGCAGGCACGGGCTCGAACCCCCTGAACAGCAGCGACATTGCCGCCAGCAACCAATGCCTCAACGCGACGGGCTCGTCCGACTGCGCGCCAGCCATCAGCCAGAACCGCTCCATCCCTCTCTCGTACCCGGGCCGGCCCGTCCATTTCGCCTGGGGTAGTGTCGGCGAGCCCGTCGGCCCCAACAACAGCTATGTCACCAGCCGCTCGCCTCTGGCCGACCAGCCTCGCTATGCCATGTTCGTGTCGCAGCTCAACGCCACCTACGTGCCGCTGGTCAACGTCAGTCTCGCCGCCAACACCGCCTCAGCCGTCCAGCCCAACATGAGCACCTTTGCCGGCGACCCTGCGGCCAATGGAACTATCTTCATCTCCATCGTCTCGCATAATCCCTATGTCACGCCCTTCAACCTCAGCCTGGTCAATCCGTACGTTTGGAGCGGGCCGGTTCTGTATCAAGCGGGCTAGATAGAAAACGGGATATGGATCCTGCATTATACTGCCGGATTGATACTGCATCATGCTGCATCTTGTTGCGTTTCGCTTGTCGTTGATGTAGTTACCTGAGGTGGTCATGGCTGGGTCTACCTTGATGTCTGGTATATTCTCTGCTTGCTCTGCTTGCTCTGCTTGCTCTACACACAGGCTTGAGAAAATAGGTTGAAAGTGCCAAAGTGTTGAAAGGAAGATACGGAGATAGATATGCCAGCATAGCATACCGTATTCATACCCATACCTAATTAAAATTATCTACTATCTTCCGTATCAGGTAGTCTATAATTGACATGTAGGTAGATGCTTACCAATAACTAGTTCATTGTTGTGTCGTATTTTTACGAGATCTTTACGAAATCTAGTAACCTCAAGTGATAACAAAAAATAAATGTGTGTGTGTGTGTGTGTGTGTGTGTGTGTGTATGTGTGTGTGTGTATGTGTGTGTGTGTGTGCTGGTAATATAACCAAGTGGCCTTCTCCTTTTTGGCGGCTGTCATGGTGTAACAGTTTAGGTCAACCGTGATAATATGTATACATGTATGTATATACATGTGTATGTGTGTGTGTATCTGTATATCTGTGTGTATCTCTATCTGTATCTACTAAAATCGCACCTCCCCCTCCTTAACCCAGCTCCAGTCGCTATCGAACCGGCCCCAACCACCGTCCGGGGTATCCTGCATCTTCAAGTCGTGCACGACGAAATCGTACGCGCCCTCGGGCGGTTCTTGGCCTTGACACACCTGGCCGGCCATGGCGATGTTGAGGATGACGGTGAAATCGGCCAGGCGCCTGATTCCCTGTGGGATGGTGTTTTTCATCACGGCGCGGCCGTCGATCCACCACAGCAGCCGGCCAGTGCCGTTCTCATTTTCGTCCTGCTGCCACGCAAACTCGAACCGCACGGGTCGGCGTTGCTGGAGGCCCGGCAGGACGGACTCGCAGACGCGGTGCTTGTTCAGGTCTTGCGGCACGTAGTGGCCCCAGTGCAGGCACGAGTGGTTGACGTAAGTGCTGTTCCAGGTCTCGGCAATGTCGACCTCGCCGTCCGTCGGCCAGCTGAAGGGCTCGGCCGGCAGCAGCCAGAAGGCCGGCCAGAGCCCCGGTCCGCAGGGCAGGGTCAGCGTCGCCACCAGGCTACCGCGCGACCGGCCCAGCCGTTGTCGCGACACGAGGCGTGCCGACGTGTATTTCTTCGCCGGGTCCGGCTGACGCGGCTGTGAAATGGCCCGGAGCACGAGCAGATGGTTCGGAGTGCTACACATGGCTGGTCAGTAACAGAACACAGAACGAACTGCTGACTTGTATGTGTACGAGTGGAAAAGACAGACTCCAATCGTAGATGGACCTCAGCTCGATCATGAATGGGAGGAATATCTTTCGAATACATCCTGGATATCCACATAGGGAAGGCGAACGCGGCAGACCCGGACCCGAAGGAGGACTTACTAGAAGGAATTCGCCGGCTCGTTCGTATAGTACTGCTTCTCGTCGTTCCCCCAGCCTTCGTTGCCCACCTTCTGCTCCCACTCGACACTGACGGGAATCGAAGGATCGAAACGCGGTTGCCAGTACACTGCCGGTCCGGCGTTGTTGGGATGCGTGCCTTGAGGGACTAGGGGCGGGGCATGCTGTTGTTGTTGTTGTTGATGAACCCCGCCCTGGTAGTAGGAAGGATGTGCTTGCTGTGCTTGTTGTCCGGGGTAAAGATTCGGCGGCTGTTGCTGGTATACATAGCCTGGCCCAGGATAGGAATGGTATGGCTGTGACTGCGGCGGGGGTTGAGATTGAGACTGAGGTTGAGGTTGGTACTGCTGTGGCGGCTGAGACTGCGAGTGCTCATTGAAGAGTCTCTGGCCCTCTTGGTGTAAGTCTTTCAACTGGGATTTGATGGCCGAGAAGGCGCTTTTGAAGGGCATGATGTTGGCCCTCTGCCCTCCGGTCAGGTTCCGTCTATTCGCTGCTGCTGCTGGCTGGCTGCTGGCCGGCTGCTCACTGCTAGCTTCGACACCGAGATCAGTTCGCTATCAAACTCAGCTTTGGTCAACTGATACACGTGCTCAACCCTCGTCCGACATACACCCAAGACGGGGAGCAGGTGCGAGCAGAGGTTGTCTGAAAAATCAAAATCAACTGACCTGATCTACTGCCGCTCAAGGAGAATCTTCTGCGACGAAGATCCAAGCCATTGAAACTTAGATAGCAATGAACCGGGGGTGGCGGCCGTCGTGCTTGGTGATGTGCTGGCAGCCAAGCGGCACATGCATAATTCCAAGAAGTAATAATATATGTGTCTCCGGGCCAGCCGCCGCTGCCTGCGACCTCCGAGCCCTCTATTGAATTGATTCATTCATCTGTTTCTGTGCAACCTGAGCATGAACTTGACTTCTTTTAGCTTGATGTATTGCAACCAAGCACACAGATCCCGAACTGGGCTGGGTGGCACAATAACGAGGGCTAGGGCTTGCTCTGAACAGTGACTTGAAACAGTATCCTAACCGTCCTACTGAACTCATCTCAATCTCTCCCGCATTGCGCTGAAAGTATGGCCAGGCCTGGTCTTCCAACATCCCGCGTTGATAACATCGCTCGGGATCCTGCCTGCCCGCACGCCCGCACGCCAGCGACGAGCTAGCTAGGTAAGAGGAGGAGCAAGAGCCTTCACCATGACACCTTTCAACCGGGTGGGCGATACTGTCGCATTGCCCGGAGTCCAACTCTACGTGCACCCTCGCCCGGCGCCGCAATGAATCCAACCCGAGCTCGAGTGGCACAGTGGCCGACTTGAAGCAGCAGCAGCAGCAGCATGAAAAGGAGGAAGAAAGACATGACGAGTGCAGGCTCAAATGGCACGCTGTAGGAGAAAGACTACGTGATGCCTTTGGGGCCACAGCCACAGCCACAGCCAGCGCTGTGTGGCTACCAATATCTTGACTGTGACGTTGGAGACGGGATATGCTGTGTACACGATAAATCGCTCCATCCAAAAACGGAGCTCGTTACACGGTCTAATACACGTTGCTGGGCGAGTCGAGCGTACTCGACCACAAGGCAAGGCTATGGCTGCCATTTCCTTGTTTTGCTTCACAGGGTCGCGGAAAAGTAAAAAGAACGCGACCATATTAGATTTTAATTTCCATATTATCATTAGGTAGTAATAACTACTTAGATGTACACAGTTCACATATCTGTATCAGACATGTTGTAAGGAACTGTCGTAACGATCGTGATGGATGCGTGGGTATCGTTTCTCCAGTGGGAGGGTGTCGGACGAGGTCCACTCGCCTCGTTTCCCATCCCAAGCTCTTGTCGTCCCCATTCGTTCCCAACTCATTACACCTCTATCTCTTCTTTCCTTTCTGCTTTGCGCACAAAACTGCGCATTGCTTTTCTGTTGTCCGTCATGTGTCAAGCCACGCCGCAGAGGCTGTAGCGTTCACAATTGCTCGCCGTGCTCTGCGTCCTTTTCTGCCTTGGCGTTGTCAGCGCTGTCGCGACCAACATCGGCGTTTGCATTAGCATTGCCATTGGCAGTCGAGCTGGTTGCAGCTTCTCCAGCCTCAGCAACATCTTCATGGGTTCCGGCTGCTCTTCGGATCGCAGCGATCTCCTCCGGGGGCGGGGCTACCCAGGACGA
Organism: Capronia epimyces CBS 606.96; assembly: GCF_000585565.1. Lineage (NCBI taxonomy): Eukaryota > Fungi > Ascomycota > Eurotiomycetes > Chaetothyriales > Herpotrichiellaceae > Capronia > Capronia epimyces. Next base: position 712,995 of record NW_006912906.1, read on the forward strand.
ACTCTTCCAGGGCTTGACGCCGAGGAGATACATGGTATCAATCTCTTCCAGAGTCCGACCCTGGCCTTCCATAACGAAGAAATAGACCAGAAGCACACCGACAAGGTTGCAGCCTGCGAAGACGTAGCCGTACAGGAAGTCAATGTCGTGCGTGATGAAGGGGGTAAAGAATGCGATCAAGAAGTTCCAGAACCAGTTGGAGGCCGTCGACAACGCCATAGCCTTGGCACGATAGCGAGAAGGATACAGTTCGCCGCAGATGGTCCAGATCATAGGGCCCCAGGTTGTCGCAAAACCAAAGATGAAAAATGCGGCAATGACGATCATGGCAGTGCCACTCGATTCAGTGGACTGGGGGTCGTCACGGTTCAGGGAGAAATGACCGACGCTGGCAAAGATCATGAACATCATGAACATCCAGAGGCCGCCCACAATGAGGGACTTCCGACGACCATAGTGCTCGACGATGTATAGGCCGTAGAAGGTGGTGCCGAAGTTGATGCCGTTCAGAATCATCTGGGTGACGAAGGAGTTGTTGATGCCGGTGGCCTTGAAAATCACCGTACCGTAGTAGAAGAAGTAATTGGCACCGGTCAACTGCTGGAACATCTGCAAAAGAACGCCGAGGCAGATACGGTAAAACATCTTGGGCGCAGTGAACATGTGGAGCCATTCCCTGACGACACCTTCCTGTGCTGCTTCGGCCCGGAGTTGGAGTGCAATCTCCTCCGATTCGAGGTGGACGCTGTAGTGGTTCGGGGGCGCACCGTAGACCTTATACATGACCTGCTTGGCTTCTTCTACTCTGCCTTTGCGGTAGAGGTAACGTGGCGTATCGGGGAAGAAGAGGATGCCGACACCGAGGATGATAGGCCAGACAAAGCCAACACCCATCGGAATTCTCCACGATCCAGAGTTGTCACGTTGATGTTCGTAAGTGCCGAAGTTGACGCAGGAAGCGAAGAAGATTCCAAGAGTGATCTATTCGACACAGGTTAGCCAACAGCGCCCACAGTTACGGTGGGAACTTTGAGTTTGGGACTTACAAAGAGCTGATATGTGCTAATCAGAGCACCACGGATATGACGGGGGGCGGTTTCAGCTGCAACAAGTCAGCAGGAGGAAATGAATGGGTTGGCTAGGATTTGGTGCATACCCATATACATGGGCACCAGCAGGGACAAAGCGCCGACACCGAGGCCAGCGTTCCATCTGCCCATCATCATCTGGTACCAATGGTGATCCGAAGAGATCATGACGATGTTGCCGACACAGAAGATGATACACCAAAAGGTGACGCTCAACCTTCTGCCAATAAGATCGGCAATAGGAGCAGCAACCAGAGCACCGATCAAGGTACCGATTGAAAGCTATGGAAGCATTAGCCTAGCAAACCAAGCGGGGAAGGGACATGTGAACACACCAATGCCACGATGAGGCCTGACCGGACGTTGCTGAAGTATGCGGTGCCATCGCTGTGATGCTGACCAAATCTCTCCAGGAAATCTGGCATCGCCAGGAAGCCGCTAATCTGGCCAGTGTCGTAGCCGAAGATGAAGCCGCCCATTGAGATGAGAATGCCCATCCAGAACGACTCCCAGGTTACTCGTTTCAGGGGCGAGTAGTCCAGGCCGGCCAGCGACTTTCTCGCCTCGGCGTCTGCCTGGCCATTGCGCGGATCGTATTTGTCATATCTGACTGTGTTGGTGAGGCCGAGCGACTCACGCGTCAGCTTTGGTTTAGGGGCCTTGAGAAAGCCCATGTCTTTGTTATGATGTTGATTCAATCAAACTTTGTGTTGAAGTTGAGATCCAGTTGGAAGACCTTGGGTGAGCGAGGGCATGGACCTTATACTCCCGGTCAGCCCTCCGCTAGAGCAAATCATGGCATCACACGTGCACGATTTGTCTCGTTATGTTACCTCGAACAACGGCGGAGGTCCGCGGATGGGACGAATCTGTTTGTGTGTGACGTGGAGCGAGGCTCTCTGGCCTCAGGCCCACCATCACGGGGTGAGGTACATACGACCTAGTACTCCGGATGTATCGTGGTATTGCAACTGTGGATACCGAGGAACGCCGCAATAGCCAGCCGATGGATCTGGAACTATGAGGCAAAGCATTGACCGCCCAGCAAGCTAGTGATAGGCTTGAGCTTGAATGCGCCATGACAGATCGGTGGTGTGAAGCGATTTTTCTCTGGATCGGTACTCTAGTATACAGTCCAGTCGACCTCGAACATTCGAGGCTACCCCCTCGGGCCTACCGGAACGCGGCGGACTGGACATCCCAGCATAATGCACACATCATTATTACTGATCTGGGGCTTGTCAGCAACTCGGAATCATGATCATTTGACCCAATGACGACCAGGGTTGCATCGCAGCCCTGACCGAGAACCGGGGCAGAAAATTCCATGCTCGTTCATCTATCTTTTGCCCCGTGGGGATATGTTTCCTGCGAAGCGAATCCGAGAGCCAGGTGTACCTTTCTAGCGAGGTGTACACCGAACCCTAGAGAGCAGCGGGAGGAAGCAGGCCTGGGGCCTGAGCTCTTGCCCAAGCAGGCAGCTGGGGGAACTGGGAACTGATCAATACAAAGCTCATACCAGTAGTATAACCAGCTGACAGGGGCAGACTATTACAGAGTAGCAGATACTAGACCCGGGGCCCAGACCTTGTAACATGTGGTCCTGCTCATCTCATCAATCAACCATCGACAGGAGTTGCGTCCAAAGTTAGTTGAGTCAGCGGAGTGATTTGTGCCTCGGTCGATGGATTCTTAGCCGCGCGAAGTGAAGTGAGTTTCGGAGAATGCCAGCATCCAGCATCCAGCGTCCTGCGTCCAGGGTCTCAGGGGAAGAGAAGAGGCACAAAAGGTGGAGGGTGGAGGGAAAGGTGACGCCAGCGGCGCACCTGCGGAGAATTCTGGCTGCAACAGTCGGGTGGCTTGGCTAGTCACCTGATGCTTAAAAAAAAGTCTTCCGCTAGTGTTCGAGAACAACCTCTGTGCACCGTTATATCCGCTGTCACATTGGACAGCAACCGTCACTAGAACCCAGTCGACCTGGCAACTCCACCGGCTTGGACGGTACTATCGCGTGAGGCTCATAATCTTACTGTGGTGATCACTACGGAGTGGTCCCCGTAGAGTCCAGAGTACAGGTACGTACCAATATTGATTAATCTGGACCGCTCTGGTAACACTTGTTGCTGGTCGACTTGTCCCGGTGACAGGTGCACAATGTCGTATGCTTACTTTAGGTCAATTCTCTTGATGAGACGACGCTGACCTCCTCCGTCTCGACCGTGACCATGGGTGACTCCGGCTATTCGCCCTGTCGAGCTTCTAGTCCAACAGCACCAGTGTACAACTTTGACGGTCTGAGTGCTGAGCAAAAGAAAGAAGGCAGGGTTCACAACAGTTAACGCAGCAGATGGACAGGATACTCTCGAGCACGTTTGACGTGATGATCTTCTTACGACCAAATGACCGGGCTATCTTGATGCGTTGCTCGAAACTTCAACACCCATCAATCCGTCGGGTCGCTTCTAGGTCAGCTATGGTGGCGGCTACTTGGACATCTCTTCTCAGGCTGCCGTCTAGACTTCGTGGCTACGAAAGTATTCTTCAATATCAATCAACGACGTTCAGGAAGTCAACACAAAATCCAGCAAGCAGGTGACACAGCTAGGCTTTTGATTTTGCTATCGTCGTAAGTTCTACTTTCACGAGTGCTCTTCCCCCGAACAAACCGCCGCTGTATCTTCCCCAGTTCAGTTCACCAAAGAGCCTCCGGTCCCTCTCCCCCACGCCCGGGGCAGCATTGACCTTCCGAGAACCTCATGTTCTTTGCTCCGCGTGTTGCCTGCCATGATTTACGGCGCCGTGCAACCTTCCACAGCTGCTCAGCTGCGTACTATAGTCCCATATGAGAACGGGTCGCCGCGACGGAAGTCCGTGATCTCCCTCTTGGATGTTCTGGGGCAGTGAAGCTCGGCCACCTGCCCAATTCTCAGCCTAGGTGAGGTATTCAAAAGTGGGTGACTTCGATCGAACTAATGTGACAGGCGGATTTCGGTGCCTGGCGCGCTCTTCAATAGATTCCACCACACACAGCGCCAGAGGGCTCGAGTCCAGCCAGAAGGATCTGATAGATATCTATTCCTCGGATTGTTCGTGATGGATGCATCATCTCGGTACGCTTGTCCGGAGCAGTGACACGAGGTTCAATCACGTGGAGCATGCTTACACAACGCCCCAGTTCTCGAGGTATTATTGTCACACCACGCAAATCCTCCGACCCATTATTTCTTTTCAAGGAATCGCGTGACTCAACGACCCACGATCTACGTATAACAGCGGTCTGGAACTTTTTTCTTCGGCCGGGGAACTTCCTTCGAGATCTGGATTCGGGTTTTCGGTCGGTGACGTAGCATCTGCCGTTACCTGGTGCCTGGCTAGGGACGGTCAAAAGAGCCTCAGCCCAATCATAGTGATTCTCGGCTACCACACTCCCGAAATATCTACAGGCGCTTGTGAAGCATCTATACCAACTCCTTCAGGGGCTCAATCGCTGGCGTCGTCCCCTAGGTACCTCTCCGTCTCTGGGCTGTCCCCTTGTCATATCAACAGCTCTCAGTACTATTCTACCATACAGTAGTAAGCACCTACATTGTCCACTTCCCAAGGCTGGCCCTGGTTTCCAACAAATGATGGCTTGGTGCATGCACGAAACAATTGCCTCGCTGGTCGATGAGAACCTAGCACCTGAGACCACGCTCGAAACCACCGACGATGAGTCACGCTGCTGGCCCGATCAAGCATCCTGGTAGCTCACGCTCCATTCCTTTGTAGTCTTGATGATCATGGCCTTGCTACCGTCGCTGCCTTGGCTGCCTGCGCCGTCGGAGCGGGTGCTCTCACTCCTGGATCTAATCTTGACGGGACCCGGGTTGTGACTATCTCTTTCAGCCTTGCGTCCGGCGACGGTGTTGGTCACGACACGATTGGAACTGGTGATGGCGTGGCCGATGCCGGCACCAAGTCCCTGGCGTGGAAGATCAAGGGAGGACTCAGTGGCGCGGTGCCGGTCCGCGCCGCCGTCAACATTGGTCTCGGCAGCGCTTTTGAGTGCCTGGCTTCGGACCTGGGAGGCAGCCTTGCTCTGTGCCATCTTGCCCATCAGGTAACTATCGTTGCCGTAGTCGAAGCGGCCGTCGCTTTCGTGGATCATGCCAGACAAATACCCGGCTTGAATGGAGTCGATGAAAGGCCGCAGGTGTGGGACGCAGGCGGCGAAGACGCACCAGAAAACCTCGAGAATCGTGGCAACCGTCGGCAGCCAGCTGTGCAAAGTGACATCCGAGGTATGATCAAAAAGGAAGTGCAGCCCGCACAGCCGCCATATGGTACACCCAATGGCGCCGGTGCGGAAAGAGAAGGCAAAGCACACGGCCATTTTCTTCTGCTTCTGCAGCTGCAGGTTGTAGACCAAGTAGGTGGGCAGAGCCATGAGGGCCACATCGGTCACGATGTCGACGACTCCCGTGGCGATCCAGAAGCCGTTCTGGCCGAAGCATTTGCCGGTCGTGACGAGGTATGGATGTGGAAGCTCACACTGGAACGCGCTGCCCAGGATCGAGGTCAGGGTCCAGAGACCGACGACACTACCGACGGCCAGCATGGGAATACGGTAGCTTTTGGACGGCGCCAGAGCCAGCAGGAGCGACAACGTTGACCCCTTGCCGAGGGATAGGCTGATGATGTACAAGATGTTCCACGCATACTCGGCCTTTTGAAAGCCGTCGTAGTCGTCGGCAGATACGGTCGACAGCTTCGAGCCCAGTCCGTGGCTGACCTGGCTGTTGATGGCAATGGTGAATCCAACGGAACAGACCTGGACGCCGACCGAAAGGAAATGTTAGAACGCGATGCGCCAATCGTGATTAATCCGAGTGTCACTCACCATTGCCGCAATGAGGATGCAGTCGGCCCAAACCAATCTTTTCCGCACGATGAGTTTGCTGCCGAGCACAGTGACCATGGCCAGGCACATGGTGGTCATGGCGATCCACGATACCAAGTTGACAATGGGGCCTCTCTGGGTTGCAGAAATCAAGGGCACACGAACGACCCAATAGTGAAGAGCCGCCATCATCCTCTTGTCAGATGGTGTTCGGGAGGAGTTGCGAGCACAATGGACGGCTTCTGTCTCTCGCTGGCTACGAGTTCAGTTCAACAACAAGAATGCGACGGTGGTGGATGTAGTCTATTAGAGAGCACAGGTCTTGTCGGCGACCATGTCACAGAGAGAAAGAGAGAGAGCGAGCGATACTGAGCAGGCAAATCAGAAAACGGTGACTACTCTGGTTGTGACCTTGACCAGACATTGGGGTCATAAAAGGGGTTAGATGATATGCGATGCGACGCAACATGAAATGTGATAAGGATAAGTTGGCCTGGTATGGTATCAGGGCAGCGAAGGGGATCCTGTGAGTCTGCCTGCCCTTTCTGACCGGGCTGTCTACACAGGACGCAGTACGGGGTACGGAGTCCATGGTCGCAGACATGTCCAGTCTACACAAGTTCAAAGGCCGAGGCCTCTTATGTGCCGCTGTCACTGAAGTCAATCCAGTAACCCTGACCTTGCCACGAGCGAGGCAGACTGTTGACTGAAAATCTCCGTGCTTGCAGCTTGCACTTTGGCTCTGGCTCGCGGGTTGCGGCTGGCATGGGGCGTTCCGCTAAGCAGAGCGCGGCAGAGCCAACATGGGAGTGCGTTGAAGTATGGATGTGCCGGTCCGGTAGGACGGGGGCCCAGCAAACGGCATCCGCTGGTGCATGGGTGACGGCGGCGACAGCTCCCCGGACAAGGGGTGTGCAGGCGGATTGGATCACTCGTAAGGATCCCCTGCCCTCCCGCGTCAGCCGGGGTCTTACAGCAGATGCTGGTCGATCATGGAGCATGCTCCATGCCATCCCACGTACGTATCCAGAGACTACCGCGTACTGAGTACGGAGGACTACCACTACTCGCCTTGCTGTTTCAAGGAGGCCGAAGGCCAATGACTGAGGTGCATGTGGGAGTGCACCTGCATTTCAGCTGTACAGATAGTTACAGTTTCTGCTTTCTCCCAAAGGGTCCAGATTGCCCATTGCCCCCCGGATATGCAAGTCGACCGTCCCCGCGACAGGCTCAGGCTGTCTTGTCTCCTGCTGCGCTGGTGGACGAGGTTCGACCTTCGACCTTTAACCTTCCGCCACCATTGCAGGGAGGTTCTACTTGGAGAGGTCGATCTCGGCCGTCTCATGTGTGTGTTCACATCCCACATCCCATGCAGCATGCGGCATGCAGCATCCCAGTCTCTGGTCTGGGTCCCATGGCAATCACAAACGACCATCCCCCATGCCTATGGCCACTTGGAGTGTCACGGAGGTTGTATGAGTATGTACCAAAGTAGTGTCTTTGATTTACTTCTGCCCCCTGACCGCGACCCCAAACATAAACAAGCGAGCGCGACTCCGGCATTTCCGATGAGATAGTGGTGAAATACGTAGTACGTACTACATAGTATCTGTACTCACTTACAGAGTACTCCGTACTCCGTCCTCGGTCCTTCGTAACAACCCTGTATCCGTACTAGTGTACGGCAGTTCCAAGTCCTCCGTACTCCGGACGCGTTAAGGGCTTAAGGGCCGGTGTGTGATAAGTCAAGGCCATCACGGGATGAAGAGCCTTAGGCGCCTCCAGAGTGTGTCGACAGGGTTCAGGGGTTAGGTGCAGTAGCAGTAATAGTAGGACTGTTATTTGTGATCACACTCCGTCCTGTGAATCTGTATCCGTGTCTTATCTAATTCTATCCTGGCAGGTTGATTGCAGATTGCAGATGGCAGCCCCAACTTACAACAGCGGACTCGAGCGCATGCAGGATATAGTATGTGTGCCAGTGGCGGTATGTTTTGTTTTGCGTTTGCCCTAATTCCTAGGTCCACCTAAATATACCTGGGTCTGTCTGTGTCAACTGTCAACTGTCAACTGTCAACAGTCAGCTGTCAACAACGTTGCGGTTGTAACTGTGACAGTAACTGTAGTATGTGGGTGCCCGTACTAGCAAGGGCAAGGGTGTAGAATGAGTGAGTACTCAGTGTCCAGACACTGACACAGGCCTGGCAGGCCAATCCTCATTTCTGGGCTGGCATGGGCTAGGGTGGGATGGGATAGGATGTCTGCCGTCTTCAGCAAGCAACACCATTGATCAATTAGTATTCAATATTACATGAGTCAGGTAGGCAGGCACACAGGGATAGGGATATCCAATGCTGTCAGATAGTCAGACACAGGGATAGGGATATCCAATGCTGTCAGATCGGTAGATAGGTAGGTACTAGCTACCTACCGTACGGGATGAGATACGTATGGTATGCACCATGCACCATGGAGCAAACACAAACAGACCATCCTATCTCTTTCGCCAACAATCGACTCAGTCTGGCCCCCCTCACCCCTCCCTGCGACCGACCATCCCAGATATACGAAAGCCGTACTCTGTCCTGTTTTGTACGAGTACTCCGTACAGAAGAGAGAGATGATCGACTAGAATGAGACGGCATCTTTACCTTTACCTTTACCTAAATTATATCACATGCCTAATGGACGTGCAGATACCTTACCGGATACTAGTAGATTTTTCCCATACACCAAGTCACAACCAACCGACTAACCAACCAACATCAAACACAAACATTCTTGTCCATCACCGTCGACTCCCAATCGGCTCGAACCCCGAACGGACACTAATACTAATTCTTGAGTGCTGTTGCCATTGCCAGTACGAGTACCAGTATGTCCGTTTGGTTTGGCATGAAGCGGTGAAGCGGTGAAGCGGCGGGAAGGTTGAGCCTGGCAAGGATTGTCGATTGTCGATTCGATTGCCCATCAGACCTCGATATCACAGCAAGCTTTCACGCAAGCTTCCACCTTGGATCCGTACCTTTCCACCTCGCCTCTCCTGGGTCGACATCTCGCATCTCGCATATCCTTAGTCTCGGACAAGCGCTGCACTCCTCAATTTCGACCTGCCTATCCGTACGTCGGCTCTTTCACAGGACCGAGGATACTAGAGGCGCAGGGAAACGTATGTTTTTGCAGCAACCGGCATCACATCGAGCACTACTCTGTACTCTGTAGTACATGTACGGAGTACGGATAGGAGTAGAGAGATCCATGCCAGCTTGCCGCACTCCACCAGGACGGTGATGCAGGAGATATTGGTTTCAGCCACGTCCAGACTCCATGGCCGTCAGAGAAAGAGCAGAATCGACCTGGCTGAAGTAAGGCGCACGAGAAGTATCGGTGGCAATGTCAGCGAGCAATCATCATCACGCTCGCTTTCCAAGCTTGAAACCACTCTCGAAAGTCTAGCATGCCCTGGTCAGGCGCAGCCCCGTGTCCACTGTCCAAAATACCAACCGACGGACTCCCTGCTCGGTATGCAAGCCACGGGGTTGACTAGACACAAAATCCCCGGCCACTCTGTACGAAGCCTTGTCCAGGGATCCACCTCAGTAGCATCCCCTGGTGCTGTGCCGCATCCCACCCTGGGTCTCCGACACGATCATCGCAGTAACGTATCTGGCTGCGTGCCATCCCGTCGACCACATGCAACGCAAGTCCAAAACCCCCTTGCCAGGACTCAGGCTATTGCTTCGGCCCTGGCATGGGATTGCACACCTTTTCCCTCACCAGGCTCTTTAGTTCTTGCCAGGCCCGCTGCTGGGAGAAGACGCTGCCTCTGCTCTGCCTTTCGCCTGGAAACCTCAAGGCAAAGAAACACTTCATTCTCCCCCGTTGATTGAGCAGGTTGTGTTCTTGTGTCAACCGAATCTCTCAACCAGCACGTCCGTTTGGCAAACCGTCCGATCATCCACACGCTCTCTTTTCCCGCCAGAGCAATCCTGCACCTCCGCGAGTCATTACCAACGGTTTGCATCCCGACTCTTGGCTCTGAACAACACCACAATGATGAGGGACACCTTCGCAACGAAGAGCGGTGGTAAACTTGCCTCTGAGATGCACTACTCCAGCGGGTCTTCCTCAGAAGGTGCTCTCCATCATGGTGATGAATCGGTCAATCGAGACGAAGAGGAGATGGCCAGGTTGGGCAAACGACAAGAACTAAGGGTAAGACTTGTCTCGTCCTGATATCCTCAGAAGCCTCTGATTAACGTCCGACAGCGCAACTTTGGCTTCATGAGCATGCTCGGCTTCTCCTGCACCTTGATGATTACCTGGGAAGGTCTCCTGACCGTCTTTGTGTACGGGTTGACCGACGGTGGACCGGCGGGGCTCGTTTATGGTTATCTGTTCTGCTGGCTGGGATATTTCACTGTCGTGGCTTCTCTGGCTGAAATGGTCTCAATGTCAGTATTGCTCTGCCATCTAATTCTCGTCCTCTGCCGCTGACGCTTAACAAGGGCCCCGACCGCAGGCGGTCAGTACCACTGGACATTTCTGTTCGCGCCCAAATCCTGCCGCAACTTTCTCTCCTTCATCACAGGATGGCAATCCGTTCTGTCGTGGCAAGCTTGTTTGGCATCAGCAGCTTACCTCGGCGGCACCATCATTCAAGGTCTCCTCGTGCTCAATTATCCCACCTACAACTTCCAGCGATGGCACGGCACCCTTCTTCTGTACTCCGTTATCTTGTTGGCAATGCTCTTCAACACCTACCTGGCCAAACAGCTTCCCACGGTAGAAGGTGCCGTGCTGATCGTGCACATTGTCGGCTTTTTTGGTGTCCTCATCACTCTGGTTTACCTGGCACCGCATGGCAACGCCCATGACGTGTTTGTCCTATACCTCAACAACGGCGGATACGACAAGGGAACGTCCTTCTTCGTCGGCCTCATCACCACCGTCTTTGCTTTCATCGGAGCCGACGGAGCCATCCACATGAGCGAGGAAATCAAGAATGCTTCGACGGTTGTGCCCCAATCACTGATGGCATCCATCGGCTTGAATGGCACTATGGGTTTCTCCATGCTGATCGCAATCCTGTTCTGTATCGGCGACATCGACAATGCCTTGTCCTCTTCCACGGGCTTTCCATTCATCGAGATCTTCCACCAGGCCGTCAAGTCGACCGGCGGAGCGACCGCTATGAGTGCGATCGTCCTTTCGTTGATGATCTTTGCCACGATCGCCGTTCTGGCTGCGGCCTCTCGAATGATGTGGGCTTTTGCTCGCGACAACGGTCTGCCTGGCTCACGGTTCATTTCACGGGTTGAGCCAAGGACCAAGCTGCCGCTATATTCCATTGCGGTATCAGTCATCATCACCTTGCTTCTTGGACTGATCAACATCGGTTCATCCGCCGCTTTCAACGCGGTTGCCTCGCTGGTCGTGTCTGGATATCTGGGCAGTTACACTCTCCCCATGCTGCTGTTGTTGTACAAGAAGCTCTTCCACCCAGCGTCCATCCATTACGGGCCGTGGACCTTGGGCCGACGCTTGGGCATTTTCTGCAACGTTTTCGGACTGGTCTGGATTGCCATTGTGATGACATTCAGCTTCTTCCCTTCCGTGCGGACCGATTTGACTCCCCAAACCATGAACTGGTCCTGCCTGCTCTGGGGAGGAACCATGCTCATCGGGGTGGGAAGCTATTTTGGACACCTGCGAGGAAGATACAACGGCCCGATTGTTGAGACGGACATCATGGATCAAGTGCGTGGCGTCTGAGTGAGCTGTCAAGGAAAGCGCCCGAGAAGCAACGGGACTGTGAATTTCGACGGCCCCAGTCGGTGCGCACCGTTGCCTCCGCTGGTACGGGGGATGTTGTGCGGAGGAATGCGTGGAGGCTTTGAGATGAAAGTGTTTGGAGTTCACTCTGTACATCTGTGAACCATTTATGTGTAGAATACCTCACCTTATTCCCAACTGCCTTCCTCCAGGGAACTGACAGCGCTTCTCTGCGGACTGCGATCGCATTATGTGTAACAACTTGAAGTCGACACGTCTCACCTGCTCGCCAAAAGCGGCGGGTGCTGCTTCTCGGCAAACCTGACATTCTCAGGCTTGGAGGTGCACGTGACAGGACGCGTTTGCTAATGTGAAACAGCGACGTGTTGATCCCCGTCGCCCATCATGCGTCGCGAATCTCGGCTTGTAGAGAGAAGTCCGTCTCCTTGCCGGCATCAACTGCTGTCGACGCCGTCAAATCAAACGTCGCGGGAGACACCGTCGAGAATGTTCACCAGAGGAACAAAGCACCCTCCCGGGGAGCCCAGGTGAAGGTATCAGAGATAGCAGTTGACGCTGCTGCAAGACACGCCACCTCCTTTTCAACAGCGCTACTGACGAGCACTCATCCTTGCAACCCTGCAAGGACATGGGAAGTCCCGACTCCCCAGCTTCGGTGTTGACAAAGGGACGCATCTGTTGGCCCCAATCCTCCGAGACCAGCGCCTTCCCCATGCCAATCGGTGGCCTGGTGGCTGTTTCTGCAGTGGACAAATTTATCGTGTGGGTTGCGGCTGTCTCAGGCCTTTCCAAACGCGAAATGATCGCCTTGACAACTTTGCACATCTGTGGGTTTTGTGGAGAATCCCAATCCACCCTCGCTCCAGATCAGACATGTGTGTTGCACAGGTGGCTTGCGTGTATCCCTGAAACCGCTGGACACTGTATGTGTAGCTGACGTTGCTCGTGTGGGAGGTTGTTGGGTTGCAACTTCACTTTGTTTGTCTTCTTGGTTGCTTGTATCGCAAGAAGTATCCTTTGCTCGTGCCTGTGCCTGTGCCTGACATGTTCACTGACTCGGTCGACAACCATGGGCTCGACCAGCAGTGGCTCTTCACGACCCAGCACCGACGATTCGCAGGTCGGTCTCCTGAATGAAAAACACGACTTTTACCCCGACGAAGAGATATCTCAAGGCGCTGCTTGGCTGCTGAAGCCTCGCAAGTTCCTCGTCCCTCCAGCCTGCCTTCCTTTCAGGTTCCTCGTCAGATCAATAACGCAACTATTCCACCTCTTCCTACCCAGTTTTATTCAGCCACGACATCAGCATGGACAGCCTAAGACCGACAAGCCTTCTCCGACCGCGTTTCTCGACGGCATGCGTGGCCTTGCCGCCTTTGTCGTCTTCATCTGCCATCTGACGTACGGCACCTTTGATATCGGCCACGCGTGGGGCGCAACTCCCGATGCAGACAGTGAGACTCAGCATGGAAATTGGAACAAAGCTTTTCTGCGGCTTCCTGTGGTTCGTTTGCTGTACTCGGGTCCGCCGATGGTTGCAATATTCTTCGTTGTTTCTGGCTACGCCCTCAGCTACAAACCTCTCAAACTGATGCGGGCACGGCATACCGAGCAACTGATGAATACAATGAGTTCGTCGGTCTTCCGTCGTGCATTGCGCTTGTTCCTGCCATGTTTCGCGTCGACGTTCCTTGTGGCATGCCTGGCCCAGCTCAGCCTCTACAAGCGCACCGAAACTTTTGCCGCTCAAATGCGCACCCTCCGCGAAGACCATTGCTATACTCAGCCGAATCCGTGGTTGCAGTTCACCGACTGGATGCAGCAGATGCTGATCTTCGTCAATGTGTTTGATTGGTCTCTGTATGCGGGCTCGGTGGAACTCGATAGACACTTGTGGACCATACCGGCTGAGTTTCGCTGCAGCATGGCCTTGTTCCTGACCCAGATCATGGTCGCCAGGATGTCAACCAGGCTACGAATCTCCACCCTGACGGCGCTCATGGTCTGGGGAGTTTCGTGGGACAGATGGGAGTTGTGGCCATTCTGGGCCGGCATGGCCATCGCAGAGTTGGACATGATCCAGACCTCGAGGACGGCGGACCTCACCTGCTTGACTCCTGCGACTCCACCGCAGCAGTCAAGACTCTTCTCAAAGATAGCCTACTCGGCGACGTTCCTTCTCTCGCTCTTTCTACTGTCTTACCCGGACGCCGCTGGCCACGCCACACCCGGATTTATCACGCTCACGCACCTCATTCCCCCACACTTTACGCAAATGCACCGCTTTTGGCCCACGGTCGGGGCGATTCTGATCGTCTGGTCAACATGCCGTCTGGGATTTCTTCGCGAAAAGGTCTTCTGCTGGTCTATCATGCAGTATCTAGGGAAGATCAGCTTTCCGCTGTACGTCATGCACGGACCGGTCATACATACATTGGGGTATTCGGTAAGCGCGCCTTTAAACACACAGAAGGTTCAACCGTGCATCCGGCCACTCCAAATGGGCGGAGATTCACTCAGCACTGCCACCAGCTTCGCTCCGCCCAAGCTTGAAATTTGGTTAATTTGCTGACATGAGTATTGTGCATCTAGATCCTTCCCCGGACCCCCGAACTCGAAACACCCGAGACACTGCGGCAGTTCGAGCTCGCCTTCCTCAAGTCATCGATCGTCATCGTCATCGTGGTTGTCTGGATGGCGGACGTGTTTCTACGGGCGGTTGACACACCGTGCGTGAACGTGGCCCGGAGCCTGGAGAAGGTCTTTTTTGTGGCTTGACTCCACCCTCGATCTTTGCTTTGGCCAGCACCAAATTCGGAATACGAATACACACAACCCGAATACGTACGAAGCATATAGCGATACAGAACCTCTTGCATATTAATTCGGGGCGGGTGCGTCTGGGCCCATTGGACGTGTCTGCAGGTGATGCAAACTCTTGGACAGAGATAGATGAGACAAATCACAATGCTACACAAGTTTAGACCTTTCCCAGTCGGTTCATGTTGACGGACAAGAAGCTGCCGATGAATGATGAAGGATTCACATATACGGTTATGGTTAGGTATGGGTGTTTCTTTCTATGAAGTCTAGTTTATACTAGCCAACGTCTAGAGAGGCTGGATCTCACTCACCACCTATACTTTGAAGCAGGTCGGCCGAAAGCCTCGCATCAGATCCCAGGATCTATATCTATATCTATATCTAGATCGCGCCAGAGGGCGAGATCTATCTAAGGTTAGGTTATAGGATCTATAGCTATTATCTTTACTAAAACGAACGAAGTCGCGTTATCCCGTTACACTTAAGTGGTATAAGCTGTATTTTATTATAGTTTAATGCTGGTTATTGCTGTCCACGGTGCCGAGGGATCACAGGGACAGGGGGACACGGTCGATGGCTATTGCAGCTCTGCTATATGTTGCTCTTCGGTCTCTCCAGCGTCGACGCGGCCGTGGCTCCCGGTCGATCCTTTGTGGCCTGGATATTGACGGCGTCGAAGATCTTGCCCGGGTTCATCAGCCAGTGCGGGTCGAGGCTGCGCTTGAGAGTGTGCATGATGCCGATGGTGTCCAGGCCCAGTTCTTCCACCAGACTCTCCTTCTTCCCGATGCCGATGCCATGCTCGCCGGTACAGGTGCCGTCCTGTGCGTGTTTGTGTTAGGACGACCAAGGGAGAGAAAGAAAGATGCGGGCATAGGACGGTCGAGAGAGAGAAAGATGGCGGGCAAATGCCCTGCCATGGTTTTATTCATTGGATAAGACATACCATTTCCAAGGCCCGGTGGACCATGTTATGCACCACGTGCTCCACCCGCTCTCTCTCAGCTGCGTCCTTGCGGTTGTACAAGATGGAGGTGTGGAAGTTGCCATCTCCGATGTGGCCTAGCACGCTGGCGAACAGGCCGAGATCGTCGAGTTCCGTTTTCGTGCGTTCTGCGGCACGACGACAGTGGATTAGATCAGATGTCCAGGCGGTGGTGGGTATGTCACGGATGCAAACATGGAAACATGGAAACATGCAGTAGAAGACGGGTAACATGCAGTAGAAAACGGGCAACATGCAGTAGAAAACGAGCAACACACAGCAGAAAATGGAAACATGATCATAGGCAACGGCATCGCGGTGCTCATCCGCATGGCATGACAGCAACCCGGGAGCCCGATAAAGACCGGAGGCCGGGGGTTCAAGGCTCGTAACCATATCCCGTACTATAGTACAGGAGATAGGTCTCGGCAATAGAAAACGGACAACACGAAGTTCGACTTACCCACAATGTCCGGCAGCCTTGAGATGGGCACGGCCACGTCGGTGGACCATACTTCATCCCCTGGACGGCGCAACGACAGCATGCTCCACAAGGCCTCCTTCCGGGCCTTCCACAGGTCATGGGCCTCGGCGTCGTCTCTGGCATAGATGAAGTCACCGGCCCTGTTGCGCTTGACAATCTGAGTGGTCATGTTGATATTGTCCTGCACACTGGCCGGGGTGCCGGCAAACTTGAAGAAGAGCGTCGGCACCTCTTTCCAGGTCCGGTTGGTGCCTCCGGCCCGGTTGACGACGGACATCTGGACGTCGTCCATGATCTCCATGGCTGCGACCGGGACACCGGAGCGAATGACCTGCATGGCGGCGGCGGCGGCATCGCGAATGGTCGGGAACGTCACGACCGCCACCTTGGTCTGCGGAGGGATGATGGCCAGCTTGAGAGTGGCCTCGGTCACGATCCCCAGCGTGCCTTCGGCCCCGACGAAGAGGCCGGTCAGGTTATAGCCGGCCGAGGACTTGCGAGGTCTCCGTCTCGTCTTGATGATGCGGCCGTCCGGCAGCACGACGGTGAGGTTGATGACCCAGTCCTTCATGGTGCCGTAGCGGAAGGCGTTGGTGCCGCTACACGAGGTGCCGACCATGCCGCCGATCTTGGCCGACGGGCCGGGGTCGACGGGGAAGAAGAGCCCCTTGGACTGTAGCTTTTCGTTCAGCTCCATCCACTGCACCGCCGGCTGGACCACCACATCCATGTCTTCGTCGTGCAGGGCAAGGATCTGGTCCATGAAGGCAAAATCAATGCTGAAGCCCCCAAAGGGCGCCGAGAAGTTGCCTTCCAGCGACGAGCCGCCGGAATAGGGGACCATGGGGATCTTGTACTTGGATGCCACCTTGGCGATCTGAGATACCTCTTCGGTGCTCTTGGGATACACCACGGCTATGGGCAACTGGTCGATGTTGATCGAAGACCACTCTGAATAGCCGTGGGCTCGAAGGTCCTCGTCGTCGGTGCTGACCGTGTCTTCACCCAGCGCTCGACGGAGCTCGTCGATCGCCTTCTCCAGTTCCCTTTTCGACGCATATTTGACAGGAGCAGGTCGGGGCTGGCTTGAGCGGGGATGCAACTCGTCCTCGTCCGAGTCGGCCTGGCTGCTGGCATCGTTGACGCCCACCACATATCCAATGGAAGCCAATGCTCCTGCGAGGAGCAACACCCTGCTCGTGGTCCATAGTCTGCCAGCTTGTAGGTCGGCGACCGCGGCGGCGGCTTTGGACGATGATAATCCCCTTCTACCGGGTGCAAACACTCTCCTCGATCGCTTGGGCGCACCAAGTCGGGAGGTGGACGAGGCCAATGTGCGACGAGTGCTTGTTTCGAGCCATTGCAACCCGGATCGTAGTCCCGCCATGAAGGGTGAAGTTACTGACCAGTCTAGTTCCCAAACCACATCGACTTTGACTTTGACGACGTGGTGCCGATGGCAACATACATACTACTCGTAGGTAGCTAGCTATATACGGAGAACTCTACGACTCCGGTCCTGTAACACCATCGCACAGTCGGAGCTGGGCCGACTGTGGCTCTCAGCTGCGTAGGTGACTGGCTTAGTTAGCAGCCGTCATGGCGTGCTGGGTCTGACAATCCGCGTCACTGACTGTCACGTCCGGCCATCGGCAGCAGACACCGATGCCGATGTCGTTGCCGTTGCCGACGCTGATGCCCGCTGCCGCTGCGCTGGAAATGTGCGTCTGAGACTCTAAACACGCAGCCTAAGGCCTCAGGGCCTGGATGAGGCTGCTGAGATGAGGGTTGGGCTATGAGTATTATTTTTTGACTGCTCAGGATTTACAGTAGTTTGGATCGGGACCTGGTGCTCGCTTGGGCATGCATGCACATGCACATGCAGATATGAGCACTAAAAAAGATCCCTGACTCGGATTGATAAAGAAAGCCCCTACGCCCCAGGCTCCTAAGGCTCCTAAGGCCTAACTTATAAGCCTCCTTAGCCTTAGGGAGAATCACCCGAACTTTCCTGCGAGCAGCTCAATTGCGACGAAACACCCCTTGCCTAAGCCTCTTTAACTACCAGCTAAGCCTCCTAAGCCCCTAAGCCTATGTAGGCACCCGATTCCCTCCCCCACGATCATTCCCGGCCCTATAGGAACCATGGCATGAGTCTCTTGACCATGCCACATGGACGGAAAACCGCATACCGTACGGAGTATAACTCCAGGCTAATGTCAATGCTTTATATGTAGTCCTTGGATACTTCAGGGGCGCCCTCTGGTCGTTCTAGAACCGCTTTATGTAGTGGTGAGCGGTGAGTCCGGCGGGCAACTCCTTGACATGTAATACCTAACAATGAATGCATGTTACAGCATATGCACATCTCCCCCCTCCGCGTTTGCAAGGAAAACTACCAACGCGTGATGGGTGCGATTGTTGTTGCGGAAATTCAAGTCCCAGCCATTCACAGAAGGCTCAGGCCGGTCTCATTTGTTCCAATCCATCGTTCCCTGAACGTGAAGGAGAGAGCGTGACCAGTGACCACCAGGCAGAAGTGACCACAGATGAAACCAAACCTCAGCTCACCGCAACTTCTCCACCGCAGTCTCTTCTCTTTCCCCCGCGTCCTCTCTTTGATTCTCCCGCCATCTCAGTCTCAGCCTCAGCCTTGTCTCTTTACACATACAGCACCAGCACGGGCGCAGGCACCGCACTGTTTTATCACTGTGCCCAGACGCTAGACCACAGTACCCGCCGGGTACAGCCTGATCCCGCTCACTATTATGGCTGAGGCCTGAGGCACCTACGACTACCTACTTCTCCCTACTACCACCTACTACTTCTGCCTCCTCTTACGTGGTGATTGTTTGTCTGCGGCCCAGTGCCCAATGGTTACCTACCGCTGTGCTGGACTGTAAAGCTGCTCGTTTGGCCAGGCCACCTTCTCTGCTCCCATCTCTCTTCTCTCTTCTCTCTTCACGCTTCCTTGTCTCTGTTCAGCCACCCCTCCCTGGCACTTCACCTCGAACCTGTCTTCTTCCCCGCTTGGGTCCCTCTCAGTCTCGCCTGCGCCCCCGAGAGAGAAGAGAAAGTCTTTCTCCTCAAGGCATGGCAGGCTGTGCCCACTACAAGATCGGTATACCATGATGGACATCCCACGCGCGGCAGTCAGCCGATCTGGCACGAGACCAGTACCACAGCCTCAGGCTCGGGCTCCATCCAGAGGCGAGGAATGGAGAACATGGCCGTCCGTGAGGGCGTTCATTCCCAACCTGCCCCCAGGCACCACCACCTACGATATTCACAAGAACCTGCACCGCTTTGGCAAAGTCGACTTCATCCGCATCGAAGAAACCCGACAAGGCGCCTTTGCCCGAAGAGCCAACGTCGTTTTCAAACCCCCACCTCGTCGCAGACCCCCCTGGGATTCCACCTACTACAGAAATGGCATCGATTTCCTTCTACGGGAGGCCCACGGCGACCGCACCCGCACGCACCGCGTCACGGTACTGCTCGCCAATAACCAGAACTCGGCCCGATTTGTGGAAAGCCCGGTGAGCAAGGGCATTAGATATAGTCCAGAGATGACGATGCTTGGGGAGTCCATCGACTTCGGCTATTTGGAACGCCCCAACTTGATGGTGGTCAAGGCGACTAGGCGGGATCCAGAGGCGGTCAAGCTGTTCCTGAATCTCGACCGACTGGAAATCGAGGTCCACTTCCCCGTCGTCATGAAGTCCAAGGGCAAATCCACCGCGCGCGACTACCGCTTCTATGTTGCTCTTGACGATCAGTTCGCCATGTGTGAGATTCCGGGCTCCCCCACATCCCTGGTTTTTCACCTCAAGAACCCCCCCTGGTATTCGCGCCAGTTGAAGGAGGCCATGCAGATGAGCCACGATCCCAAGTCTCACAAGTGGACGGCCGATGATACCTGGTCTCGCCAGACCGATATCGTGGATGACAAGGAAACCTACAGCCTGATCGACAGCAGCCCTGTCTCCCTCCGGAAGCTTCACAACAGCATTGACATTGCGCGCTGGACCACGTTCCGGGTCACCGTCAATCCCACAGCGCCGGTGCGAGAGTTTGTCAAAGCCTTCGAGGACTTCAACGTCCCTGTGACTCGGAATCCGTCGTTTCAGGTTGTCAGAGGGCCACCGGAAGAAGCACCTCTTTGGAGCCTGCTTGACGGGTCCAACAACCAGTCGTCTCTGACCGAGCAGTTGTCCGCCATCTATCTTCCCTTTGAATTACGGTATCAACTTGAAGTCTGTATCTCCCAGGGCTGGCTCAACGAATACACCATCGACAAGGCCTTTCTCCAGCGTCTCACGTCTCTACCACTGCAGCGGGCCAAGCAGATGCTCATCCATGTCGACTCCTACCAACAGCGAGTTTATGATCCGATGGCAATCTTCACGGATCTGCGATACTCCAAACCGGTTCGGACTCGTGCTCTTCCTGCCAATTGCAATGAGATCTACCATGCGACAGTCACCGCGACAGGTATACTCTTCCACACTCCTTCCGTGGAGCTCACCAACCGTATCATCCGCAAATATCAGCGCTACAACGATCGCTTCCTCCGGGTCAGATTTGAGGACGACTCCTATCGTGGCAGGACGAGATTGTACCCGGCCACGAACGGGAGGATGAAACTCATCTTTGAGAGGGTCCGACGGACCTTCAACCAGGGCATCGTCATGGGTGACCGTCACTATGAGTTCCTGGCATGGGGCAACTCGCAGCTGCGAGAGCACGGTGCCTATTTCTTTGCAACTACCCACAACCCTCATATCAGCGCCGACACCATTCGGAAGAGCATGGGTGTCTTTGACCGCGAAAAGGTCGTAGCAAAGCGAGCCGCCCGAAAGGGTCAATGCTTCTCCACGACCAAAGCTGTGTCGGTGGTCAACAAGCGGTCCTTCAACAAGGATCCGGTACCAGACATTCTCAATGGCGGCTATAACTTCACCGACGGCGTGGGTAAGATATCAGCTCTCACCGCACAGCTCGTCTACTCGGGGTTGAAGCTCAAGGGGCCCGTACCGTCAGCATTTCAATTTCGGCTTGGTGGCTGCAAAGGAGTGCTCGTCATCGACCCGACGTTAAGCGCCATTGATATCAAGATCCGACCGAGTCAATACAAGTTCGAGTGCGAATCAGATGAGTTGGAGATCATCCGTGTATCGGAGTTTTGGCAGCCTTTCCTCAACCGCCAACTGATCCTGGTCCTGTCCGATCTCGGCGTGCCGGACCAGGTGTTCTTGCGGAAGCAGGAGGACTGTATCGAGGCTCTCGATCGCGCCATGGTTGATGATACAGCTGCATTGCGTGCGCTGCGTGAGAATGTGGATCCTAACCTCGCCACCCTCGGCATTGCCGCCATGATTGAAGACGGGTTCCGGCAAACCAACGAGATCTTTGCCACCTCTCTCTTGCGGCTGTACCGGGCGTGGACTCTCAAATATCTTAAGGAGAAAGCCAAGATCCCGGTACCTCAAGGAGCATTCGTGCTGGGTGTGGTAGACGAGACCCGCACGTTGCGGGGATACAAGGTCGATCTCAAACCGCCCAAGGATGCCACACGAGAGGAAAAAGAGGCCTGCTTGCCGCAGATTTTTATTCAATACACCGATCAACACACTGGGCAGCGTCGAGTCTTGGAAGGCGTCTGCATCATCGCTCGAAACCCGTCTTTGCACCGGGGAGATATCCGGGTGGTTAAGGCGGTCGATGTGGACAAGTTGCATCATTTGTGCGACGTCGTCGTCATGCCGTCTACCGGTGACCGCGACCTCCCCAGCATGTGTTCGGGCGGTGATCTGGACGGTGATGATTACGTGGTCATCTGGGATCCCGACTTGATTCCTTCAGAATGGCATGCAGAACCCTTCAGTTACGACGCGCCCGACCCGGTGACAAAGGAGCAAATTACGACAGGAGACATAGTCAACTTCTTCTGTGACTACATGCAGAATGACTTTCTCGGAAGAATTGCCCATGCTCACCTTGCAGCCGCGGACTTTCTCGATGACGGGATCAGAAGTCAGCCGTGTCTCGAGCTGGTCAATCTGCACTCCAAGGCTGTCGATTATCCAAAGACGGGGGTGCCGTCCGAGATGCCGCGCGAGCTCGAGCGCAACAAATGGCCGCATTTCATGGAAAAGAAGAGATCGCCACAATACAGATCGTACAAGATCTTGGGACAGTTGTACGACGCCGTTGAGCGGGTGGCCTTCGAGCCAAACTGGGAGGGCCAGTTCGATCAACGCATCCTAATCCACCCTCCTCCGAAGGGGGAGGTGATGGACGTGGTCCGCAAGCTGAAGAAGAGCTACGATGAAGGTATGAGACGCATCATGGCCCAGCACCAAATCAACACGGAATTTGAAGTTTGGTCGACCTTTGTGCTTCATCATAGTAAAGCAGCCCGCGACTTCAAGTTCCACGAGGAAATCGGCCAGCATGCAAGGACGCTCAAAGAGCAGTATTATGAAGTACTCGTGGAGGAGGCCGGAGGACGTGAGTTTGAAAATCTCATGCCCGTGGCCGTGGCTGCCTACCACATCACGTATGATGAAGTCGGCCAGGCTCAAGAGAACATGTCCGGCTCGTCCGAGGCAGACGAGCTCTTGTCCGATTATGGCGGTTCACATCACTCTGCCGACTCGCACTCGCATCCGGTAAAAATGCCCTTCATCAGCTTTCCCTGGGTTCTTCAAGACGTCCTTGGAAAGATAGCCAGGAACACGGTCCTCGGACACGGTCAAACTGGGCCCCGGTCCATCGGAGGAGATATGAAGTCTAATCTTCCCCAACAATCATTGATCGACGACCTGGACGACGCTTTGGATATGTACGACAGAAGCCATATCAATGGTAGCTTCATGTATCTTGGCGAGCATCTGCCTGATCCGTATATGCCGGTGACGACCAGCCTCGATGATGGCGATGCGAAGCAAGACGACCTGCTCCTCGCCGATGAGACCAAAGAGAAGGCGGCGACGACATTCACAGCAGGAGAGCCAACAACCCAACAGCATTCCCCTTTGAGTGCTCTCCTGCCTCTCAGACCCATCAAAGCCGCGGCGGTCAAGGTGTGCGACGGTCCCTCGGCTTCTGAAAAGAGCTCCGTCATCTCTTCTGGCATCAACTCCTTGTTCTCGAGCACCGAGAGCTCCTCCGCGACTCCGGACCATGTCTACCCACCTGTCCCAGTCCTCTCTCGCAGCAAGGACATGTCTTCCATATCCGCAGCTTCCGGTTCACTGGCACCTAGTCATTCACCAGCAGCCGAACGTCTCGGGGCCGCCGACGTCTCGAACCAAGCGGGCATTGCAAATCTAGAGTTTGACGATCCAGCGTACCATGTCGAAGGTGACCTTCTGGACAATGACGATGATGATGACGACTACACGTACTGATGATGAACGCAACGAAACACCAACACCAACGCGTGTCAAATCCTTTGAAGGATACAGGGGGTTAGCGAGTTGGCCCAGCTTTGGTGGTCATTCGTGGCATGTTCGATCGATGACTAACAAACCCAGCGGCACACCCCAGGTTGTTTTCTTTCTTTTCTTCTTTTCTCTGGTAATGGGCTTTATGGACGGTCGTGAGGAAAACGAATCGTGCAAATCGAGGAGTCGTGAGCAACTCACATTTCCAGGCATATTGGTATGGCATGGCGCTTATGATTCCCCGTGGCTTGGAATGGCATGGAGTTGGCGAGGCATTGGGTGCATTCGCGAACAAGCGACATGCGGATCAAGGATAAGCAGCACACTTGTGTAGATGGAGAGAGCTTCAGTCTCACAGTCTCATGCAGGGCCAGGGGCATATTAGTCTGGCGAGTTGGATGCGAATTGGACGCTAGTATGCCATCGCCATCGACCCTGACCGTGACCTTGGGCTTTGCTTTTTTGGTACCTGTGTCTGTCCTCCCTTTCTCGACCGGCCTCGATTGAGGACGTGGTAGGCAGCGGAGCAATACAAAAGTTGAAAACAACCTTGAGGTATCATCATGCCATGGAAATTAAGCCGCGGACAAGTCTCTCGTCACTTGTAGACTTTAGGGCGCTTCTTAGAAGTCAAAACATTCGGAATGTAGCGGCGCGGACCACACGATCATATTTGCAGGACAGGAGGCAGCGATGGCAGAAAAACACAGTTGGAGGAAATGTGAAGGAAGTTTCTCATTTTATTGATCGTAGCCATTTTGTTGGACAAAATTGGGGGAGAACTCATGCATGCCGGACATGCATGCATGCACCTGCAATGAAATGCCGACCAGAGGCCGCCCTTCTTCGAATGGGGGCACATTTCATCCCGCGTTTGCTTTTCTGGGATGCTCTATGTGATGAGAGAGGGAACCAACTCATCCGCAGCACCCCTCCCAGCACTTGCTCGATACCTTGGACCTCCCACTGCAAGTCATATCGTGTCGTATCGACTACCGAGCACCCGTTCTGCTCAGCTCAGCTCCCCTCCCTTCCCTTCCCTTCCCACACGCCACAAATCTGAGGCGGAGGAAAGGAGAAGCTCGCACCACACCACTCCATACCACACCATTTCGGCCAATTGTTCAAATTCCTTGCGCACCACACAAACACCCAGATTCCCATCCCACGCCCAAGAGGGCGAGAACGAGAAGGAGAAAACGACTTCCTGTTTAGATGGCGGTATCGTAGGGCTGGGGAGCAAGAGACTCGACCTCGGTCAGTTCGACGACGTGGGCCGGGCGAGGGCCAACGGGCTGGCGCTTGAGCTGGACGGACTCGCCCTTCTCCTTGGCGTCACGGCGGCGCTGGGCGTTGGATTTGACTCTGTTCAAGACTAGAAAAGGAAAACAGGTTGTCAGTACATCGACTCTTTTAATGTTCGAGTTTTCGGCCTCATCCTTGCCCCCATCATCGAAGTTGGTGGGCTCGGCTTTGCCGCTGGCCTGGCCTGGGCTTACATTCTTCTCTCGACCTTGACGAGGAAACATGCTCGACGCGGACATTGACTCGCTTCTCAATGTATCGGTTGCCGACCTTCTTGTTGATGATGACGCCCACCGCCGACTTGGTCACGTTGTACACCACACCGGTCTTGCCGTGGTAGACTTTGTACGGCATCTAGAATTCCCCAACACAACACATTAGTTTCTGTATCTGTCATATCTTTTCCCCGTCTCTTCAAGCTGCCATGTGTGCATTGAGCAGATCGGGGATGGAGGGTGTGTCTTTTAGGTGCATCATGGATCTGCAAGAGGTACATACACCCTTCTGGACGGCGCCGTTGGCCTTGACGTCGACAATGTCTCCGACTCGGTATGTTTTCAGGTACGTCGACAGATGGATTGCGCCCTATTGCATCGCAAAAAAACGAGTCAGCTCAGTTCATCATGTTTCTTCCATTCCTCTCTTTGTCGCTCTCTCTTTTCCCCTCCTTTTGTGTCTCTCCATCCTCGGGGACTGCGCAGAATCTAATTCATACCTTCTTGCGGAAGTCACGGCTGAACGCATATCGCGTGCCGGCTCGGAGACCTCGAGCGTTACCCATTGTAGCGGATTGTTTTCGAGGCTACTTGTCGGCTGTGAAGGGGGCGGAGACGAATGTGATGAGAGGTAGATGTGAAATGGCTGCTTTGCTTTGTCGCAGTTTCGTCCTCTCAGAAAGTGTAGATGCCAAGACCGAGACCGCACTCAGGCTTCGCGCGAATTGTGCCCTGCCCTGCCCGGCTGCCCAGCCAAGTGTGAATATTCGGGCCAGTTTTTTGTGTGCGGTTGCCAAGACCCTCCGGCGCGAAAGCCCCAACCCGAGTTTCCCTCTTTCGCAGCGCTCATTTTCGCACTTCCCAACACCTCACTTGACAAACGACACCCACGTCCTCCCTTTCGATCGTGTCGACCTCGTTCTTGATTGTGACTGCACGAGCCTTGCATCGCAATCATGGCGCCGCGATCCTACTCCAAGACCTACAAGGTCCCTCGTCGACGTAAGTGAAGCCCGCCCGATGAAAATCCCGAATCACACGACATTGGAACATGGACAAAGAGAACGGGAAACTAACAAATTCTCCATTGCAGCATTCGAGTCGGCCCGTCTGTACGTGTCTCCTGGCCACTGAGTGCCAGCTTGCCTGTGCCTCAAGTCTGAGATAACCATGTCCCTAACGCCTCTGTGTTTCCTTACAGTGATTCGGAATTGAAGATCATCGGCGAATATGGCCTGCGCAACAAGCGTGAAGTCTGGCGTGTCCAGCTTACTCTGTCCAAGATCCGTCGTGCTGCTCGGTATGAAACCAACCCACAACCCACATCCCCCAGCCCACTCTTCCTTTGATTGCACCAGGAAGGCAATGGACACAATGCCACTCTTCCTTTGGCTGCACCAGGAAGGCGATGGACATAATGGAGAATGCCGCCTGAAAGGAACAAAAAAGAGACCAGAACCTTGGGAAGAACAGTGACTGACTCTCTGCAACGCTTCTAGTCAACTCTTGACGCTCGACGAAAAGGACCCCAAGCGCCTGTTCGAAGGCAACGCCCTGATTCGCCGTCTGGTGCGTGTCGGCGTGCTCGACGAGTCGCGCATGAAGCTCGATTACGTGCTTGCCCTGAACGTCGAGGACTTTCTGGAGCGCCGCCTGCAGACCTGCGTGTACAAGCTGGGGCTGGCCAAGTCCATCCACCACGCCCGCGTGCTCATCAAGCAGCGCCACATCCGCGTCGGCAAGCAGATCGTCAACGTCCCCAGCTTCGTCGTCCGCCTCGACAGCCAGAAGCACATCGACTTTGCTCTCACCAGCCCCTTTGGCGGTGGACGTCCTGGCCGTGTCCGAAGAAAGAAGGCCAAGGCTGCCGAGAAGAACGACGAGGAGGATGAGGAGGCCGGTGATGACGAGGAATAGATCATCTGATGCAACGAACTACCTACTACTAGTACTCGTACCGAGTAGTGGGCCACCTTTCAGCTGTTGAAGGGGGGAAATGTCAATGCAGTGGGAGAGGAGTGGTTTGTCGAAGCATCCCTTCAGAGCAGAAGGGAATACTAGATGATCACTGATGCGGCCAGCCTCCTCAGGCCAACTGATCATGTCTGGTCTGGTCTCAAGGGGGCGGCGAACCAGGAACGACTCAAGAAGATACCTCACGGAAAATATGCTGCTTGGGGCGAGTGGCGAGTGAACCGTCATCATGCGGTTTTCAATCGGCTGGAATCACTCAGCCAGGTAGATACTGCAGAACATCTACCGCGTGAAAAAAAGCGGTTTCAGTAAAATCATCTTCTTCATGCCATTGCTGTGAATGTGATTCGCGCGTATGCAGCTGTGTCTTTACTGGTATCCCATCATGAGCTCATCTACCATCGCCCAAACCCAAACACCCATACACCAACGATGCCCTAAAGTTCCGCAGATACCTCCAACTCCATGCTTCCAAACAATAGCCGGCCCTCTATAATATCTAGTGGTCGTTTATGATAACCGACTGCACAGGAAGATGAATCAGTCCGGTCAGGGAAAAAGTGGCAGTCAATGTGCGGACATGAAAACTCCAGGTCGTGTCCTCTTCGCTGGTGGGCGAGTTAGCGGACGCCTCGAGCTGACGAGGACGAGGATGGCTGATTGAACCTCAACTCTCCACGCCTAAACCCAAGACGCCTCTCAACACGGCGTCCGAGCCACGATACCACCTCCCCAAATCCTCCATCTCATCACGGGCGCCTTGCT
The DNA here is from genome assembly GCF_000585565.1 of Capronia epimyces CBS 606.96. Lineage (NCBI taxonomy): Eukaryota > Fungi > Ascomycota > Eurotiomycetes > Chaetothyriales > Herpotrichiellaceae > Capronia > Capronia epimyces. The sequence goes on from NW_006912906.1 coordinate 740,760, forward strand.
CGCGGCGCCTGCGGAGCTCAACGGCCAGCCTTGTCGTCTCATTCCGCGTCTTCTCCAGCTCGGCCAGTTCGCGATCCATCTTCTCCACGTCACGGTCCTTGGCCGGCATCTGACGTTTCAGCAGATCGATTTGGCGATCGAGCTCGGCGTTGGCGGCTTTCTGGCTGTCGAGGGCTAGCTGAGTCGGTCCGAGAGCCAAATTCATGAGAGGGTCGTTCTCGATGTCGCCGGCATCGCCGTCATCGCTACCACTACTGTGGCCAATGCGTTGCTTCCTTTTCTTCGCAGTCACTTCGGCCTGCAATTCCGCAATCTCCTGTCTGAGCTGGTCAAGCTGGCGCGGCACACGCTCCAGCACGTCGAGGCCTTCCGTGACGGTGTCGTATCGCTGAGCCAGGAGACGGGCTTGGCTCTCTATCTCTGCGACCAGAACGTCCACGTCGCGCTTTTTGGCCTGCAGCTCCGCCTTCATCGCGCCCAGCTTGTCCTCGAGCACCAGGTTGTCGCTGTGGCTGACCACCAAGGGCGGATCGCCGACGATGCTGCGCAAATATTTCTCTTTCGTTACTTGCTCGAGGTAGCTGAAGCGCAGTTTCGAGAACAAGTCCTTGTAGTGCGCCAGGTCGGCGGAGAGGGATGTCGGGATGAGTTGGGAGAACGAATCGGCCATGTCTGATGCGGCCTGGGAGGCTGTGTTGGAGGAGACATCTGATCGGCGTGGTTGTTGGTGTGATTGCAATCGTGAAGCACCTGTGTTTGTGTTTGCGTTCGAGGGTGATTGCGGTTGTGCTTGTGACTGTAATTCATTCTGACTCTTCGACGCGGTCGCGGTCAATGGCTCTGCAAGCGCGAGGATCGAGAGGGGCTGCGAGGATTGTTGAGCGCGGAGACTTGCCAGCGTGGCATGGTAATCGACGGGCTTCGCCATGGCAAGACCAAGGTTTCCCAAAGGTATATTCAGAGCCGTGATGGTGATGTGTGGGTGTCAAGCTGAGATTGTAAAGCCGCGCATTGCATTGGCCGGAGTCGCTCAACTCGGAAGATGTAAATAAACGTCACGCCAAGGTGGGATGGTGGGAAGGGATACGGAAGGTGTGCGAAAACTTGAACTCCTGCCGACTCCGAGTCATTATTGTCATTCAAAGTCTTATCCTCCAGTCACCCGTATTTGCCTTCTCACTACTTGTATTGCACTGCCAGTGTGATACGATGAGTGTTCAGGCGGCTGAGCAGGAGGAATCCGAAACATTGAGAAGGTCGGAAGAGCCGACATCCCAAGACACTACTAGGTAAGCTTGACCTGGACCGGCGACTTCATACGGGGTAGGGGGTGCTGTCTGAGGCATTTTCTTGGGTCATCCGTACACAGTGCGGATGTTCTGTTCCCTTCTCAGATACTTTGGAGGTCTTCAAGACTGTGGTGAGTCTGGTGACTGCTCACAGAGAGCGAACCAAGCGACTACCAGAACGGGGAAGCGGTGTTCCTTGTTTGTATAGGGCCCCAAATCTCGTCCTTCGCCCTCTGCACAAAGAACCTGCAATTCAATTGCACTCTTGTGCGGTTGATGTACCGTGCTGTTTGGCGCCATGTCTCATCTTCTCAGTCGTGTCTCCGTACGGATACTACCCTCTCACTGGCAGAGGTGATAGATAGGTGACTAGTTTCCTACCTTGATCACAGCGCTGAGCATAATTACGAGTGGTTTCCCCACTCGAGTTCTCGTCCTGGTCTTTTCTGCTAGCACTGTGTACGTTTTCAGATCATCACTCTTGCTTGGTCAATACAGGACGAGACCGACAGCGACAGCGACAGCCGACAGCCACCGAGATGAGTTCTCACAAGCGTCGGGCTAGTAATGATCATGGTGATCAGCCCGCAGCCAACCGTCCTCGCATTGCCACTGCCAGTGAGGCTCCGGACTCTCGACTTGATAAGGTCAAGGCATCCAACTAATATCATCATCATCATTCTAATTGCAAATACAGGAGATCACCGGTCCTTTCAACCTTTCAGAAACCTTTGGAGACCTCATACTGGAGGTCAAGCTTCGATCTATGTCGAAGGCGTCTCGACGTGAGCTATGCCGAAACCTGCTCTCGGAGTGGTCGGATAAAGGACAAAATACCGCGATCCATTTCGACGGAACTTACTGGCAGGCAGTCCATAGCCATAGCCCTAGCCCAAATCACGACGGAGATGAGTTACCAAATCAGACCAGAACATCCCTCGAGAGTGGCGATGACGATGCTGGAGCCCCCAACGAAGATAACTCACCCGAGAACGTAGACGTTGGTACAGAAGAGACTGGGAAGCGCATCGATGCAGAAGAGAAACAAGAAGCCGATAGTATACTGATCGGCGAGGATAGTGAACCGGGCGAATATGATGAAGAAGGCGAAAGCAACGGCGATGATGAAACTGACCAAGATGTCGAAGATGACGAAGACGAAGACGAAGACGAAGACGAAGACGAAGACGAAGACGAAGACGAAGACGAAGACGAAGATGAAGAAGAGGATGACGACGAGGACGAAGACGAAGACGAAGATGACGAAGAGGATGACGACGAGAACGAAGATTGCTCTGAGTACGATGATGATTACGATTTTGATTTCGAGTTCGAATGGCTAGAACCAATCGATATTACAATAACTTCCACAGCAAACATGGACGGATGCGGCAAGCCAAAGACGATTGCACACTGCCAGGCCAAGTTGATCAGAAGAGACCAAATGCGCGATGATTTCTATGAGGAGATGGAGCAACCTTCAATTGAGACTTCAAAGTTAGCGTTTGACCTGTTCGACCGGTACGGTCGACTCAGACCCGAGTTCACAACTCACCCAATCATCAAAGGAAATGGGATCTGGGACCAGGAACTGGACCAAGGAGATATACTGCTCATTGAAAAGATAATTGTCAACCCAGATTATCGCAGGCAAGGACTTGGTCGAAGGATGGTAGGATCATTGTTGACTCTCGCCCAGCTGGAGACGTGGTCATTCTTCGCTTTTGTTTGGCCTTCCATGCTGAGAATTGACGACATTGAGTCCGAGTGGAACAGCTTACAAGATGATGCGGCAAGAAATCGAATGGAGAAGCGTGAATCCGACCGAGCTGTCGTGTTCTACAGGTCTCTAGGATTCCGCAGAGTAGCATCCACGGACTGGTTCGCTATGGCTTCCAACGATGATCACCCCTCACACCAGCTTGCTTCAACAGAGGATTACAATCCGCCAGAGGCACCTTCCTCCGCTCTCGATCCCCTCTTGGGCCCGTTTCAGCAGATTGGCGACCGTGCTTTGTCCGGGGTCGAATACCCTGACTTCCTCGGCGTGCTTGACAATTGTATGCAGCAGAAGGGGTCGGTTGATGCGTGCTGGACAATTCAGGACAAGAATGGAAATACAGTCCTTCACCTTGCTGCGTCAATATTTAGCGCTGCTTGCGTCGAGTGGATATTGAAACAAGACTTCGGAACTCGGCTGCTTCAATTGCGCAACCATCGAGGCGAAACCCCTCTCGAATTACTCGAATTCATACTCGAAAAACTTCGCACGCAGAAACGTATCAACGCATTCACTGCTCATGTCTCGGACCGATTCATGGGACACAATGATAGCGCCGTGGACTGTTTGATCTTGCTCAAAGGACTGGGCTCGGTGGAATCTGTTGTGAGGTCCCAGGGTCGAGACGCACTCCAGCGGATCGCGGGAGGATGCACGTGCGGCCAGTGTCTGGGCGGGTTTCTGAGTCCGAGAGTGTCGCACGCTCTCGTATGTCAGGCCCAGCTGGGATACGACAGATATAATGATGACATCGACCTGTGCTTAGATCCAAAGATGGTTGTACATGAGGATGACCTCGGTTACCTACCTTCAAGAGTGCTCGACAATCTCCGGACGAACAAGTCCATGCGTCAGGGGTTTGTCAACCTCTGGCAGTACATTGGGACCTGCCTGGAAGCTGGAAAGGTGCCTCATAAAGCCAATGTGTTGGACGTGGTTCATGAATGGCCACCTGTAACAAAAAACTTTCTGCAGAGGGGAGGCACCGTGGAATCAGTGTTTCTGGCGATATGTCGAAGGGCCATGTCAGCGGATGAGTGGATGGGAGACGGACAACATCAGGAATTGTTCGGCGACGAGATTTCAAAGCTACCTGAGTGTAGGAATGACGGTGAATTCGGCTTTGTGAGTGGCATGTGCGGTTACAGGCGCATTTCTCTGAGACCTACTATAGACGGGATGGGCAATACTCTCGACGAGGAGGGAAACATGGTCGATTCGTTGTTATAGCTGCTAGTTTGAGGATGTACAACACAAAGACCAAGGCACATGCTCAATACTATTGATGTCGTCTTGAGACTCGCATTGTTCTATACTATATCCACGGTCTTCAAATGTCTATATGCATACCCACACCCGTAGCGATAGCTATAACCATATGAACGTTATATTTTGCCAGGGGCATGTCATATTTTCTCCAACCATCAAGAGAGAAACCTCTGCTTGTTCTGTTCTGCCCATTCCTCAAACGTCATTGCCTTCTTCCCAGTGTATTTCTCAATACTCGACAGCTGCTCAGCGCCGACTGGATAGCCACAAACCAGACTGCGAGCAGGGTCTACAGCGCCCCAGTGCTTGATCATGTAGTCGGCGAGAGGAGCCGGCCAACGACGCTCCTCCGTGAATTTCTTGTATGCTTCGTCTCTTCCCATCGTTTCAACGGCAGGACTCTTGCCCAATACTTTGGCGAGTGTCTTGACACAGTCGGCCTGGGAAATCAACTGCGGCCCGTACAGATACATGGCCGTCTTCGTGTTTCCGTCCCGCGGCCCTTTCACAAGAACGGTGCCACAGGCTCTGCCAATGTCCTCTGGAGCAATAGCATCAACCGTCGCATCCGGTGCGAAAATCTTGACCAGCCCACTCTCCAATCCTGCCTTGTACTGGATGGTGTTGCTGGCGAAAGAGCCTGGTCGAGCCGCGACGTAGCCGCCCGGGCCAAAGACTGCTTTCAGACTGATCTCCACTTGCGCGTGTAGGTAGGGGATCACCTCGCTGGGTTCCACGTCCTCCGGTTCGCCGCGGATGGTGAAGCTGCTGAGCAGTACCACCAGCTCGATGCCGGCCGACTTGAGGGCCTGGATGGTCGACTTCATATTGTCGGACGAGCGGGGGGCGATGTAGATGAATGCACGGGTTGCTTGGGTGCGAGTTACAGCATCACGCACTGTGTCGGGATTCTGTAGATCGGCGGGTACTCTTTCGAAACTGCCGTTGCTGTCTTTCTCCGTAGCCGAGTCGAGGCCGGGAATAGCCTTCGACGTGTCCCGCATCGCCAGCACCACCTTGGCTCCAAGTTCGTGGGCTGTCCGTGCCGTGGCCGACCCAACCGCTCCGGATGGTCCAAATACTATGACCTTGGGAGCAGCCAGGTTGGAGTCAAGGTGGGAAGTACTAGTCCGGTATTGTACTTGAGAGCTGGGTGGGAGGGTATTGTACTCGAGAGCTTGGTGGGAGGGTATTGCACTCAAGAGCCTGGTGGGAGATTTTTCAAAGAGCCACTGTCAAGAAGGAATGCTGAACAGACAGACTGAGAAGCAATGCCGCCACTTATATAGCTTCAGTGTACTTACTCGGAACGGGAACAATCATTCAGTCAGCTCCATCACCATCCGGGCCGTCTCTCAAGCATGCAATAGGAGGTATGGGGTAGACCTGCCGCGAAGAGCGGAATGAGACAACCTTTCGTACTACTCATCCACTTGCCTCGCGGAGAGTACATTGATGCCCATTTCCAGACTGGATGTGCATCGGCAATCAAGGATGTGCTCAGCCTCGTGCTCCACACCAATAAACACAAAGGTCGACTGATGTCTTCAAGAAAGAATTCGTACGCATAGCGCACGGGTGTGCGAGGTGGTTGGACGGTGGCCAGGCTCACAACACCTGAGACGTTGATGTTAACTCCGGCTATTCCTAAAGCGGGAAACAATCTCAATCTCCAGCACGCTACAGTATCCGTACATTTCTCCACCGGCAACGCTTTCGCTAAGACCTTCGCCCGTTTACAAGATTCTGCACCTTTCATGTCGTTCTTGAATGCTCCCCCAGGGGTCAGTCATGTGTCCCTCTCTTCTGGTGAACAGCGCCCCCGTTTGAAAGTCCGAATGGTCCCACGACGATGGTCTCGTCCGGGTGTCAAGTGAAGCTTTGACACTTGACACAGGCACAGCATTCCCAATTTTCCGACTACATGTAGCCTGGTAGCAACATGGCTCATACGGATCAGTCGGGTAAGTTCGCGGATCATTCGTTTCCCAGTCCCAGTCCCAGGCGAAGGCCATCGATTTGACCTTTGGCTCGTCACTCAGCGGCAGGAATGCCATTCGTCGTCTCTACCAGCATGAACAAAGCGGATCCTGAAATGCGTAAGCTGATCAGGAGCCATTGCATGCTGGGGAAAAACCGCGGGAGGATCTTGCATAGTAGGCGAATGCCCAAGACGGTTGTCCCGCCAGTGCCAGACCTGGAAGCTGCTTCCGCAATCCCCAATAAGCTTGGTTCAGAGTTATCTTTGTTACGGTTTGCCGATTCCGTCGAGCCCTCTACGCTATGGGAAGTCTTGAGATGTAAGTGACCTAACCCTAACCCTAACCCTAACCCGAAGACTGAGGACTGAGAAACCAACGATGCTGGAGACCAACGATGCTGGAGACCAACGATGCTGACCTCGAAAGTCACCTCGGCTTCGAAACAGACTTTCTTCCCCTTGGAGAGATGCTTTGATTTCAACGTCAAAGACCGGTCGATGTTCGAGCCGTTGACATTCGATCCGGCCTATCTTCACGCCGTGATCTTTGGGGCTCAAGCATACCTGGATTTGGTTTCGTGTCGCTCCAGTCCACGGTCGTCGGTGCAGATGTTGAAGACGATTCAGCTCCTTCGCGCCCGACTTTCGCTCTCGGATGGAAACGAACAGACATCGGTTTCTGATCCCACCATACTAGTCGTCTTAACTCTGGCACACGTTGCACATTTAACTGGCGATGATGTTACCGCCGAGCAACACTTGGAAGGTCTCTGCAAGATGATCCACCTGCGAGGAGGCATTGCTGCTTTCCAAAATACTCCGAAACTTCTCACCGAGGTATTAAGGTCAGCAAGAATCCTGACTTCACGTCCCTAGGTAGCAAGAATCCTGATCTTCACGTATCTATTTGGGACTATAATGCTACTGAGCGAAGCGAAGTAGTATATAGCTGCAAATCTTATTTACCGGGGGACTAAGGCTTATGGCTGATTCTATTCAGGTGTGACATCAGCATTGCCATCCACAAAGGAACAACACCGATCTTTGACTTCAACCAGCCTTTACAATCTATCAGATATCAACCGCAGACTGAGTTATCTCCTCCACCAAAGATGGAGTTATCTTCTCTACCACAGACGGAGATATCTTCTCCACCTGCTTCTTGTCTGGATTATAAATCCCCCTACGACAAGACTCAATACACCAATGTCATCACAAACGAGGCTCAATACACCAATGTCATCACCGACAAGGCTCAATACACCAATGTTATCACAGACAAGGCTCAATCCGCCAATATCATCACCGACGAGAAATTAGCCGAGTCATGGAACACCCTGAGCAACTTCTGCTATCTAGTCAACTCCGCGGCGGACAAGAACATCAAGCTCAGCGACCAAATCCTCCTAAACACCATGGGCTCAGTGATGTATGCACTTCTCAGAATGGACTTTCCAACCAACCCCATCAACGAAGCCATTCGTCTTGGCCTGCTTGCATTCTGTTCACATTCTTTCTTGGAGCGACGGGGGATTGAGCTTCCGAAGCGCTCCCTCTGTGAGAAGTACAGGACTTGCTTGGAGCACGTCAACACCACTCAGTTGCAACGCCCTTCTCACATCAACACTCAACCAAAACGCCCTTCTCCTCAGCTTTCGCTATGGTTTCTCATCATGGGCAGAATTTCCATCTTCACCTCCACCTCCCATCCAGATGACTCTGCATGGATAGATTCCAGCCTCAGAGAACATATTGCCCTTGAATCAGGTTTGCTCCTGGCCACAGCTACGACTGGTTCTCAAGTCTTTTCTTTGGATCGACATCCTACATGACGGACCTGGGAAGATGATTTTCGAATCTGTTTCCTAGTCATAGTGCGGTACGGAATGGGTGTTAGGGTTAGGGTTAGGGTTAGGGTTGTTGAAATAGGTGTTGAAGGTGTTGAAATGGGTGTTGAAACGGCTGCCCTTAGGCCCCCCGAGACAATCCACTCGACGACAAGGACGTAGAGTCGATTGTGACAAAAGTTGAAATGTTAATGCTCCATGTTCGCTATCAGGGGTATAGGGGGAGCCTCTAAGCCCAGGCTATATAGTGTATCCGTACTCCGTATAGTATGCCTAAACCAGCCTTCTGGTTAAAGAATAAGGCTGGGAATACTTACTTTTGACACGTCAGTCCGCTCGAAGACGAGGACGAGGACGAAGACGAGGACGAGGACGTACGGTCGATTGCACCTGGGATGGAATGGAGCACAATATAAGGACTAGGGCGTATCGCTCTATGCTGTTCTGTTGATGGCGTCTCGAGACTCAAACTATTCTTATTCTATACTATACTATCTCCATAAGGTGGTCTTCAAGTTTCTATATCCATAAGGTAGGTTGTCCGTGTTCAAGTTTCTATATATGGCCATACCCTACAATCAACCAGGTCAAAGTCATAGCTGCCGCTGTACTGGATAAGAGTTCTTGGTCCACATACATAGCACTGGACACTGGACAGATTCTACGACAGGACTGCGGAATCCTGCCTGCCCAATTTCGACTATGGTTGATTCGCCATGTATATGTTTCATGGCGAGTGTGACGAGATGAGGTTCGGAGCGGAACAACTTATATTCCGTGTCCAGGTAGTACGAGTGACCTATTATTAGGCAGCCTTGTATCCGTATATGTTAGCCGCTTCCTATTATAATGACAAGAGTGAAGGTCCTCCGTATTTTGCTCAGCGTGATCCGAGCCACTGGCACCTTCATCGTTTCCCAGCTTCTTTGTGATACTCAGCTCAATAGATAGATATTCAGCTCCATCTCCTAACCCTAGCCCTAACCCTAACCCTAACCCTAAGATCACTGGTGCACCAGGTCGGCGGTGGCGGTGGCTGTTGGCCCCCAAACCCAGCCACACACACGGATTCGTCGTTCTTGGTACACATACACATACATAGCCTGATCCTGATCCTGATCCTGACCCTGACTCTGATCCTGACCCTGGCTCTCACCCTGATCCTGACCCTCGCCCTCACCCTCCCTCTCGCGGGGCAGCCTGAATCTCACTGCCATGACCGGTTCGACAGCTACAGCTAGAACCTGCACATCCACATGGACCATATTCCTCAAGCACTCGACAATCCTCATCCTCGCATTCAAGTCCCGTTTGTGGTGACCGAGCAGTTTGAGCAAGTCATTTGCCACCACGAGGACGTCCAAGCAGAAATCGATCACGACGGTGACGGTGACGGTGACGGCGACCAAGACCAAGACCAAGACCACGACCACGACCACGACGATGACCAAGACCACGACGATGACCATAACCATGACCATGATTCCCGAGCCTCGTTCCTGGTAATCACCAATGGCAGTGGCAGTGGCAGTGGCAGTGGGAACGAAATTCAAATTGTTCGGAAAGAAGCCGATATCTTGAGCTTCTACCAAGCCAGATGCTTCTTCGGTCTCCTGTGGGACCTGTACCGCGTCGCTGGGCGGCAGCTCGAATTCGACCCTGAACACTACCTCGAGCGGCAGGATGTGGATGCCGACTCAAAGGCAGCAGTGATCATCAGTACGAAGGGGCTTCTGATGGAGCTTGACATGATTGCTTCGACAGGACAAAGTCTGCCGGATGATGCGAAGATGGAGAAATTCATCGAACTGGACCGGTGCATTCGAGTGGCGCAAAACCTGACCGCCCAGCTACAATCGTACGTTGCTGAGAGGTCAGATTCGGAGTTACAATCGTACGTTGCTGAAAGGTCGAATTCGGATTCGGAGTCGGATTCGATTGAAAACTGCGACCAAGGCCGTGGTGACATGGTCACATCACAGAAAGAATTCGTGGTTCTGCAGGCGGTGGTCGAGTCCACCGCCGTGCTGGGCGAGACCATCCTCACGGCCGCACGGCACATATATCTGCCATCATCGTCGGTTTCAGCATCGGTGCTCGAACCAATCTGGAGCGGAGACCTCCCTCCAGCACCTCGAGCATTGTTGTGCATGGACCGCTTCCGGAAATGTGGGTGGTGTCCGCGACAAGTCGCAGAGACGTTCGAGACAGTCCTGGGATCTAGGTCGGTTTTGTATTCGCTCAGTTCAATAGACAAGAAGAGTGCGTCGCATGGGAACCACGAACACTGTTCTGCCGAAACGTGCGTGTTGGAAGATATTGACAATGACACATATCGGCCTCTGCACACGCCGGATTGTGGCGGCGGCAGTCATTGTCCGCTGGTTCCAGAAGCTGCAAAATTGGGCGCACAGAATGAGGCTTCGACCATCATCGCACGGATGATCCAGGAAGGTTGCATCCCAGCCATCAATCTCGTGGAGCAGCCGGGTTCGACTCCTCTGTTGAACATCAAAGCTTACCACCGCCAACCAGGTCACCAACTTGAAAAGGGCCGTCCCGGTCCAGGTCCGAGGAAGCGGAAGCGATCGAGTCAGGGAAGTGACACGATGGAAAGGACCGCGATACTCCGTGATCCCGTTGTGAAAGATGATACGCGCGCACACGAACACAAGAGAGCACCGACCACTCTAGACACTGAGAGTACAAGTCTGGATGAACTGGCGAGGCTCGACGATGTCGATGTCGATGTCGATGACGAAGATGCTGACAAAGACGAAGATGAACATAGATGCCATCAGTATATCGCCATCTCCCATGTTTGGAGTCAGGGACTGGGCAATCGCAACATCAACGCAATCCCCCTATGTCAGCTGCGGCGACTGCAAAGGTTTGTGGACCTTATGGTTCCTGAACATCTGCAGCCCATGCCGTTCTGGATCGACACCATTTGCGTGCCACTGGATCCGACGACCCGAACCATGGCCATCAAGGAGATGCGGACCGTGTACCGGGATGCTTTGGCCGTGTTAGTGATTGACGGCACACTGACCGAGCTGGATTTGGATTTCTCCGAGACCCAAACTCAAGAGTGCCAACGGCCAAGGCCCAGAATGGCAAATTGGCAGCTCGAGCTGCTGATGAGAATCCGCGTTTCGCCCTGGGCACACCGGTTATGGACGTACCATGAATCATGGCTGGCTCGAGACATGTACTTTCAGATCGGCGAGAAGGACACGCCGGCGATTCATTCCCGAGACATTGTCGTTCCCAGACTACAGAAGACGTTGAATCCCTATCCCTCCCGCCATAAGGAGAAGACGAGAGAAAAGGAGGTGGAGAGACAGCTCGACCTCGTCGAACTCTCCGACTCAGACTCGGGAACGGAGGACACGAAGGAAGACCAGAAGCAGATGGTAAGAGCCGTGCTCCCGCTCGAATATACGGCTGCCTACCTCCTCGTCGAGGCCAGCGCACTTCAGCTTTTCGGCGGGCTTTCTTCCGAGGATGAATCTGAAGCCGACGGCTTCCACCAGGATCTCCGAGATCTGAGCCGTCAGCTGGCTTTGCGTACCACCTCTCGCCTACAGGACGAAGCCATCTGCCTGGCTACATTGCTTGGATTGGAGGCCGCGGCCGTCATGACCGACGCCAACGGCGAACCCGTGTCGGATGAGGACAGGATGAAGAGACTCTGGGAGATCCTGGAGGCGGATCGTATTCCTGCCGAGATCCTGTTCTGCAATCGACCGACGTACGGCGATCGCGGGTGTGGCTGGATGCCCAGGAGCCTGCTGAGGGATGATCGGGGGAACCCAATCAACCGTATGCGCTGTGGACAGGCACTGGCGAAGCATGCCGAACATGGAATCCTCGTGGAAATGGGCGGGGTTGCGTTTGAGATTCCACAAAATGCCGGTACTAGTACTGGTACCAGTGGTGGTGGTGGTGGTGGCGATGGCGATGGCGATGGCGATGGTGATGGACCTGGTCTCAACATGTCTCCCTGGGACGTGGTACTCGACATTGCAGGGTACAAATATCGATTGGTACAGGTGGAAGCGTCCGCGCCGATGCATGATTGGAGGTCATCGTCATCCTTTCCCACAGGCAACGGCGCAGGAAAGGCCAAGGCCAAGTTCGCCGTATTGATGTGCCAGAACGAGCTGAGGATGCTCTTGGACAAGGTCGAAGACAGGCTGGACGGATCGCTCAGCCACTCTAGCGACTTGCCGTTTGGCTTGCTCGTCACTGTCCTGGAGAACCCGATCTTGCATGGTTCACCGGGTGAGGCTTCTGCTCCTCCGTCCTCGCCCTCGTCCTCGTCCTCCGGAGGAGGAGAGGAGGGAGGAGATGGCGGCTCGGCCTCTTTCGGCGTGGCCTACGTCCTTCAGAGAGAAATGGTCGAGTTTGAGATCGTGTTGGACGATGATGATGATGATGATGATGACGACGACGACGACGACGACGACGACGAACCGAGCAGTCGAGGTGGGAGTGAAAGTGAAACCGAAAGCGATACACCACTGGAAATCTCGACGGATGACGAGTCGTCTAGGCTGAACCTCCACGGTAAGCCGGCCGCACTTGTTCACACCCAAGTCTTCTCTCCCGAAACTAGAAGTTGGTGGGTTGGCTAGAAGATTTATTTATCGGTTCGAGCTCTGTAGGATCTTCGTCTTCATTATTTTATTGGGAAGTGTAATGCAGCTCATATGCGACCCCGAGTGGGCAGGGGCACGCCATGATGAAGCTGATGATGCCTATTGAGTTGATCTCCGTTGGCCTTATACCTGATCTTTAGGTCCCTTGAAGAAAAGATAAGTACAAAGCAGGCAGCACATATGAGGCAAGACATGCACCGAGGTGATGGCCAACATCGATCTCGATATTTTGATCGCCATGAGACCTGCCACGCCGTAAAATCTATTCTCTCTTCTGTCGTGGGGACGAGAATATCGTCCTATTAGTACATTTAAGAGCAGGGTATCTCTTTCATAAAAGCGAGTGCTTCTGATCCATTCCGTTTGCGCCAGTTCGCATGCAAGACGTCAAACGCCAGTTTTAGACAGAGTTGCTGCTAAGCCGACCCGGTCGTCATCTTCTTGGTGACGGTAGAGGGGCAGGGGTGTGTTGTACAGACAATGTAGCGGGATGACTGTGTCGAGTGACACGATCTCAAGAAGTGGTCCCAAAGAGGCGAAGAATGATCTCGTACCTGAGTGGCATGCGTAAGCGACCGTATACAAATCCGAATCCAGGAAACTTACATTCCAAACATGATGGCCGCGCTGGGTACGACCCTCAGTAAATGCGGTGTCATGCCTCCATATAGCCCTGCTAGACCTTCCTCCCTGGCCACCACTTTGAAGCACTGGATGAGCCCAGTGTATTTCACGGTAACTTTGCCGGTGTCCGTGGTGATCGTCGGCGCCTGTCTTAACCGCGTCCTGACCACTTCGTGTGGATATGTAATGACAGCAGCGACGAGTTTAGCCCCTGCAGCGGCGGTGAATTTGCCAGCCCATTCCTCGGTATTATCGAGCCATGTCTGTTGGTAACCTGGAGTGGCCAGTCTTTTGGCTTCGCGCCTCGCGAGGGCTAGCTTCATTCGTTCGTACATGACCCATTGTAGCGTCGATTCGGTGACTCCAAGATACGAAGCTGTCAGGCCGCGATAGAGTCCCCTGATCCCCTCATGTCGGACGGTCTGCTTGATACAGTCCCAGCTGTTCTTGTATTGGCGTCCACGGGTCGGATCGTGGCTCGCATTGTTCTTGTCCAGTTGCAACCTCGTCTTGACCAGCCAGATCGGGTTCGTGGCAGTGCCTGTGACGATGCCCGCCGTGGCTGCCGCCACAAGATGAATGCTCCAAACATTCTCACGACCTTCCGGATTGAAGTAATCACTCAGTATCCTCTTGCCATTACCGTAGACGTAGAAATTAATGCTTCGTGCGGGAACGACGCCGACTAAGTTCGCACCTAGCCCGCGGAAAAGAGCCCGGAACCCTTCATGCTGGTGTATAGATCGTAGGATTTGTACAGTCTCGGCCAAGTGGAAATATGCACTTCGGGGGAGAGAGAGGAGGGTGGTCTTTTGTGGCAACGGGTGTTGGGCGTGGAGGGTTTTCAACTGTGTTTGGTAGAAGTCGGATTGTAGTCGTGTCTTTAGGACATCGAGAGGAGAGGTTAAGGCAGCTGCGGTCATCCCACCAAGACTGGGGTTTTGATTAGTTTGCGTCAATGGTAACAAAGAATTCTGAGGTCGCCGCACCCGCCTGCCACAAAATGGGCCCACGGCTTAGCCACGGGCCCGTCTTTGGTCACCGAAGGTGCATTGCCGGAGGGTATCTCTGGAACCACTTGACCGGTTTCTCTGGCTTGAGGTAGCAAGTTCTCTTCTCCTCTCGTGGTCACCTGGAAAGGCTTGGAGGGAGTTGCGGAAAATGTCATGAACGTTGCGCAAGAGCGCAAGATGAAGCAGGCTTAACGGGAACACGAAGACGAATGGAGAATAATGTACAAGAACAGAGGAACAGAGGAACAGAGAGGGTAACGAAGGTTGCCGGTGCGCAGTGGCAATGAAGATGAAGGTGAAGGGAAGATTGAATTTCCTGTCCTCTCAACGGGCGAGGCAAAAGCGAGTTCCGGCGTCATCGCCAAACCGCCGCAACACGAAAAAAAGTTTCCCGACTTATAGCAATCACGTGATACTGGGACACGTGTTGGATCTTCTCTCCTGGTTCCGCACCCTCATTCCGGCTTGTCATGCTGTAGATTTTTTTTTACCAACTCATCGATGCTACAACCTTTCTGCGTACGAGCTGGTCGAGATGCCTGTGAAAGATCAATACTAGCATACTTCACACTTTGCTGTGTCTGCGCACCCCAAGTGTCAGTCAGCAGAGCCGAGGTTATGTACATGCCGCGAGCCATCTGCATCCAAGATTGCCATTATCCACCGGAATTATCATCTACCATCATTATTCCACCGAGCCCTTCGGCCGCCGAGGCTAGCCTATCTGAACGTCTCCGGTGGAATTGGTGCTAAGACACCCTGCCTCCTAAGCCTATCATTATCCAGGGTACTCGTACGGTCTTGATTCTTAATGGCAACCATACAAGAAAGAAAATACCAGCAGCATTCAGCACTGCCAAACTTGTCCCTGCTCGAAGAGATATTCAGTCCCAACAGCACTCGTCTGCGGGCCCTCCAAGATCCCGTGGTCGTTTCCTTAGACCTTGAATACGAACGCCATCCAACTCGGATCCGCCAGATTGGCTTGAGTGTCCTTGACACCCGCAATTTGGCGAGTATTGACGTTGAAGACACCCATTCAGTTGCCCGCTTCGCCTCGAGTCATCTCATCTTACTCCATAACCGACATTGCAAAGCATACTGTTACGGCGACCCTCTACTTGCGGAAGGTAGAAGCCTCGAGGAGATCCTACGCCCTTTCGTAGTAATCAATGATGAGAATGGTCAACCCCGCAATATAGTGCTGGTGGGACACTCAATACACGTTGATCTAGCATTGCTCGAAGAATGTGGACTTGACTTAAAGAGTCTTACACAGGTCCAGGCATATGTCGACATCGCGCCAATCTATACGCGTCTCTTTAGCGATATTAACCACAGAATGAGCCGGAGCCATATGTGTCAGCGACTCGGAATTCGCACAGTATCATTTCACAATGCAGCCCACGATGCGCTATATACGTTGCAAGCGCTGTTAAAGCTTTTCTGCATATATCAGGACGAGAAGCTAGCATCTCCTGATAGCATTATGCGGATGCCTCAAGACGAGACGGAGGCCGATCGGAGGATATTATGGGATTGTCAACTTGAAATTCTTCGATTTCTCGGTCAAGAACTTGGTAACCAACTGTGGATGGGCAGTCCCAAGAGCCGGCGACGAAAGCAGCAAAGAGAAGATCATCTTCGTCACCTCCAGTCTCGTACACCTCTCGACGCTGTGACACCACTCAAAAGACAAGTGATATAGCAAGGCTAGACCAATAGAGGTCACATGAACTAGGCTATTAGGTTATGCCCCCGCATCCCTGGCACTTAGAGAGACACTTGCAAGATATAGTGTGAAACGTCTAATGACCACGGGTAGGTGACGGGTGTGGAGGAAGGGGGATCTCATCATAGCGGAGGGAGAGGGAGCAAGGTGTCGCTGTGGTCTGACAGACCATTGTAGGCAGAAGCACTGTCGTGATCAATCAGCCAACTCAAGGACAATTCTGGGGTTGGGGTAACAGTAAGGGTAAGGGTAAGGGACGGTAATCTGGAGCAATCGGAAGTGGGCTCAGGCTCAGGCTCAGGCTCAGGAGGCGTGGTCGGAGCAAGCAGCTGTTGGTGTTTTGCTTCTCCGCCCCAACTGGAGTGAGGAGTGAGTACGAGTGTACTGTACTCCGTACCACCAAAGTACTGCTAGTTATCCGTACTACTATTTCAGCCTCGGCTCTCGGAAGCGGCGAACCGCTCCCGCCACTGCTGCCCATCAAGCAACCGGCCAAGGAGCTCGCCTTCATAATAACAACCATACTCCGTACACTGTACAGCACTCTCTTCCTTGCCATATTACTCCCGTGTTGAAGGTCAAGCTTGACCTTTTATATCACCGGCCCATCTACTCTTCTTTCCCCCATTCGCCACGCGCTTGCTCCCAACTCCCAACATGTCGGTCCCCTATCTGCTGAATAGTGCCGCCGGCCATATCCCGGCCTCAGAGAAGATCCCTGTCATTGCCAGACCTTTCGTCAGCGACCGGGCAAAGAAGACCTTGGATCTGGTAAACATACTCCCCTCCCTCCCTGATTCCTTATTGTGACTCGGGTATCATCCTGTCAAGCCAGAGCCGATGCCAACTGTATCTGTGTGCCCACTAGGTCGAGAAGTTCGTCGAAGAAGAGTGTATTCCCGCCGATGAGGTCTTCAGGCAACAGATCGGCGAAGGCGCCGTCACCCGCTTCGACTCACATCCCCAGATCATTGAGGATTTGAAGGCCAAGGCCAAGAAGCTGGGTCTGTGGAACATGTTCCTGCCCAAGAACCACTTCAAGGAGGGCGCCGGCTTCAGCAACCTCGAGTACGGCTTGATGGCCGAGTACCTAGGCAAGAGTATCGTCGCTAGCGAGGCAACCAACTGTGCTGCCCCTGACACGGGCAACATGGAGGTCTTTGCCAAGTACGGCACCGAGGAGCAGAAGAAGAAGTGGCTGGGTCCCCTATTGAACGGCGAGATCCGCTCGGCCTTCTTGATGACCGAGCCCCAAGTCGCCAGCAGCGATGCCACCAACATCCAGCTGGACATCAAGAAGGATGGTGACTACTATGTCTTGAATGGACAGGTATGCATGCTCCTGACCCGGTTGGCCCTGTTTACTGTCTAGGTTGTTAACCATTCCCTCGCAGAAATGGTGGGCGAGCGGTTCAGGCGACCGCCGCTGCAAGATCTACATTGTGTTGGGCAAGACGGACCCTACCAACACGAACGTGTACCGACAACAGTCTGTCATTCTCGTGCCCGCCGACACTCCGGGCATCACTATTAAGCGTATGCTGTCGGTCATCGGGTTTGATGACGCCCCCCACGGCCACGGCCACGTCCAGTTCAACAATGTCCGAGTACATAAGAGCAACCTGGTTCTCGGCGAGGGCCGAGGTTTTGAGGTGGTTCAAGGCCGTCTTGGACCCGGCCGCATCCACCATGCCATGAGATCAGTTGGAGCTGTAAGTCCCTGCCGCGTTGCCGCGTCAGAGGAGTCGAGTACTGATGAGATGTCCAGGCCGAGAAAGCGCTCGAGCTCTTCCTAGCTCGAATCAACGATCCCGCCAAAAAGCCGTTCGGCAAGCAACTCTACGAGCACGGAATCATGCTGGAGCGGGTGGCCAAGTCGCGCATCGAAATCGACTCGTCCCGTCTGGCCGTCTTGAACGCGGCCATCAAGATCGACCAGTCGAACGCCAAAGATGCCCTGAAGGAGATCGCCGAGGTCAAGATCCAGGTTCCAAACATGCTGCTGGACGTGCTCGACCGGGCCATCCAGGCGTACGGTGCGGCTGGTGTGTCTCAGGACACGCCGTTGGCAAACATGTGGGCTAGCGGTCGGACCATGAGAATTGTCGACGGCCCGGATGAGGTTCACATGCTGCAACTGGGCCGAAACGAGAACAAGCGCGGTGCGGCCTTGTTGAAGCGGATCCAGGCCCAGAAGGAGAAGACCAAAGAGCTCCTCCGGCAATATGGCTTGGAAGAGACCGACCCATTGCAGCTCAACCGTGTGAGCGGAGGCAAGTCGAAGTTGTAGAAATATTGATCGCGGGGGTTTGTCACTAGTCATGCAATTCTGAGCATCCAGGAAAGATGACACCTCGTTTCTTTGTCCCTATATGACTCCTGCTGTTCTTCTTCTCTCGTCCATCCTCTTCCATGGTTTCTGTCCCCCATTGCGTGATGGATTCGTGTATGTTGGACCCAGAGGGTGAGACCGCCCTACGCCTTCCAATCCTTCCGCCTTCCCACCCATCGAACGACATAGACGAGGCCGAGCAGGACTGGTACCTCCACAAGAGGCCCCACGGTTGCGGCCAGTGCCTGATCACTGTCGACGCCGTAGGTGGCGATGGCCACCGCGATTGCCAACTCGAAATTGTTGCTGGCCGCGGTGAAGCTCTGCGTGCAGGCGAGTTTGTATCCGAATCCCAGTCTCCTGGTCACGGCCAACGAGGACAAGAACACCACCGCAAAGTAGACAATCAGAGGCGCCGCCACTCTGACGACAGAGACGATCTGATGGACGACACGCCGGCCTTGTGAGCCGAACAAGACAACGATGGTGAAGAGGAGCCCAATCAGAGAGAGCGGTCCTATCCACTTGAGGAATCTGCGTTCATACCACTCTTTCCCGACCATGTTTCGGAGGGTGAAGCGGGTGACGACGGCTCCAGCGAGAGGGATGCCCAAGAAAACACCGACGCTTTTCGCAACCGGGCCGTACTCCACCGGGATCGAGTCCGAACCCCGGCTGATGACTTGGATGAAGAGAACTGCCAAAGGCGCGAACAAGACCATCTGCAGCAGAGAGTTGATGGCGACAAGGATGGCGCAGTACTCGCCATCGCCGCCGGCAAGACCCGTCCAGATCAGGACCATGGCAATGCATCTGGCGATTCCCACGAGGATCAGCCCTTCGCGCAGGCCCGGTTCGTCAGGCAGGAACGCCCAGGCTAGTGCAAGCTGGTCCTTGTCAGCAATCGTGCGGGTCAACAGCGAGAGCCACTGGAACGTACGTACCATGAAGAGAGGCGCGATGATCCAATTGACAACGATGCTATACCCGACTTGCACCCACAATGTCTGTTGTCGGAACGAATGGTGCAGCGTCTCGAACCTGACCTTGCAGAGGATGGGATACATCATCACCAGCAGTCCGATTGCTGCATGCAGGGTCAGCTTGCCTTCTGCTGTATGGCTTTAGAGAAAGGGAACCCATTTGGGTCACCTTCACCTACCGATGGGGATGGACACTCCTACGAACTTGCCTCGTTGCAAGGCAGGACCTGTGCCAGGCACAAAGTTGCCCAAGAGGATGCCGACGAGCATGGCAAGGAAGATCCATAGTGCGAGGAATCGATCAAGAATCCCGAGACTTTTGAAAGCGGACGAATGAATCTCTGCGGCTTGCTGTGCCTCGACATCCTGGGCAGAGGCAGCTGAAGGGACGGAAAGTCCATCTTTGCCGTCAATGGCCATTGAAGGCGTAGGGAATGCCCAAGGGTACACTCATACTCGAGATGGGTGATGAAGATTTGAGAAACATGACCATGACAATCGACCCTTTTCAAGGCCAGAGCTGTACTGGTCTCCGTTCTTCGCCATCATACTACTACTGTACGCTGTACGGTGTAGAATCTTGTAACCAATAACTTCCTCGCGGTGACACACTGGCCAGTCACCAGTTAGAGGACAGTGGTCGTAGGTAGTATGTAGGCACTATTCCTATATAGTGTTAGTATATTTAGACATCAATAGGCCTAATACACATGGCGCGCAATACCCCGGGCGTACCCCTAAGTATATTTACCTACCTGTTGTGCGTATTGATACACTTCAATGAGGTAGTCTCAACAACAGCGTCAAATATCCTCTATCCTCTCCAAGCGACGGCGTCCCCCGTTGTATATATATCAAAGGGTCTTCAGCAGCCTTAGGGTGGGTGCCAGAATTAAAGGCGGTTCATATGACGGTTATACACCAAGTGGCTAATTCACGAGTGAATTATTAGTTAGGTACTTCATCCTTTTTGGCGACCGTCGTGGTGTAACGGTTTGGGTCAACCGTGACATTTCCCCTGAGCTGGCGCGTCAAGGTACCTAGTTCCACGGAGTACCGAGTACTAGTCGCACAAGCAGATTTGCTCGCATCAAACGGGGCGGCTATAATAACAATCGCTTCCTCGTCCTAAGCTTTTTAAGCGATCTCCTGTGGAGAACGCGTCGCCCATCTTCTCAGTCACCGGGCGTTTGTTGCACCTACTCCTTGGATTTAGAGCTTGATGGTCAACGACTCAACCCCTCCATCCGGTGCCAGGTGTGAAGAAGCTCCTGCCAGGAAGCTACCCCCGGGCGGGATTGGCCATTGAAGGATTCGAGGGGTCCTAAGGGTGGGAGGAAGAAACTAATCCACAGGTGACAGGAGTGACTGATTTCTCCGAGTTTCGGTGCTGATACGAGTAATTAGTACCCACACGCTTCCCCTTTCGTCGCCATGGCCAGTTCTGGACAAGAGCAATTCCTTCGTCATGCGCCGGCCTCTTCGCTTCCCTACAATAGCTCGACGCCAGGCTGGATGGGCTGCAACGGCGAGATTCTGGTTGCTCGCGAGCGTGGCCAGCGTCACCCTCGACAGCCGATGAGATGAGATGAGATGGTCCATATAGCCACTTCTCCGGCATGTTGTTGTTGTTGTCTTCAAGGTATCGATCGCGGCCTCAAGTCACTCGTTTTCGCTTTGTGTGCTCTGTACTCTATACAGTCGTCCTTCATTTCGACCATCTGGCTTCTTATTCTCTCGTTAAGCATCTTTCTTTGTCGAGCTTTACCGATTTATCAATCGCTAACCTGAGGGACTATGCCTTTCTTTTCTCGCGCAACCCTGGTCGGTGGTTGTCTTCTCGCCTTGACCACGCGAGCATACGGCCAATGGAATGGTGAGGCACAGGCACCTGGCGTCGACTTGCGCATTCGAGCCCAGGTCTGTACTACGATCATCGTCACCAGCACTGGTGAATGGTCTTGGACTCCCGACGCACAAGCAACTGTTGAAGCGTGGGGTTCACTGCCGTCACACAACGCAAAAACCCATTCTGGGTTCCCTGGCTTCCTTGGAGAGTCATCCACAATTTCCTCGAGCGTGAAGCACTCTTCTCACGCCCCCAGCGGTCCAACTTGGTCCCACAAGATCGGGACCTCTGCACCCGCTCCAGCTGAGCAAAGCAGTCCTCCGGTTTCTTGGGAGGAATGGGAGCAGAACAGCACACCGGTTTCGTCAGAGGGATGGGAACAAAGCAGTGCCCCCGACACGTGGGCGGACTGGACGAGCTTCGGAGAGGCCAGTGCAGTCAAAACGACCACCTCACACGCCGTCAAACCCATAACCACTTCCTCTAGGGCTACAAGGACCCCCTGGGGCAACACTACCATAGCTGTCACGTCTCCTATTACGACAACCATAGTCACGATTCCCAGCACTACCACAACTACGACCACCACAACCACTACTACCACAACTACTACGACCACCACTACCACTACTACCACTACTACTGCTACACCTACTACGACAACCACTACCACTCCTACAACGACAACTACTACGACACCAACAACTACTACTCCTACTACTACGACAACTACTACTACTACCACTACTCCAACAACGACCACAACTACGACAACTACTACTATTCCTACAACCACCACTACTACGACAACGACCACAACTCCTACAACGACAACCACTACGACAACTACCACTACTCCAACAACGACCACAACTACCACAACGACTACTACGACGACCACTACGACGACCACTACCACTACCACCACAACCACAACCACAACCACAACTACAACCTCCCCCTCCGTTGTACCAACTGACTGTAATCCTGGTGGAGCCCAACCGACCTTCTACCTCCTCTCCAGCGGCAGCGGCTCGCCATATGATGACGACTATGTAGGAGTTGTCGAGATCAACGGTGTAGGAAGGCTAGACTTGGTCTCGTCCGAGGCCGAGGCCATCACCTTGACCTTCAATGACTATTGCAACCTGGTTGACACTTCCACTGGAGATGAAGCATACGTCACCACAATACCCGAGTTGACTGAAATCTTCCTGTTTGCACCGAACACTGCCAACTACTCCCCTTTGGTTTGCAGCGTTACCGCCGCCAACACGCTCGACTGTGTCCAAGGCGTGCGCGACTTTGCCACCTGCCCGGCTGACGGAAACCCTCTGTTCTACGAAGACGGCACAACAGCGGGATGTGCCGCCATTACGCTCAGCCTGGTGTATGTGTCAACTGAGTCGGTGCCCCGGTGATGGTGATGGGAAAGGCAGATGCGAAGATGGACCTCACCAGCACGAGCTATGTTTCCGTGAAACTGGCTAAAGGACATCAACTGGGATCGCGGGGAGAAGGGGTCGAGTTGCGAGAGGTATCATATTCGACACACACGAGACTACTACTATAGGTAGTATTTCCACCTCCGCCTCATCGGTGGCGTGCTGTACTAATAATACCCATTCATCCGCAACGGTTTTCCATTCCGCCTGTTCGGAGGGACAGACTTAGATCGGGTGAGTATATATATAATACCTATATGGTTGCCATTAAGAATCAAGACGGCACCCCAGATAATGATGGGTAGGATTAGGGTTAGGGTTAGGGTTATCTAAGCACCAATTCCACCGGAGACGCCTAGATACTTAACCTGAACCGAGGAACAACGGCGAAAGGAAGGTACGAGTACGGGTTGAGGGGCCCTTAGGCCTTCTCGTCCTCCGTACCTGGCCCCAGGTACCTAGCAGGTGTGGTACTCCGTACTCCGTACCTACCTTAGGTGCCTGTAGGCGCTGTACCACCGAGTGGGCCACCGTGGCACCGGGCGGAAGATTCAGGGCGAATGATAATTATGGCTGGTCGGCACCATCACCCTTAGGTGACCTTAGGTGAGCCCTAGGGCCCTAGGTGACCCTGAACACTGAAGGGATGCCGTCATCCATCATTCTGGCTGATCGCCTGACCAGTGCTCAATAGTAGGACGTAGTACGGATAGTGGGTGCAGACTGCGCTCGCTGCCTCTTCTTCAACATCTCTTCCAGCACTCCAATGTGCTTCTTTTGTTCTTGGCTATCGTCTTTGTCGCTCTGAGGCTGTGGTGCTGTCCATCTTATCCTTTTCCTCATCGTTGTGCTGAACCTCTGTTCCTCCCATCATGCGGCTGGTATCCGCGTGGGCCGTCCTGCTGGCTACCGTCGTGGCCCTGGTACAATGTTCCAGACTGACCCCTCCCGTCCTTCCTCTGATTGTGCGCAATCCCTATCTGAGCACGTGGCTGGCCAATGCGAGAGATGCACCTTGGGAGAAATGGCCCATGTTTTGGACTGGCCAGGAGGTTGGATTGTCTGTCCTGGCTAGCATCCCAGGTCAGAGGACGGTATACCCGTTGCTCGGAAGACCCCAAGACTCGTTGCAGAAAGAGGATGACAGGTACGGACGGGCGCACTCCTGAACAGAATCCTAGAGCTAATGTTGGCCCGGCAGTTACATCCTCTCTTCTCCTATATATCACGGTGCCCAGTACGATGCGTCCACCACCAACTTGTCCTACTCCATTCCTCTCCCTGCTTCATATTCTTCCTCCAGCAAACTGGACATCACGCTTTCGTTTCTTTCCCCTATAACCCCCACTTCCACGGTTAGACAGTCGGTCCCTGCCAGTTATATCACCGTCTACGTCCATGGAAATGTACCGGTGGACATATACCTGGATCTCAATGGCCTGTGGGTCAGCGGGGACCGAGGGAGTAAGATCGTCTGGGCCCTCACTCATACCGCTCTGGATGGCGTGGACCCCGGGTTCATCAGCTGGGAAGTTAAGCGGGAAGTCGAACAGCTCTTCACCGAGTATCAAGATCGCTCGGAATGGGGCACGCTGCACTTTTCAGCCCCGTCCAATGTGCGGCATGAGGCGGGCACATCGGCACTATTAAGACAGCGCTTTGCCCGGACCGGCACTCTTCAAGACTCCGTGGACAATCGGTTTCGCTCTATTATGGACGAAGAGCCAGTCTTTGCCTTCTCCAAGTCGTTTGCCTTGAATGCCAGCGCCAGCGCCCACTCGGTGCGTGAGGATAGCGTCACCTTCACGGTTGCCCACATCCAAGACCCTGTTGTGCAATTCGCCTCTGCCCGTGGCCTGACTCTTATGCGACCTCTTTGGGAATCCTACTTCCCGACCGTCAGCCACCTACTCACCTTCCACTATCTGGACTTCCCACAGGCAAACGCACTCGCAGCCAATTATTCCGCCCAACTTGCCATTGACGCCTACAAGTCTGGTGCCGAGGACTATGTTGACATCGTGGCACTGTCAGCTCGTCAGGTGCTTGGAGCTACGAGCTTCTCGGGCACCCCAGACGATCCAATTTTGTTCTTGAAGGAAATCTCATCCAATGGGAATTTCCAGACCATTGACGTTATCTTCCCAGCCTTCCCATTTTTCCTCTACACGAATCCGCGATGGCTTGGATATCTTCTTGAACCCTTGATCGAGCATATGCTTAGTGGGCAATATCCGAACAAGTATGCCATGCACGACCTCGGAACCCATTTCCCGAATGCTACTGGCCACTTCGACGGCCGAGACGAATACATGCCTGTAGAGGAATGTGGAAATATTCTCATCATGGGCCTAGCATTGGCCAACTCCTTGAAAACGGAGGCAAACACTTCTGTCTCGGCTGCATGGCAACCGTGGGGTGAAGCGCCATCCAAGGACCCGAAGAGCGACAGCATTGCTCCTTTGGCAGTGGGACAGCTTGATGGCGTCCGCTATATCGATGAACCCTGGGTCGGGAAAAAGAAGAGTCTGAATCGGGCCAAGAAATGGGTCAGCAGGAGTTACCGATTGTGGAAACAGTGGACAGGGTATCTGGTGGAATTCTCCTTGGAGCCTCACAATCAACTGTCGACAGATGACTTCGCCGGATGGCTGGCCTTACAGACCAACCTTGCTCTCAAAGGCATCATTGGCATCAAGGCCATGGCCGGTCTTGCCCGGCTGATCGACAACCACGAGGATGTCAAAGTCTATAATAACATCTCAGAGGTCTACATCGCAAAGTGGGAAGAACTTGGGATTTCCCGAGACAAGACGCATGCCAAACTTGCGTATGACTGGTATGGCTCATGGACGACCACATATAATCTGTATGCAGACAGTTTGCTGTGCTTCCATTTGGCCGAGGAGGACTCTACGCAAGGGACCAGCATTGGCGGACGGGACAAATCCCAGAAGCCACTGAAGGACATCGATGGCGACAAGATGGGCTTCGTGCCGAAGCACATCTACCAATTGCAGAGCGATTGGTACTACGCAGTTCGGCAAAAGTACGGACTCCCACTGGACTCTCGACATCTCTATACCAAGACGGACTGGGAATTCTTCGCCATGGCGGTTGCAGCGCCCAAGGTGCGAGCGGAGATCTTGCAATCGGTGGCGAAATGGGTCAATGAGACGGATACCGACCGTCCACTGACGGATTTGCATTCGACCGAGGGCCGTGGAGGGTTCCCCGGCCCCAATTTCTTCGCGCGACCCGTCGTTGGTGGGCATTTCGCATTTTTGGCACTGGAACAGGCATGCAATGGTCGAGCTACCGAAGGCTTGAAGTTCTTGGACGATGGTGTGGTGAAGGAGGTGGATGTCCAGCGTGCACTGGAACAGGAACGAGGAGAGGCGGATTTCTTCGCGGGGGAACTGTAGCACGAAGACGCATATCATATGAGCATGAACATGAAGTGGCATCGCGAGTTCTCGCCCTCTGCTTTATGGTCCTGTGGCTCTTCGATCTGGTTATTGGATCCCATGTCGCGACGTACTCCGCCAGTTGCTCCGTTACTGCGCTCCATATGGCATAATTACTGGCCCCATCTGGCATCGAGGAACGAGGCAGACCTAAGCCAGTTATAGTATAGCCTGCTGGCGGGCACCAATCGTGACTCGTACGGTAAGGTGCGGGTCGGCTCCAAGCAAGTTGCCGCAGGCCGTCGCGGTGTGATTGGCGTAGGGCACGAGGCTGGCGTATTGTACGGTACTCGTACTTTGCCATGTCGTGTTGTGCATCCACCGCATCCATCCGTCGACGTGACACCGCGACTTGATCTCCTACCCTCGGGCTGTTCCCTTCGTTGCGTCGCGTCTGTGGTTGAGGCTGCAGGACCATCTATCTGGTCAATCTACCTGTTGTCTGTTGTCGAGTCTACACTCCTCTGCTTTGTTTTACACATCCTTGCTTCGAGCTTGATCGTTTGGTCTTCGAGCACGCACTTGTTCGCATTTGCACCGCGAGCGGACGAGTTTCGCTCACCCTCAACCCTATTCCCTGGCACGACTGCCCTCATAGGAAGGCATACTCTCAGCCGAAAACCACACCCACACTCTCTTGCCCCAAAATGAATCCAACAACCTCTCCTGCACGACGCGTCCTCGGCGAGAAAGATGCCAACGCGCTTCTACACACGCAGTCGGCGCGGAAGGCCAACCGTGGCTTGGAGAATGCCAGTCCGGTCGCTCAGCGGCCGTCTTTGAAACGGCCCGTTTCGCTCTCGCCCATCAGTCGACATGCTGGGCAGAAGAGAAAGATTGAGGAAGCATATGAGCAGGAAATGCCGGGGTTGGACTCTCCGTCTCGAGACGCGAGCATGGCCCATCCCATGTCCCAAATGACGGAGATGCTGAGCGACAGCCCTTCCGAGCATGAAGGCCCTTACAAGACCTCGGTGGATCAATACAAGTCCACGCCCAACACCGTCTTCTCTTCGTTCCGGCCGTCCCAGGACGAACCGTGCCCAGTCGAGGCCCAGTTCGAGATCCATGAAGAACCCAGCCAGCAGACGTTGGACACAATGGTACAGAGTCCACACGACTGGTGTTTGCATGAAACCCACCCCCGAGAATTAAGGCTAACTGCTTCCTTTCCTTCAGCATGCCATCACCCTTCCTCAGAATACCTCGCAGCTCATGCCGTCGCTCCGACCGAACCTCTTCAAGGAAGGGTCGCAAGTCAGCCTCAGCATGTCGAGTCTGATCGATTTCGAGAACAATCGGTCGTCCGAGGGCGACGACGACGACGGCATGCAGATGCTCGAAGAACACGACGTGGTTCCCGACCAAAGACCAAAGACGCAGGAGGAAAGCAGGAAAGAAATGCTCCTAGAGGTAGGTGATTGATTGGGCCGACCCAGCCATTAGCCAGTACTGTCGTCTTTGCCCGACCCATCCATTAGCCATTACTATCGTCTTTACCCAACCCAGCCATTAGCCAGTACTGTGGCCTTAAGTTCTGTCGCCTTGAGTTCTGTCGCCTTGAGTTCTGTCGCCTTGAGTTCTGTCGCCTTGAGTTCTGTCGCCTTGAGTTCTGTCGCCTTGAGTTCTACAGCGCTGACAGCGATCCTTCGTGTTTCTAGAAAGCAGAGACTCTGCGCACTCGGCTCCAACTAGCCATCTTCAAGATCCAGACGAACCAAGTCTCGCGGCCCTTTGCACGGCTTCAAATCCCCGAAGCGAAAGCGAGGTCATCATCCCCAGACCTGGCCGCTCTATCATCCTCTTCGCCCGGCTCATCTTCCACCGTCAGAGCATACCCGGGTCCGGGTCGAAGCCCTGCTGTGACGCAGCAGCAGCAGCAGCAGCAGGACCAAGAG
The DNA here is from genome assembly GCF_000585565.1 of Capronia epimyces CBS 606.96. Taxonomy (NCBI): domain Eukaryota; kingdom Fungi; phylum Ascomycota; class Eurotiomycetes; order Chaetothyriales; family Herpotrichiellaceae; genus Capronia; species Capronia epimyces. The sequence continues at coordinate 768,933 of NW_006912906.1, forward strand.
GCTAGAGTTGCCTCGGCACGAGCCCGCGCGACCATGGGCCCCAACCCCAAAGTGAGGAGTCTGTCGAGCCTCCCGATGCCCAGTATCGCCCCTACAGCCTTCTCGGCCCGATGGAACAATGAGCTTGAGCTCGAGGCAGTCGAGCAAACTACCCAGTTCCAGCGGCAGTTCCAGTTCCAGCGACAGCGACAATCTGCATCTGCTCACTTCCCCAGCAGTCCACCGCTACCGTCGGCGGACTTGCCATCCACTGCTCGCCACCCAGACCGGAGGGCTGATCAGCCCAAAACTCCAATGCGGTCGTCAAGTTCGACATCAGCATCTGCATCTGCATCAGCATCTGCATCCCGACACGCCGACAACTACAGAGCCAACGCTAACTCTTCACAGCGCAGAAGCCACCATCGCCCTGGTGGGCTCACTAGTAGTGTGGTCAAGGGTGAAGCTGCGAGTAGTCTGCTCGAGCTTGTGCGGGGTGGTGCTGGTGCTGGTGCTGGCGCCGCAAGGTCTGGGGGCACGGGTATGTGCGGACTATAACTATAACTATAACTAAAGGGCTTAAATTTGGTCGGCCTCGGGTCAAAGAACACGATCTGTCTACAAGTCATGGATGGGACAGCCAAAAAGAGGAGGGCCGATCCGTCTTCAAGCCATGGATGTGTCTGCCTCGGGTCGAAGAGCACGATGGTCGAAGAGCACGATCCGTCTACAAGCCATGGATGAGTCTGGACCAAGATTCAAAATATGCGGCAAAGGTGTCCGCGTTGAGTGTCGCACTCATCAGCAGTTCTGGACAAGACGGAACGGGGAGGGATTCACGACTACTGCCGAACATGGATGCCAGACAGCCGAAGAAGGAGGGACGATCATGATCACCTAGGGCCTAGGGACTTGCTTCACTTGTACGCAGCACATGAAAAAATCAATCATCAACCATCTACAACTCAGAAAGCGAACCGTACGCTAAGATATGAGATATGAGATATGGCTTCGTCCTATCCACCTCATGCCGGATCAGGCTGTGGCTGCGGATTAGGATTAGGATGAGGATTAGGATTAGGATGAGGATTAGGATTGTCTGTGAACCTAGACTTGTGAATTGTGAAGTTGGAAGCTTGGAGTTTGAACCAACGCTCTTGCGCGGCCATCACATAGACATAGAGGGGAAACGAGGGGAAACTCGAATTCAAATCGAATTCTTCAATGATTTATGGAAACTCGAATTCGTCAATGATTTATGAGTGGTTCGTTTGACTTCAGCCGCCAGTGTCTGCCCTGTCAGCCACGCTGGATTGCGGCTTCGGCTGACAATCCCTCACCCTCACCCTCAATCGATTGAATCCTCCAAAAATCGCCCACCCCGGAGTTTGACATGTACATGAAGCCAGTTCAGACTGTCCACGCTCAACCCCGACGGTCAATTGTAATTGTGCTCAAGCCCCCTTTCCCCCTTTCCCCCGGTTTCCTTTCCTTTCATGCTGTCGTATCACAGGGCTGACCTTGAACTCATGCCTCCGCCTCGAAATGTAATGCGATGCAATGCGTCGCACGGCCACGCCCCGTTGCTGTTGAACAGATCTCATCGTGGCCTTGTCGACACTCTGCTTTTGCAACCCACCAGCCCTAAGCACATCTAAAAGGTTTCTGGCTCCTCGGCACCATTGACATCCACATCGGGGATCTCGAACCCTTCCTCTGTGCTATAGAGTATGGTTTGGATGTTTTTCACCAGCCCATTTTCGTCTTCCTCAATAGACGGGTCTTGCTCGACTGCTGTCTGGAGTAATAATTCGATGTCTCGAAGTTTGCTGAAGTAGAAGTCTCTTTCCTTCTCCAGGCCAGCAATCGCCTCTTTCAACTGCTCGTTCTCTTGTTTCAGGGCTGTCGTACTGGCGGTGGATCCTCCGAGAGCGCGTGGTGCTGGTCTGTTGACCGGAGTAGTGCCGACCTTTCTCGTGGTACTCGTTCCCGTGCTGGTTCTTGCAGCGGCTGGAACTGCTCCCGCTGCTGGCGCCCCAGCTCCCTTCCTCCGCGCCACCGCGTCGTAATCGTGACCCGGGAAGTATTGATCCCAGAATCTCTTGGACCACTGTAAAAACTCCAGGTTGTCTTGCATCTTGCATTTGACCAGGGATTCGACGGGGACGGTTCGATCGATGCCATGTTTGGTGAAGCAGTCTGCGAGTGATCAAGGTTTAGGTTAGTGACCGCGCGCCCGGCACACAACTTCATATAAGTTGGGGCGGGGTGTCGCATAGCTGAGACATACTTTGTAGAATCTTGAAATTTTGTATGTAGGCATATTCTGTGTTGACATTGAACTTGACCCGGCTCATTGGGATGTCAACTACAAACCACCTCGCACATCAGTAACAAGCCACTGCTCGAGTGGTTTCAATGGCGTAAAGGTCGGGATATAAGGGTGAATTCGGGACCAGAAACGTACGGAAGATGGAATCGAAGAGTTGGCATAGGGCAGCACTGTGAGAGTTGACTGTTAGCCAGCATCAGTTCCGGGCGCCTTTTGGTCACCTACCCCGTGCCGCATTGTTCGACTTTGGTGATGTTGAGCTGAAGCAGGCCATTGAGCCAGGCCAGCAATTCCTGCCTGCATCCGATTAGCACCGATCTGCGAAGTCATTCTTTCCATCTGCGAGGAAAGATCTTGAGGTTGTATACCGTGATTCGCCCATGATCGTGAATTGCAGTTGAGCGAAACGACGAGGCGAAAACAGGCGCGGGCAGTAAATAATCAGCGGCAGGGAACTTGAAACCCAAGGGTGCAGTTGAAAAGGAGCAGGGAAATGAGCCGGAGCTGCGACGAAGCGAAAACAAGTTGGACGCGGTTGGAAGTTCTAGGTAGTACTCGTAGTGAAGACCAGGTTGCAAGCGTGAGTGTACTTACTGTACTGTATATACGAAGCCATGTTTTGCTGCGTTGCTGGCGCGATTGTTGGCGGGGACTCTGAGTCTTGGAGCCTTTTTAGCCCGATTGTTTACAACAAGCCCGCCATCAGGAGCATACAGAACAACCACCTGGCTACATTCTTCTACAGCTCCTATCTGGTGCGCATACAGAGTATACATGTTGTATGGGATGACCCTGTTGTATTGTTTTTGTTATTACATTGCAGGTTGCCGTCATGTCTAAGACTCTTCCCCCCACCCCTGACTCGATCATTTATTTCGTCGCCTCGCTGGCATCACTCGCCGGTTTTGCTTTCCCATCGTCTCCCTTCTTCACTGAGCCACCTGCTTTGGCGTCTGCGGGTTGACTCCTTGCTTGCTCCTCTGCACCACCTTTCGTCGAAGGATTTTGTCCTTCTACGTCGGGGTGGTCCGGTGCAACACCAGCAGGATTGACCTCGTTGCCATACTCATCCACCATCCTCGTGCGTGTTTCGTATTTTGTCTGGAAGGACGCCTTACCCTCGGCCACCAACGCGGCGACTTGCGCTGCGTTCAACAAGTTGCCATCTTGATCACGATACTCTACATGCTCTTGTTTCGCGATCACACTGCCTTCACCCACCTGAGCGGTGACGGCAGAGGGAACTTCTTTCCTGTCGGATGCCACTTGGGCTGACGGTACGGTGGGAGTAGCGTCCCCGAATGCAGGAAGAGATGTTGAGTATGCTGCATACTATTGACAGTCAGTAACGGCGGTCGCCCAGATGATTTCCGCAACTTACATCTGTGTGGAAAGTATTGCAATCAAAGTCCCACGTGTCAAACAGCTTGACTTTCCTGCATTGATCTTGTGTCCAAGGATTGCCGTAGGCCAACGGAGCGAACAGGGTGAAGACCACAATTGCGAATGCGACGAAGAGCACAGCAATGGTGCGGCCGATCTCGGGATACTTCTTCAACCCCAAGAAAGCTATCCGATTGGCTGCAAAATCGAAGATCTGGCACAAGGCCATGATGGCAAAGTAGAGAGCCGGGAAATAGTGGTGCAAGAACAGTTGTCGTGCCATCAGATAGAAGGGGAAATAGTGGAATGCCCAGCCCAGTACGGTTTGCCCGATCTCATAATCAAACCGTTTGAAGGTGGTATCGGAGTAATCGTTGTAGCTGCGCTGCCAACGGAGGACGGAAATGCCCTTGAAGATGACATATGTCAGAATCGCCAGCGTGGAAGGCCACCAGATGGCAGGGTTTCCAATAAGATAGATTTGACGATGGTCTTTGCCCCAGAAGTTGATACCGCGTCTGAGGATCGGCCACGAACCAGGGCGAGAGTCCCACGCGTGTGACTCAACAAGGCCAGCATTGGTCTTCCACATGACTTTCTGCAACTCCCAGAATTTGCCCAGGAAACCGGGATCCCTATAGTTGACTTTCTCCACATCGTCTCCCAGCTTCGGATGCCAATTTTGTTCAACATACCAGACACTGTTGGGTAACGTGCCACCTTTGGCACAGGTCACCTCCTGTTGCTCAAACCCCCAATCGGGCAATTTGACCTTGTGCGAGAAAAGCACACACCCAGTCATGATGTGGACAAGCTTGAATTTGGTCTGAATGGTCCTTAGCCTCGTCTTGGCTTCTTCTCCGTCAGACATGGACTTGATGATTTCTACCCGGAATAGGTCGTTGGCGTCTCCATCAAACCCCTCGTAACCGTAGGCACTGACTTCGTTTTGCCATTCAGCCTCTGTAACGGGAGGTCGAACATCATGAGAATGGATACGGCGGTGTGTCATGATGTGGTAGAGTTTGATGACATCGCCATCCTTAATCCACGTCGGGTCCAGCTCATCCCACGCACGAGGCCCCGGGATCGTCACATTGTCTGCAGTAACCGGTTGGGTTTGATTCTCGATCAAGAAGATATTGTTTTCGTCCTTGTGGGGATAGAGGGTAACCTGTTGTTGCTTGCTTCCACCTGGATACATGTGCGAATGAGAGTGGATGTAGCCGCCTTGTGTGTTGTGATGTCGAATGGTTACCTCGCTGCCAAACGCCACGTCTGCAGGAGTGTCTGCCATCGCTTTGTTATTCAATGTTGCTTGGAACTCGGATGACATGAAACCATCTCCGTCTCCGGGATTGACAAGGCAAAGGAAGTGAATGCCAAACATGCCAACGTAGAAGGCAACTGGAATGACAATGAGGCAGAAGACTCGGGCGAAAAGGTGTTTGAACCACCTTCTCGGAGAGACATTGACATGGTCGCCGAGCAGAACCCAGAGTTGCAAAATCGTCAAGCTGCCCACCCATGCAATCGTGAAGAGACCGACCCATTTCACACTCACGGTTGCCCCGAGGCCGAGCCCCGTGGCTACAAGCCAGAACCACCAGCTGGCATCAAACGCCCGTTCAGGTCCCAGTTCATGCTGATTCGTGAAGCAGGTCCAAGCCAGGGCCGTGAATGCGGTGCAAGTGATCAGAGGCGAGTCGAGAAGAATCAGTCGAGACTGCGTAACCAAGCCATTTTCGAAGATCAAGAGTGCGGCCCCCAATGAAGCGGTAATTGTTTTACAGCCTGACGCCTTCAATGTCAAGAACATAGTGGGGATGGTTAGAATCCCAAGAATGGCGGGCAACAGGCGCATTGAAACATATGGAACCTTAGGCTCGAGGTAGTCCTTTCCAATGTCTTTAAAGTCAAAATCCCCCTTGAATCCTGCTGCCCAGCCTGCGAGCGTGATGAGGAGTTTCGCGAGAGGAGGATGGACATCCATGAAAAACTTGCCCTTGATGTACTTTGTCGCAAAGCCACCAAAACTACCGTTCTGTCAGTACACAATCCTGGTGTATAACCTCCTGCGGATACTCACTGGACTTCATCGAAGACCACACTGGTCGGTTGGTAGATCCTGAACAAGCGGACCACTGCAGCAACAATGGTCAACAGACCAATGACCTGGTAGTCAGAGGCCGGCAGGAGAAAAATATCGTTGTCTGACACTCCTTCCGATGCATAACTCTTCTTCTTGGGCGCAGCGGTCCTCGCAACGGCTGAGGCTCTCGGCGGAGCTGAAGAGCTCGACTTCTGTGCGGCCGCGCTCTTTCGGGGGGGAGCATACGCCATATTGAGAGGACACAGCTGGGGTACTCAGAAAGAAAGGTATGCTAGGAGGTGTAGGTAGGATAGGTCCGAATTGAAGAAGAGGCTGTGAAATGGGCTTGAGGGAAGTTCCGCCCTTATGAGAAGGAGAAACACGGTCAAAGAGAGACAAGAACGGGGAAAAGAAGAACCATTAACTAGTCAATCGACCTCACCGAGAGGATTGAAGAGGAACCCTCAAGGAAGAAAAAAGGCAAAGGGGTGGGATGCTGGATCAGGAGTAACACAGACAGTTAGGACAGTTGTTCTTGTGCCTCCGCAGCTGCGCCCGAATTGGGCTGTCAGTCAGTTAGCAGTGGTGGCACGGCTCCTGAGTCCTGACACATGCGCGTTTCCCAGCTAAAGATTTCGCGTACCGAAGCCTAAGGGCCCTAAGGCGCTCATGCACCGCCACATAGCCACCAGCCACAGTTTAGTTTGAGTTCGTCAAGCCATCGATTTTCCAGAGACGGCACTTCTCAGACTATTTTGATACCACTCCCTGTTCCCACTTCCTGCTCCAGCCAGCTGAGTTCTATTCTTCTCCGCCTACCTGGCCATCAAGCTCCGCAGATCTATCAATAGTCAGAGACGGAAGCGAAAGACTTGATCCGCGGGGCAGGGAGAAATCTTTGAGAGAACCGCACGGCAGTAGTGCACCCAGCAGCCAAACTAAATAATGGCGCAGAACGGAGCGGTCCCAGAGTTGCCAGAATCGGTCTCAAAGCCTCCTGAAGGAGTTGTCCTTCCCCCGAAGGACATACGAGCCATCATCGAAAAGACAGCAGGATACGTTGCTCGAAACGGACCTGTCTTCGAAGACCGCATCCGCGACAAGGAACAAGCAAACTCGAAATTTTCCTTTCTTGCACCCAACGATGCGTACGCGCCCTTTTATCAGTGGCGACTGTCGGAGGTGCGATCGGGACGAGGAACAGCTGTTTCAGCAGGAAGAGCAGGAGATGCCACACCAGTGCCCGAGAAGGCCAAAGGTCCAGAGCCTCCTCCAGAATTCCAATTCAGTGCCCGAATGCCGAACATCAGCGCGTTGGACCTCGAGGTGGTCAAATTGACCGCTCTACACGTCGCGCGCAAGGGGAAGAGTTGGATGACGGCTTTGTCGCAGCGGGAAGCGCGAAACTTCCAATTCGACTTCCTACGACCTCAACACTCGCTGTATAACTTCTTCCAACGCCTAGTTGACCAGTACACGCTGCTCCTGCAGACAGGACCAGAAAGCCAAAAGGCGGAGCAAGCGCGTATCCAAGTACTTCAGGCCAACATACAAGACCGGTTCCGCACCCTCAACCTTGCAAAGAAGCGCTCAGAGTACGTCAAGTGGCAAGAGACCCAGAAGCAGAAAAAAGAAGAAGCAGAAGAGGCGGAGCGGTTGGCATATGCCCAGGTTGATTGGCATGACTTCGTGGTTGTTGAGACAGTGCTTTTCACAGAAGCGGACGAACAAGCCGAACTCCCACCGCCGACGACGCTGAACGATCTTCAGAGTGCCAGTCTCGAGCAGAAAGCAATGATGAGTCTGTCTCGACCCGACATGCGTATTGAAGAAGCAATGCCCACCGACGATATGAATGGCTACGCCTATTCAGGAGGCTACAACGACCCGTATGCGCACCCTCAACCTCAACCTCAAGCACAACCACAAAACAACGGATGGGGTCACGAAGCACCTGTACCCGCCTACCCACCGTTTCCGGTACAGCCCCAACCTTCGCCTGCGCCACCTGCCGCTGTTCCCTCTCCTCGGCCTCCCCCATCAACAGCCTCTCCGGCCCCAGGCCAGCCTCCCATGCGTATCAAGTCAGACTACGTTCCGCGGGCACAACAACGTGCCACCCGCGGCGCTACGGCTTTATGTCCGAACTGCGGCCAACAAATTCCCGTTGCAGAGCTTGACGCACATCTGCGCATTGAACTGCTTGACCCACGTTGGAAGGAGCAGCAATCCAAAGCCGCTTCACGCTTCTCGACCACCAACCTCGGCGGTACCGATGTCGCAGCAAACCTCAAGCGCCTGCGCGCCAAGACTGACGGGACTGGTGCATCCGCTGACCCTGTGGCCGAAGCGGCGGCAAGGGTCTTGGGCGAGCAGGAAGACGAAGAGAGACGCAAGAGGATGCGGCTTGACGGTGCAGCTGATCCGACAAATCCCAGCCTGTATCCTGGTGCCAGTGTGCCGCAGCAGCCGCCCAATGTGCAAGAGCAGATTCGGCAAATCCATAACAAGTATAAATCTTGAAAAGGCATTCGCGATCAGAGATATTGACCACCATGGACCGTCAATGATGCACAGCAGCACGCCAGCGAGACAGCTTGCATTCAGTTCCGTTGATATAAAGGATATATCATTGAGAAACCGGCATGGGTGCACCTGTCTCCAAAAACATCGGCTGACTACGAGGCTGATATTATGGAGGGTTCGTCACGCCGGCGCCATAGCACGAAGTTCGTGCAAGGAGAAGGCTTGGGGGAATCTAACCCGTGACGGTGCCAACCTCAGATACAGGCTCAATCGCCCGTAGCCGGATTAAGTTGCTGTTGATCTGGTCGCTATCACTATTGCAGTCGAATACTTAAGGTTCCAGAAGACGCCGCTCACTTGATGCAATGTCCGTGAGTCAGTACCAGGGCTTCTGTCCCAAAGTGTTCGCCAGTGCTTTCGTGTCGAACGCTGTATGAAGCACCAAGGAGACGTTTCTGTGCTGCTCCCTTTCACTCTATCCAGATGGCAGCGAGCAAAATGCGGCCGCAGAGGTGGGGTCAACATCAGGATGGGACCATAGATTCAATAGTCTCAGGGGTGGAGGAGCTTTCTCAACCTGAGGACGATTTTGAAGAGAAAGTAGCCAGGCGGAAGTTGGCAGTTAGCATGAGACTGAAAAGAGAGTCAGGTCTAAGCAAGATGTGCTCTGGCCACAGTTCAAGGGCTTGGAGAGCCAAAGGCAGATTCACGAAAGTGGCTCTTGAATGAATCTATAATAACATCACAGTTCCACGTGCCTCGTGAGCTATAATAGAAGTTCGCTCCCGTCGTGTCATGCTCTCAACAATTATGACGATTCGAGCAGCAACCGCTTGAACATATCCGCTCACTAATAGTCCATAACCCTGATGCCATCACCTTTGGTCAGGGACCAGAGCGGAAAACCAGCAAACCTGCTTGAACGCGAGGGAGAGCGTACAGGGTATCCTCATAACAACACATATTGTCTGTACAGAAAAAAAGATGAGCTCCAAGATTCGGGAACAGAACGTGTCGGAAACAACTGTCATCTGCTAGGGCGCAGTGGATCTGGGGTCCAGCGGAGAATCCCCAGCATTTACCCATCCAACGTAGCCTTATGATGGACTGTTGCCGAAGCATCGGCATCACCATCCTTAGCTTCACCAGAGCCACGGCCGCCATATAGAGCTCGTGTTGGCAAGCGCGAGCTCGAACGACCTTCTTTGGAGGTTCGGGAGGCACCGTCTCTGGATGCAGCTGGTTCAAGCACAGCTGTGGGACTAACAACAGGTCGCGTCAAGTCTTCCTCAGGATGGTACGCGGTGGCCTCGAGGTCGTCGAAGTCTTGACCAGGATTTGCTGTCTGGTATTCAGCGCTCTTGATGAACCAGAAGAAGCCCGAAGCCACCAGTGACCCTAACAAAGGGCCAACCCAGTAAATCCAATGCTCACTAGGGAACGAGTGGTTGGCAACGCAAGGACCGAAGCTTCGAGCTGGATTCAAAGAGCCGCCCGTGTAATAGACCCCTTCGAAAGTCAGGTTGAGATACAAAGTATAAGGGTCCTCCTTACCGGCCAGCTCGGCGATGAACAAAGACAATCCAATTCCGACGGGAGCAAGGAATGTTCCCTTGTGTTTCTCGGCCTAGAATGAGAAGCTGTTAAGCAGTGACATGGCTGTGCGAATGTAGGGAAACATACAGCTAGCATGAAGATGGCGAAGACGAGCTGCGCTGTGAGGAACTGTGCTCATCTTTAGTTCTGTCCACAAAAGTCAAGTGTCGACGAACCATTTCGATAAACAGTCCCTGTGCCTTGCTCGTTCCCCCACTAAGGGAAGTAGTGACGGCGAGAGGGCCAGGAAACAGAGTCTTCACTACGCCTGCTGACGCCATGGCACCCAACATTTGAGCAATGAAGATCAAGCCCCCGCGAAGAAAGGGCACTGCACCGATCAGACACAAGCCTAGGGTAACCTGTGTTATGTCAATCGCCTCTTCCAAAAGATTGAGTTCCCCCCACTCACGGCTGGGTTGAATAGACCGCCTGAGATCCTGAAGAAGATCCAAGCATTGACGGCGAGGGAAAAGCCGAAACACAAGCTGATGTAAAGGAGCTGCGCAGGGTTCGGGCCTTGAGGCAGATTCGTGCTGGTACTACCAGTGGTGGTCTGAGGAGTATTGGCTACTTGCGTGCCTGCGAATGCGAAGAACCTGCAAAGAGACTTGTCAGCGTCAGCTGTTGGACTGGAGTTAGGATACTGACAAGAAGAGGAAGGTGCCGACAAATTCGCCAGCCATGGCGATGAAATGGTTTCGAAGGCCATCTGGCAACCTCGTAAATAAGGGACTCGGCTTTGGCTCTGGCATCTTCTCCTCCTCAAGTTCAGGTGTCGGGCCTTTTCCTTTATTTCTGCCTCTGCGGTCGAAAAGGCCTGGCAGGAAGCCAGATTTCATTTGAAGGTTTTCCATGTCCGTCCGTAACTGCCTGCCCAGAAGACAGAGTGGTTTACCCAAGAGGAAGGTAGGCTATGAGCGAGGGAAGGAGCAACTCGAATACGAGGTTCAGCGTGCTATTTGTGCCACGACGCAGAGTATGCCCAAGAGCCTTGACGGGCGTCTAGTCAGTATCCAATACTAAACAGAGCACCAACCCAGCCATGAAAGGACACCTCTGAAGGTGATATGTTTCGGTAGACGACATAGTGCTGCAAGAGGGATCCAACAAGGCGGTAGACAAGGGCTACCTAAGGTAAGCAAGGACGTGTCATGGATGGGGCCCAGCCTCCAGGAAAGACTGATGAGCCCTAAGTGGACGGCACACAGACGCCATCGAAGCCTACATTATGAGAAGACGGGGGTAGTGGTGATGGAGTTTCAACATGAACATGGGGATCGACACCATAGATGGGACGGTCATCGCCCAGAGGTCGAAAGTCGAGGTTGGCATGACGAAAGAGGCAGATGCAGACAGCCTCCACAGGCATCAATTGGGGATGGTGCCCTTGTGGTGGCCGCCTAAGTGGCAGCTCGCTGCCCCCAATCAGCGAAATCAAACTCGCCAAACCTGCACCTAGCCAGTAGCCACGGGGGCACCTTCCATGGTTCTGGACCACCCCCCCCAGCTTCGCTGTCTGGGCATCTCGTATGCATGGACGGGCTTCATCCTTAGCTTGGAGTTGCGGATGCACCTAGCGGGGCTCATCACGAACTTGTTATCCCAGTACTCCGTAAAATGTCATGAGCCAGATTGCCTTTGGACGCGCAGTCGTTCGCCATCCGAAATTGGTCCTTGCAGAGAAGCGCAAGAACTCCGTACATTATCATGCGTTGGTCATTTCGAAAGTCAGGGTGTGGTGCTACGTATGTGCAGCCCAGTAGAGAGCGGCATCAGGCAGGGAGACCGTTCAGATAGGCATGGAGATAGGTGCTGTTTAGCACAACGGTTCTTATTTTAACAGTCCGAAGCCTGCAATTACTGGGGATCGTGCCACCTAGCGTGTCAGACAGTTAGTGGGCATGTTGTATCCGTACTCCGTAGAGTCTCCGCAGGCTTTAAGGGTTCTCACGTGATCTCGCCCAGGCTGTACCGTTCAACGGCAACAAGGATGCCTTGCGGCAGGCCATGCCTTTGTGAGGCAAAACTTGGCCAGTCTACCTGGTACTTACATACAACTATCAACCTACCCATACAATTCAATCGACTCACCCTCGTTTTGCCGCCCTCCACATCGCAGACGTCGTGGATCATTTGTGCGACTTCAGTTCTGTTCAATTCCTCCAGGCCTTGCCCACTATTCAGGCGCATGGCGTTTCAGTGTTTCTCTCCTTAACCACTGGCCCGGACGTTTGCCAATTCAACCCCTCTCCACCATGCGTCCTCTCCGCTTCCTGCTGCTCCTGGTGTTTTTCATTGCCCTGCCTATAGTATTGACTTGCTGGTCAATATTCTCTGCCTCCGACGGCAGCGCCGCTGATTCCTTCCATGCCGGATACACCACCAGATCGAGTCGCCTGCGAGCCCTGTTTTCCTTCTCGACCCCCTCCTCCCTATTCCCGCCTTCCGCTGTCATCAGTCTAACGAACGACAATTCGACTTTCTTTTTGGCTAGGCCCGCTGCTTTCGGCCCTAGTCTGCCATCGAGAGGCCTCAGTGGCCAACTATGGGTTGGAAAGGGATTTGGAGATGATGCTCTGCTGAAAGAGGAGAACATTCATATTGTTGGGTGGGAGTTGGGCTGTTCCGATGTACCAGGGTGGGGCGAGGAAATCTCAAAACGAATACAACATCTCCCGTCGGTCGACAAGAGCCAGGGGAGATCCAAAGAGCCTCGAAATCTTGAAAAGCATGCACAGCAGGATGAAGCCGATCGTGATGTACTCACGTCTGTGGACGCTCTGCCGCCGGCTGATGACGGCACTGATGACTATCTACACCATCCACTGCCCGATTCGAACCCTGCCACTCCTGCTCAGCCAGGAGAGCCTGCAAATATTGACCCTTCAGACAAACCCAAGAAGGCTACACACGCTGATATTGAGTCTTTGCAAGAAAGCGCAGATATTGCAGGGAAAATCGTGATGTTAAGCCGAGGAGGCTGTGGATTTTTGGAGAAGGTCAAATGGACGCAACGTCGTGGCGGCGTTGCCCTTATTGTTGGAGATAATGAACGAGGAGGACAACTGACGATAATGTACGCCAAAGGCGACACATCAAACGTGACGATCCCTGCGGTGTTCACCTCATACACTTCGGCCCATCTGCTTTCCTCTCTCGTCCCGCCAGAATCGGGGGAGGACGAGGAAGGTGCAGTGAAGGGGTCCGACAAACCTTCGAAAGGCTCACTAAACTCGGACAAGAGTGCAAACCAAAAGCAGCAGGCCGGCAAGCCAGTTTTCACTTCAACCAAGCCAGGCACGCGAAAACCGACTATTGTGCCGGCTGGAGGGACTGGAAGCAACCCTGCTGATGAAGACAACAATTGGGTGAATAATGTGCTGTCCAAGATAGGCCTGAGCGAAAGTTCTCCTTTCTCACATGCTGAGGACAGCCGCCGACCGCCTAGCAGTGGCAACATAGACTGGGTCCTAGTGGAAGACTGGGACGATGAGATCTCTCCAAAGGCTATAAACAAAGCCAACACGGCATCCAATGTCGCTACCATGTCGACATCCGCATTGAAGGCCAAATCTACAACCTCCAAGCGAGCTGGAGGAGACGATTTTGTGATAGGTGTTCAAGATTGGCGAGATACTGACCTTGTGGCCCCCAAACCTACAACTGGCTCAAGCGAAGCTACTTCGAAGGCAAAGAATGGAAAAGAAGCTCCCGGTGATACACCTAATTCTGTAAAAACCTCGACTGACCCAGAGGCGACCTTGAAAGGCGGCAGCATCACTCCTGGAAGCGGCGAGTATGACCACGAGAAGTCCGATCCACCGAGTCGCTTCCACCGAGGAAGTGGGCAAGCAAGACAGCAATCAGATACCGCCAGCAATCGTCATGGGAACGCCCCCGCTAGGGGTTCGTGGCTTGATATTTTCAGATCGCAAGCATCTGCGAAAGAAGGTTCCCAGAGAGGAGAGTCTGAAGGCGAGAAGGAAACTAAAGATCAAAAGGAGAAGAACCTCCTCAAGCCATTGCACGAAGGAGACGAGGCATACCCAGGGTTGTGGGTGACTCTAACGCCCACCAGTGTGTCCACGAGTCCGTTCTTCGACACTCTCCTTGTGCTCGTCGTTAGCCCTCTTGTCACTTTGACGGTCGTATATGGAATGTTGCTCCTTCGCTCACGAATTCGACGAAGGAGGTGGCGAGCACCCAAATCTGTCGTTGAGCGATTACCAGTGCGTACGTATCATACGATCTCTGCGGCTTCATCCACCACTTCATCGCATGTGGCGTCGCCTGATAGCTCTTCGCCAACATCCCCGCTGCTGATGTCGACAACACAAAACGTCTCCCAGAGACCTCGACCTCGCTCCCAAACTACCAATGGCATCTTTCCCAGTTTGAGTCCGGATAGCTCGCCACAGTTTAGGAGTCCGACAGAGAAGCAAGCAACCAAGTTTACGAAGCGGAAGCGATACACAGGCCGGCAGGTTGAGTGCGTTGTCTGTCTTGAGGAATATGTCGATGGTGAAAGCCAAGTTATGTCCCTTCCCTGCGGCCACGAATTCCATGCCGAGTGTATCACACCCTGGCTCGTGAATCGTCGTCGCACATGCCCAATATGCAAAGGCGATGTGGTCAGGAGCTTAGCCCATGCGAATCTAGCACGGTTTGACGATGCGCCGATGGAAGGTGAGCAGACGAGTGACGACGTCCAAGATCGTGTTGCGCAGACCAGCAACGAAGAGCCCAGTGCCGCGATTCCTATCCCTGCTGGAGGCCGAGATGGCGAGATTCACGGAGCTGTTGACGAAGATATTGAGCGGGGTCACGATATTGATGCCCCTTTACTGGGCGAGTCTTTAGCAGGCCAGCAACAAAACCCGGCACGACAGTCTGTGTGGAGGAATCTCAGTGCAAGCGTCAGCCGTCTAAGTGGCGACACGCTCTGGAGGCAGACCCCGGTTGATCGGAATCGATGATTGCAAGCCAGATTCGACAAGAGAGCTTGGTTTCTTCGTTTGTGTTTATATTCATTCGCCTACAACGCCATCAGTACCTTTGTACTGACCATTAGCGGGGGGAGTGACTGAGTTTGTGCAAGGAGTTTAGGGGTTGAAGGGGTCATCGAAGTCGACGGATGCTAGGCATAGGCTCGTTCACTTGGACCGCCACATATGAAGTCGGGGCCACAGATTGTATTGTATTCAGTCGCTACAGTCGTAGACAGCCAACCCAGTTTCTACATCCTGTAGAGGCAAGGATATATGTAAGCGCCAGCACACTCATTCCGCATTGCATCACATCGTATGTACTCCGTACATTTATGTACCGATACACACCCATATCATCAGACGTGTACTCCACTGCCTTAATTGCTGTTGAGCACTCTCCTTTCTAGGGCTCTTCAGCCCAGCATCTCGATTCGCTGGGCGGTTCACATATTTGGGCCCCAGAGCTGCGGTTTGGCTTTCAAGCTGCGGTTGCACGAATGCGCACACAGAAGGAAGCCTCACTACCCTATTCCCGTCTCTGCTGTCTAGCCCCATACTCCAGCTCAATGTATGGCGGATTGCTTTGACAAGCTGCGCCGTCACAGGTAGGAGGATGGTAGTCAAGTCGGCATCCGGGAATTCGGGCAGGTCGTTCTTCTTGCCGGTTGTGACCACCGTCTAGGGTCTTCGATGGATCTTGGTTTTTAGGCAACGTTATTGCTTCGATGGCAGGTAGGAGCTAGGACTTTAGGCCCAAGGCCTTCAATCGTCCGGACGCTGAGAACGTGCCTTCACCATATATATTCTGAATGAACGTCCCCGGCGTGAATCGCCACTAGCTCCTCACAAAGGTCCTGCGTTAACTCACTTTGGGAAAGGGTGACCACTTTGCCGTATGGCTGGCGCGAGCAATCCACCTCAGCTCCTGGGGGCTCTTTGCTTTATTGCCCGCGGGTGGGAGCTCGGGAACGCCCTCTGGATGCTGCTCATCAACGCGATAATGTCGGCTGACAGGTGCTAGGCCGCTGAGATCTGGCTTGGAGGGCTGCAGTGAGACGGGCATCTCCCAACCCTCAGGCGCAGGGATCTCGACCTTCTGGCCGGTTTTGTCATCGATCACGAAGTGTCGAGCAGGTAGAACCTCCACGGCCTTGATCGGCTGGACGTATGTATAATAATGATCCACGTGGATGTCTCGTGTAATGTTTTCTTGGACGATCTCCTTGGTCCGATTTATCACAACTTCATGTGTCACGGCTGGATGCATGGTCTCCTCGACATCAGTGTGTTCGCTGGTCCCGGGCCTGAATCCTGGCGGGAGGAGAGTATGCATGTTCGACCGTGAGGTAGTCGGTTCAGCCGGAGGGTTGGCAGCGTCCGCTGGCATTGTATTTCTCTGGCTGGAGGTGCGTGGAGATGGAATGTGGTACAAAGGGTTCAAGGGAGAAGGGTCGTTCGGTGCTAGAGGAAGATGACGTGGTGTTCTCTGGCGGGGGGTGGCCGGGGCTTGCCCAGGACTGGTAGAACTGGTGGAAGGAGATGAAGAAAAGGACGAAGATGATGATGATGTTGTTGACCCTCCTCGCAAACCACTGTTTGGTGCAACGTCGGACACAGCCGGCTTGGGTCTTATGGAGAGGATACCGTTCGGTGCTGATGCAATTCTCCGATCGTTCTCAGGATGGAGATATCCCTGATTCGATAGCGGTCGGTCGGCAGTCTGAGGACGGGGCTTTTTGCGCAGTGAAGACGAACGGTGGGGGATAGCCTGCTCTGAGAGTTGAGGCAAGGCCGTGAGCCTCTGCTGATCGATCTGTTTTCCGTGGGTCGCAGGCGAAGCGTAGGCCATAGCAGGCGTGCTGGCCGAGGTCTTCAACGAACGTGCCGACGGCCGTTTTTGGAGGCGACTGCTCGAGCGAGAACGACTTGGACTTGGGCGGTCTCCATGATCAGTAGCAGCAGCACCTGATGGAGAAGTCGTCGGATTCCTAAAGGCCAGGCTCTGTTCCAGGTGCTCGGACTTGGGTTTAGATTTGTCCTTGTCGCCGTTGCGGCTACGGCTGTGGCTGCGGCTTCGGCGACTCTGGTGAGAGTCGTTGCGCATGACGTACTCCGTATGAAAGACCCGGCGACCCGTGTCTGGTGGCTCTGAGTCTGCACTATTCGAAGGGACCCCTTGTCATTGACCCTCTAGCGACGTTGTCCTGCCGCTGTCATGTCCATTCACAGAGTACGGAGTACGGAGCATACCCTATCGATTTAACTTCTAGAAGAGCACGAGCAGAATCGTCCCCCTGGGGGTGGCCAGCCAACAGCCAACATCACATGGCCCCTAAGCCCTAAGCCTGCGCACCACTGCACCCTTGACCTTTTTTCTCCCACCCTGCACCACAGAAACCAGGGGCGAAGACAACTTCCGCGTCAGACTTAGACCGCCTTGTTCGCAGTGTGACCGCCGAACACAGTTCCAACGGAGGCCATAATTAGTTGGCCGCGCACGTTGGGTTCTCCATATGCCCACCGTACGACTCAAGGTCTAGAAAGCGATTGGCTAGTATACGACCTTGGTGCAGACGAGCCTTCAGAGGCCAAAAACATCAGAAACTAGACCAGAGCCGTCCTCCAGAATAGTCGTTCGCACAAGCCGTTGGGAGTTAGTGGCCCTCCTAGAGGAATGGATACCCTGTCCCGTCTGACAGAAGATCTGAACAGATCGACAGGCAACTCTGAAAGGGAAATCCAGTCAGACTCGATCAGTTTGTTCAGCTGGGGCTGCCCCAGAGACTGAAGCATGAGCTCAGGAGCCCGAAACGGAACTATTTTGGACCGGGGCCCCCCCTGCCTGTGGCTTTGCTCCTCAAATACCAGCCGTGGCTTGGACCAACTTCTTCCCGCTCGCCACAATTTCCACATCACTTTACTCATTTCTTCATCACGAACGGCCCATCATGACGCAGTCAGACGGCACAGCAGCTGAGATGTTGTCCTTTCCAAGCTGATCTCGTCATTTTACGATTCACAAGCCTGGGGAGTGGATGCCTTGCGCAACCTCCAACCATGGAAAGCGAGTTGTACCAGAGAATGTTAAGCCTAGGCCGCCTGCCAGAAGTACTATTGCGGCTTTATTGCTTGACTGCCGGAGTTGCAGCAGCAGCATCACAACGTCAATGACGATCCTCGCCGGTCTGTGGTCCTCTAATGTCTGGGACACGGCAACTGCAAGGTCGACTCCTCTTCTGCATGACACAAGCTAAGGTCCAATATGAGCTCAATACTGTGCCTGCAGCGTGTATGGGGTAGAGCACAAGCCACTTCATCTAGAGCCGATGTGAAGACGGATGAGGTAGGCGCGCCCCCCGTCACCAATTGAGGCAGCTCGTGTCTGGATATCTTGTGTGAGGACCTCCTAGATCACAACGTCAGTGGTTGGTAGGTCAAGGTCGGGTATGGAGGATGATATCACAGCTCTTCTGTGACGCCTGTGACATTATCTCATACCATGGTTGACATCCATGTTACCTCATGTCGATGGCTGAAAAGCATAAATTGAGCTGTCTTCCGCTACCCTCCATTGACACTGATTCCCACACACTGTTTACTCTTGACCTTATCCTTCTAACCCAATTCTAATCCAAGTATAACCGTCGCAACAATGGAAGCCGCCAAAGCTGCCGTGTCGAAGTTCACCTCTCACAGAGGTCACCACACTACGGTAGACGAAACTGTCCAACCCGCCATCACCCGTGAGACCGTCAAGCCTGTCCGTCATGAAGAAGCTCAACAGGCTATCGACCGTGAGGTCCACCAACATCACTACCATACCACTGTTCAACCGCTTGAGCACAAAGAACAACTCCCCGAGAAGCATACACACAACCTCCTTCCAACCGAGCACCGGGAATATCGTCACGAAAATGAGGGCGAGATCAAGCAGAAAGTACAAGCCGAACTTGGGCACTTCAAGGACACCAGGAATGTCCATGAAGTCCGTGAAACACAATCAGCTGCTCCCGCCGTAACCGGGGAACATGTCCACCATCATGTCCACGAGACTGTGGTGCCAGTTGTACACAAAGAAACGATTCAACCCGAGGTTGTTCACACCACTATTCCCGTGCATGAGTAAGTTTCTTTTTGATCCATGCTACTTACTATTACTGACAAACCTACCAGGAAACATCATGCTGCCAGCCAGCATCACGGACTCTCTGCTCTGCCCATGAAAACGCTTGACGAGTTCAACCGCTCTGGTGGAGTGCTCACCGGTGGAAAGCATGACAGTCATGAAGAGTACGATGGTGCGCCTCGCCCATACAACGACAAACTACAGACCAATCTACAGAAGCTTGGTTTGAGCGAGACTGGTGCGACTACTGGTCATCATACTGGCCATCATGCTGGCGTCGAAGCAGGTCGATCTCAGCATGGTTCAGGCTTGAGAGATCAGAGAACTGGACTTGGTGGTGTTGAAGGTCGCCGCGAAGAATATGGTACTGGTGTTGGGGATCGCACTGGTCATCATGGCGGTCTCGACGATGGTCGCACTCAACAAGGATCAGGCTTGAGAAACCAAGGAACTGGACTTGGTGGTGTTGAAGGTCGCCGCGAAGAATATGGTGCAGGTGTTGGTGATCGCACTGGTACAGGTGTTGGTGATCGCACTGGCAACCAGTACAATACTGAAACTTCTACTGGCACCAAGACTAAGCCGAGCTTGATGGATCGTTTGAACCCACGCAAAGATGCGGACGGTGATGGCAAAGCTGGTCTTGGTGACTAAATGGATGGAACTGTCAAACGTCCATCATGTCCGGAGCCTTTCAAAGCTTGTCGAAGGTTAATGGATAGGTTGGAAAATATACAGGCGAATACGAAATAATAATCCTACTGTTCGGGCGATTATGGTCAATTGGACTCTGAAGACAAATTCCTGCCCCCTCTAAACTCCAATAGAATGTTGGACATGGTATTTGTTGCTAAATCCTACTGATGCATGCTCTGGTACGCAGGAATATGTTGAGTATGATTCAACCAGACATAACCCTATCCACATCGCTCAAGTGGATTAGTCAACTTCGAGCATGAGATGGCATTCTGAAGTACCAACCCCAACATGTAGATGGACACACCAAGGTCTGTCGGAAACCGTCGGCTATGATCGGCAACGATGTCGAAGGAACAGCGTGCTTGACACGACACATACTCCGTATAACAGTACTCAGCGCCCGAGTCTCTCGTCTCAGGAGCCTTAGCCGCATCGTCTCATCGGACAGTGACTAATGGATGGTAGTCGGTACGTGTGTAGGTGTAGGTGAGAATGTCATCCGAAGGGCTGAGTGTGGGTTATCCCGACTATTTCCTGCAAAGGGCCAATGGGAGCTCGATGTCGAGATATGAGTAAACATACTCGTAGACTGGATCGAGATAGATATAGTGTCCTCACCATCCACTACTTTGCCGGCCAACTTTGCCATCCCGACCAGAAAGAAATTCGTCACATCCCCTGCGACTGTATATCGGTCCGTCCCTCAGCTATCTCCCCCCTCATTACTTCACTCTCGAGATAAAATCCTGAACATAAAAGGGAAGAGGAGAGCGTCCCGTCACAGCTCACTCGTACCACCATGTCTGACGAGATCATTCTGTACGACCTGCCCTCCCGCCAAGGGAAAGCCTGGAGTCTGAACACGTGGAAGAGTGAGTCTTGTTCCAGACCTCTTCAAAGTGAACAATTCGATCGTCTGACAAGTGGCCGTCTTCATGCAGCACGATTGGCTCTTAACTTCAAAGGCCTCCCG
The DNA here is from genome assembly GCF_000585565.1 of Capronia epimyces CBS 606.96. Classification (NCBI taxonomy): domain Eukaryota; kingdom Fungi; phylum Ascomycota; class Eurotiomycetes; order Chaetothyriales; family Herpotrichiellaceae; genus Capronia; species Capronia epimyces. The sequence continues at coordinate 789,630 of NW_006912906.1, forward strand.
TATAAGACCGAGTTCGTCGAGTATCCGGACCTTGGACCGTTGTTGGAGAAAGCGTGAGTTGCAGTCCCAACGGTAGCCGAATACATTGTCCTCATTGCCATGGGTTTGTGGTCGTGCTCATACTCGCCTGGTCTCGATTCATGACCCCTGGTTCTGTGTACCTGATGCGTCGTGTCTCAGTCTATCTATGTCCCGTTGCCTGGAATTCTTGCAAGAAGATTCTCGCACTGACTGACGATATGTGCGCTCGACTAGTGGCGTCCCGCCGAATGCAACGGGGATCAAATATACCTTGCCAACCATCCGGCTACCGGACGGCCGCTACGTGATGGAGTCACGCAAGATCGCAGACGTCCTGGACGCAGAGTACCCAGAGCCCTCACTGCGGCTAGACTCGCCGTATCAGGCTCGCATCGAGGCGCTCATTACGGCCCTGCAGCCGAAGATACGACCCATCTTCGCCCCGCTCATCCCCAAGTCCTACCTCAACCCGGTGTCACAGAAGTACTTTGTGGCCACGCGGGAGGCTGACATTGGTATGCCTTTGGACAAGTTCCACGAGGGTGCCGACAATGCTTTCAATGACACCAAACCTCTGATCAAGCAGTTCGGTGATCTGCTCGACGAGCATCCTGGTGGCCCGTTCTTCCTAGGCAGCGAAGTCAGCTACGCTGACTTCGTAGTGGTTGGCTTGGTTAGGATGCTGGAGGGCATAGGCTGGGCGGAGAAGTTCTTTGCCTTGGATGGCGGACAGCAGATTAAGAGGCAATATCATGCCGCTGCCAAGTGGTTGGAGAGGGATAGTTATTAAACCTAGCCTATTCCGTAGTAGACGAATGTCCAGTTGATGTTGGTAAGCGCCAGACGAGTTGTTGAGCCCATCAGGTTGAGATGCTCTCCGCACCGATACCATGGTGAAGTTTAAGTTCTTCTGTGGCCTCTCTTTGACTCTGAGAAAGCCCGATCACGAAGGGTCGAAACCCCTCCATGGCGAGGGGTGGCAGGGCCGAATGGTGCACGCCGGAATGCTCAGTCTGGTTGCTCTGGGTAGCCGTTGTAGACCGCCTGCCCTAAGCCTGGTGATTTGTAGGCCTTGAACAATTCTCATCACAGGCTAGTCTCGAGACATCGCCGCGTGACAACTGGGAAAATGTCGTGATCTGAGGCCATGGCACTGTTCACCACAGTAAGTACGTAGGCACTCAACAATCGTGCTCACGCCATCCACATCACGGTTAGGTGACACGCCACGATACAGACAGAGTTATCCGGAGTAAAACGCGAGTCCTCGGTTGACAACGTGGGTAATGAATGTTACGTATTTAGATACGTTATTGGGAGCGACGCGGAAAAGGGGCCAGTTGCCATCCATCAAGAAATGCCTCGAAGTAGCCAGGGGTGAGCCCAAAGCTACAGCGAAGCATATGGCTGCTGTGCCGCCACTCTCCGGACAGCCGTTCAACAGTGCGGCGCAGCTTCCTGTTTCGGCGATTAGGGCAACGAAAATCTTGGCGCTCAAATACACCTTGGCCGTCAACCGCAACCGATGAAAGTTCAGTGTGTCGACTGAAGGAACAATCCAGCACCACATCTGCAAATCCGAGACAACAGGCTGTTGGAGAAGAATTCCCAGTCCTTCCAGTCGCAATCATGTCTCAACCGGCCCTGAACAAGATCGCCCACAACAGCCCCTCGAGGCAAAACCCGTCCGAGCTGGAAACCAGCATCGCAACTGCCCTCTATGAACTCGAGACCAACATCCCAGACCTGAAGTCGGCCTTGAGACCGCTTCAATTTGTCTCTGCTCGCGAGGTATGACCAATTTTGCTGCTCAGACAATTCCTACCGAGCGAGGAGCAATACGCCAATGGCATGAAATTAAAGAATTGGATTAACTAACTTGGGTTCGAACTATACAGCTCGAAGTCGGCCACGGCAAACGCGCCATCGTGGTCTTTGTCCCGGTTCCTCTCCTGGCCGGATTCCACAAGGTCCAGCAACGTCTGATCCGTGAGCTCGAAAAGAAGTTCTCTGACCGCCATGTCATCTTTATCGCTTCGCGCCGCATCCTCCCCCGCCCCAAGCGCTCCAACCGATCTCGCTCTTCGCAGACCCAGAAGCGTCCTCGCAGCAGAACCCTGACCGCCGTTCACAACGCCATCCTCGAAGATGTCGTCTACCCCGTCGAGATTGTGGGAAAGAGACTCCGAACCAAGGAGGACGGAAGCAAGGTCCTGAAGGTCGTTTTGGACGAGAAGGAGCGCGGTGGTGTGGACTACAGACTCGACACCTACTCCGAGGTCTACCGGAAATTGACCGGTCGTGTTTGTGGCTTCGAATTCCCTGTCAGCAGCGCTGTGGACTATTAGATGCTGGCAAAAGGGGCATGGAACGGTGAAGGCACGTCGATAGGTGGTGGTTAGAGCTGGCAAAAACGAAATGGAATGACCAATCCAGGATCAGGTGCATGCTGGCAGCGGTGTGGTTTATCACTTTGCATGAAAATGGTTCAGAATTGTGACATGCAATGATAGCATTGTGCCTAGGTGGAACCAACGCGCAAATACTTGATCAATTCAATCAAAACTAGTCCAAAAACTCAGGATCGGCAAGAAGGCGTAAGGCGTAAGGCTTTCGGCTTTCATGTATCTCTCCCGACATCAGCTTGAGACTCTTCCTCGTGTTTATTGGCTAGTGTACAGGTGCTACTACTACTGCTACAGACCCAAGTCGCCTCCGCCAAGTATATCTTTCATGTTGATTTTCCCGCTGCCTCTTTCTAGGGGTTTTGGCTGGCCTGGAGCGGCTTTCCATCCAATCATGTAGATGACTCGAAAAGTCGCGGGTATTCTATCCTTCTCGTCCTCCCGACAGTGCAGTTCTCTGTATATGGCTTCATTCGCGAGCAGTACATCTCGGCTGAGGGGCCCGCCGCTGGACTTGAGGATTGCATTTCCCTCGCCCATGGCTTGGATGTCGGTCAAGAGTGCAAATGTGTCGGGGTATTCCACCACAATGTCGTCCACGTCGACGGTGAGCAATTTGAAACCCGCCCGGCCAAGGAGGTTCCCCACGTCGCGCACGTCGGCCAGGGGGGATATGTGTGGCGAGACGCCGCCGTGGCGTTCCAGATCGGCTAGCTGCAACGACGAGCGCAGCTCAAAGAGTGTGTCTCCACCGAACATGGCGGCGAGGAAAGGGGCGTCGGGCTTGAGGATATTGTTGATGCTTGACAGCACTGAAGGGAGATCGTTGATCCAGTGAAGGGACAGGGAGGACAATACGGCATCGAAGGTGTTGGCACCGTACGGGAGTGTCTCGAGAGAAGGCAGCACCGTCTGAGTGATTGGTACCGTGGGCGCGGGGAGCGAATCGTCCCTGTGGAGAGTCGTCGGCGAGGTTTCTACGCATGTGATGTGTTGCACACGCTCGGAGAGTGGGATCTTGGCCCTTTCCAGGCCCTCTGGCAATTCTGGAGCGATCAGAGGTGGCTTCGAGAGCGCTCGTGCAATCTGGCAGCTGTTGGCCCCGAGATCCAAGACTTTGGGGAACTGTCGATCGATGTCGAGAAGGCGGTCAACCAGCCGTCGAGCAACTTCGTCCTTGAGGTAGTCGACATTTCGACTGTGTTCAGCATTCGCGGCTGCCCGCTCTTTCTGTAGGTACTTGACGTTCTCGTTGAAGATCTGGAGGGTCGGTCTACCGGGCGCCTGGACTGCGTAGCGTCTGCGAATGTCCGGCCGCCGCCGCAGGGCTGGGGTTGGAAGCCAGGGCCGTAGCGTCGGTGGCTTCATGTTGAATAAATGACTTACTCAGACAAGTTAATGCCTGGCTTTGGAGAGACTGTCCCGGCAACTTCTGTGTTGCGTTCATGATGTCAATTTCAACACCAAGAGTTGCCAATTATTGGTGCCGCTGCTTTTGGAGATCCCCGAACCCCAGCACAGACGAAGTCACGCCGCTATAACATGTTTCTAAACATCAACTTATTCCATACTCCGTCCATCCTCGAACATCTTAAAGCCTTTTGGCAGGTTGTGCCTGTGACTTTCCGACTGGGGTTTACTTGAACTCAAAAGCTTCCCAACCCTGTCTAGACGGATGCTATTTCCAAACTCCTGATGGTGGTCAACGGAAGCTGTCATTGGTTTGCTGCTTCCCTTTTGACAGCCAGTCTTCTGCTGGAAATATGTCCTGTCCGTGCCAGTGCATTGATACGTTGTTGTGACTACTACTTGTGGGGGTGGATCTGCCTATAACCCCACGCCAGAGTTGAACGCAATGTCACTCGCGACTGTATCTCCAGTTTCTTTGACGGTGGCTGTATGTTTGTATTTGATTCGGGCACAGTGTACGATGGAGAGGTAGGTGAGAGGAACCCTATGACGCTGTCTCGAGCACACCTTGCTGCTTCCGTTCCGAAAGACCAGGCGTGGAATGTCGCCGTAAGACTGAGGCACTGCCCCTCAAGACACCGTATTAAGTCTGTCCTTAGCCGCCTCGTCTCCTCTAGGTAATAACTCGCAAGTCTTCTGGAGGAGCTAATTGAGGTTGAACAAAAAGACCTACCTAACAGGTGAGTTACACAGTGAATCGTGGCCGGATCATCTTTCCGACCAAATCCACGACCGACCACGGATGTACCTACGCCATTGCTCACAAGAAATGTCGTCACGTCAACAATCTTGAGCTCGGGGCGTCCGCCAGTCGCTGCTGCCAGGATGAGAATCTACATAATTACGGTCGGAATTTCCTGGGGTGTTCGGCTGAGGCTCATGATCTGCCGAGCCTGAAAATCAAACCAGCCTCACGCTCACGGTGACGCTGGCTTCACCTCACTCTTCTCTTACACTTGGCGTTTTTCTTCCCCAAATACTCGGTCGTGACTTGTGGACAGTCGCTCGAACGTGACCACAAAAAACCGGGAGTCAGCTATTCTACAAAGCACCACCTGTTCGGGCTCAGGCTGCAAGAAGAGCACCCACATTGGTGCACCCATCGCTAACCATGGCAACAAATGTGACTGAAGACGAGCAGTTTATGAGAACTTCAGGACAGAATGACCCAGTGTGGGTTCATAACGATCCCTATGCCAATCGCCCAGAATTTCAACAGTTGGATAAGGATTTGGAGACCGATGTCTGCATCATCGGGTCTGGGATCGCTGGCATTTCCGTCGCCGAGCAACTGATCAAGAGGAAGTTCAAGGTGGTCATGATTGAAGCCAGAGATGCTATTTCAGGTGAGCTGCGAGTTGCCCCAAGACTCATCTAATTTTGGAACACGGTACCCCTTCGTATATGCCTGGCCAGAACGGTTAACAGCTGTCAGGAGAGACAAGTCGCACATCGGGCCACTTGTCTTCAGATCTGGACGACGGCTACACGCAAATCACTTCTACTTTCGGTCGTGAGGGGGCTAGAATAGCTGCTGAATCGCACAGTTGGGCCATTGACCAGGTGGAGAAGGTTTGTGAAGAGCTTGGGATCGACTGTAGCTTTCGCAAGCTACCAGGCTATAACATCTCACAGTACCCGAAAGGGACGAAAGAACACGACCAAGAGATTAAAGAATTGAAAGAAGAGGTCGAGATTGCGCAAGAGTTGGGTCTGGATGTCCAGTTCGTCGAGAATGCAGCAATCCGCGGCTGGGACGGGAACGTCGACCAACGTGACGCCGCCATATTCGGAGGGCAGGCCACTTTCCACCCCACAAAGTACCTCAATGGTGTGCTGAACTGGCTACGGAGACGGCGCAACTTCAAATGCTACACGCGCACACGAATGGTCTCGATAGACGAACAGGGAGTCAACGTCCCTTTGACAAATGTTCATCTCGGACGGGACAAGGTTATTGTAGAAACTGCCAACGGACATAAGATCACCTGCAACCATGCGGTTGAAGCCACATGCGTACCGCTGCAGAAACTCAGCTTGATTGCCGAGATGGAATACAATCGGACATACTGCATCGCCATTCGCATCCCGAAAGGGAGCGTCGAGGATTGCCTGATCTACGACCAGGCAGAGCAGTACAAGTATGTGCGCCTGACCGAGTGCGATGACGAATGGGACTACATGGTGGTTGGAGGATGTGATCACAAAGTTGGGCAAGAAGACGAATGGGATGGGCGCTACAAGGAACTGGAAACATGGGCCCGGGAACGATTCACTCACGCTGGATCGGTGGACTATAAGTGGTCAGGCCAGATCTTCGAACCTGTCGATTACATGGCGTTCATTGGCAAGAAGACTGGATGCAAGCGCACTTACACAATCACTGGCGATTCGGGCAATGGGCTCACCCACGGGGTGCTTGCCGGAAAGCTCATTGCGGATGAGATCGAAGGCATCGAGAACCCATGGTCCAATTTGTACGATCCCAAGAACCGCAATGCAAGTCTCGTGAGCAAGGCGCCGGACATCCTGCAGCACGACCTGCAGATCAACACGCAGTACAAGAGGTTGTTGCAATCGGACATCGAAGACATCGAGGACCTGGGTTTCGACAGAGGTGGAGTCTTGAATCCCAAGACCTCAACACCCGAGGCGGTTTACAAAGACAAGAATGGCAAGGTCACTAGACTTAGCGCCCTGTGCCCGCACATGAAGGCCGTGGTGTGTTGGAATAACGACGAAAAGAGCTGGGATTGTCCTGTCCATGGCAGTCGATTCAGCAAATATGGCAGCCAGGTCATAGGGCCGGCGAAGATGGGCCTACAGCCATTAGACGACAAATAAGCAGGTCGAAAGAGACGAATGCTGCTGAGGGATGGGGAAAGGCAGCGAGCGAGAAAGGCCGTGTGCGAGCATCCACGGAGAACCTGAGTCAATCGTTTATCCCCCAGAGACAGTCGGCGGGGCAGGGCGAACATGGCCGATGAGACAGGCTGCCCTCTGCTCATCTCATTCAACTGGTCAGATTGAGCGAGACTGTCCTGTATTATGCTGGCGGGGGTGACGCTGGAAGTGAATCAGAGGACTAAGGCTGGAGGCTTTCAACGGGCTACGAGTACGGGCAAGAAAGAGGACGACAAAATATCCTATTCAAGTTATTCCTGTAACAGCTAGCGTCCTCGGTAGTGGCCTCACTAGGTCAGCGAATGGAAAGTCTGCCGAGTCATTGTCTATGTGTATCCGTACTCCGTATCTGTACACTTGCATGGGAAATAAAGACAACCCGCTCCATAGGCGCGTAGCAGGCTTGGATAGCTCGAATCGTTAGATGATGGCCTGCAACAGCTGGATTGTCCCTTGACTCGAGCGACATTCTGCAAGCCGGCAATATGGCTCTTCCATTCCCTTACATCTACATCTCCTGCCCCTGCTCAGACGCTTCGAGAAGGGCATTGACCTCGAAGAGATCATCCCGAGATGTTGATATTGACCGGGCGATGCAGGACGATGAAGACACCTTTGACCCCCGACACCCTCGGTCGGCCTTTTCCCTCTTTCCGCCCGAGCATTTGTTGTACTGCGAAGAATGCCATGAGATCAAATGTCCTCGGTGCGTGACGGAGGAGATCAACGCCACATACTGCCCGGACTGCCTGTTTGAGAGTCCTAAAGTGATGGTCAGAGGCGAATTAAACAGATGTCCTCGTAATTGCTTCCACTGCCCCATCTGCACGTCACAGATGATCACCACATCCATAGGAGACCCAAAGAGCGGGCCGTTCGTCTTGAACTGCAACTACTGCATGTGGAACACACTGGACGTCGGCATCAAGTTCGACAAGGCCATCGGAATCCGAGGGCAGGTGGACGAAATGGCGAATGGAGGCAAGCAAAGGCCCGCGACCCTGAAGTCGCCGTATTCTGGCCAAGCCGAGCCTGCACGCAAGTCTTCTCTGTCTCAAACCCCCCTATCTCCCGGCCACCAAGATGAGGCGCCCGATGCAATGGACAGATCGGTGCCGGGGGCACCATTAGACGCAACAGCCCGATTCAACGCCCTCAGAGCGTTCTACAAAGAACAAATCACCGACTCTTCCGCTACCGATGCTAGCTTCCCAACCTCGGCCCTTGACATGGCCTATTCATCACCGTCGTCTCTCCAGCGCATTATGAACATCTACACCAACCGAGACAGCTCTGCGAAACGAAGCCGGCAGAAGCTCACGATCATGCGAGAGGCCCGGACGTCCAGCGAGGGGTTTATCTTGACCACCGAATCGACCAAGGTGTCGTCGCCGAGCATCGACTACGACGAAACTACCACTGCCTCACAGAGAGCTTTTCAACACCCCTCCTTCATCGGGAACCCGGATGCGGTCAAGGTGTCCGAACTGCGACCCATGCCCACGCTGATGCGGACGAAGCGGTCCAAACGCTGCGCCACATGCAAACACATTCTCACGCGGCCCGATCTCAAGATCAGCTCGGCGCGCTACCGCATCAAACTGATCGCACTGAACTACATTCCGTTCGTGACGATCAAGCCGCTGCCCGTTCCCGGCGGGCTCCTGGCCCCGGTTCCTGACGGGGCCGACGTGGTTCTCGCGCCCGGCAAGCCCGTGCAGTTCATCATGACATTGCGCAATCCGCTGTTCGACGACGCCAGCGTCAGCCTGGGCTGTCCCAGCGTCACGCCCGGCCGGCACGGCCACAGAGTGACCATCCTGTGCCCGCAGTTCCGCATCGGCAAGAACAGCGACGCCTGGGACGACGCCCTCAACAACCCGCCCGACCGCGGCACGCTGAACCCCGCTGCCGGAGGAGAGCAGATCGCCGGCAAGCTGTATGACCAGGGCCGGAACTGGGCCAGCGTCGTGCTCGAGATCGTCCCGGCGAGCATCGTCCGCCAGCAAAGTGCCGAGTTGGACGAGGACGAGGACGTCATAGAGATACCTATCCGCGTGAGGCTCGAATGGACCGTCACCGACCTGGACGCCGGCCTGGAACGCCGCAAGAGAGACAAGGGGCTCGACGACGGCGAGGATGTCGACGACGGCAAGAGGGAGTTGAGTTACTGGATGGTCGTGGGCATTGGGAGGGTCGCTTGCTGACCGACGAGTGCGAGTGGTCGTGGCGGGTAGCACCATGATTCACGCAAAACCGATAGACCTAGCACGGAGTTTCAAGTTCTTCGGATACCCAGATGTTGAGCATGTTAGTTCAGTCCATGCCAAATCATATATGGATTTGCTCTGCAACCGCCATAAGCTTGATTCTATCGTCTCTGGCCTTTTTTCTTCGTGGTCCTTCATCAGCCGCCTATCAGTTGCCCGCACCAAGCTCCTGGCGTGGTGGCAGTATCGTGATCCAGCCATCAATCATCAAATCTCATACCGTCCGTCGATCGGACATGACTCTCACGATTCCGCCAACGCCCACCACCTCGGTCAACTTTTCATGCCAACTGAGCAGAACGCTCATGACCTGGCCGCCGCTGCCCTCGCCAAAATTCCTCCCCTGTATCTGACTGAAGCCGGTGCTGGCGCCCGTGGCTTGGGGACTCAGGCCCTTGCTCCCACTTCCGCCTGCCCCGCTAGCCATACCCTTGTATAGATACTTCATCAGTGTGTCACCCAACGCCGTTCCGCCAGGTTGTTTCAGCAGCTCCGACAATATCCTGCTGACTTCGCTGTGCCTGATGCCCTGTAGCACTTCGAGGACTGTCGCGAGGTGGACTTGCTTCGCAGCTTCGTCGCCGGCCAGCGGGGCTGTCTCGAGTGCTGACTGCAGTGCGCCCAAGCTGTCGCCGGCGCGGAGGAGTTGGCGGACTTGTTGACCGATTTGTGCTGACTCGGCCGCGTTGGAGGGGGCAGGCAGATTGGCAGGCAGTAGAGTTGTGAGGGGGAAGTTGACTTCTGAGTCGGGGTCGTAGGCATCGACGTTGAGCGTCCGCCAGTTGATATTGGCCATGATGATTGCGTCTTTGGCCGGGAATATAGGCTTCGAGTAGCGGAAGTGCTTCTGCTTCTGCTTCTGGACGGTTGCGGCGGGCGAGTGGTGGGATCCTGTGGGTAGGACAAGCCGTACTCTCGGATGTAGAACGATGCGAGGTTGTGTGTGCTGAGGTGGTGAGAGATCTGACGAGTGTTGGATGGAGCTGGCGGTGTTGTTGAGGTTGAGGGCATCAATGCACCATGCAGCCTGACCCGCGCACCTGCCACCTGCAGCCTCAGCCTCTACTCCGCTTATATAAGACCGCCAAGACTCAGCCTCGTCGCTGCAGCCTTGTGCCTCTCGCTGAGACGTGAGATGAAAACTTGACCAACATGCAAGATGCGAAGCTCCAAAGGAGCTGTCTCATCTCTATGGGCCTAGCAACCAAAATATAGATTCGTTATTATCATTGAATTGCCTATAATGCCTCTTGGAAAGACGGTGACTTCTCCCCCGGCCTAGAGAAACTTCATCCGGCTTTCAAGCTTCTCCAGCTCACACACCACGTCACGATAGTAACCTTCTCGAAGCCTCGACTGCTTCATGTCGAAACCACAGCCAAAGTCGCAGTGGATGCATTTACGAACAACTTCCGCATAGCGCGGCCCCATATGAGCTGATACTTGTCGAGCCAAGCGCTCTGCTGCCAGATATTCTGTGTTTCCCGAATAAGCGAGGTCCCGGTCTCCTTCGACCATCAACTCCACAAGGGGCTTGTGGAACGCCAGCTCCAGAAGCATGATTCCCAGGCTGAACAAAAGTCGATTGCGAACCACAATCGGGCTCGGAATGGACTCCGCTCGCGCTGGTGTCCCACGCTGTCCAACGATTTGTGCGGTGATGAAAGCTTTGAGGTCGGTGGCTTCAGCTTCTGCTACGTCTTTGGTCGAGAGAAGTACCTCCTGACTACTCCATGAGTTCTCTAGCCACGGAGTCAGATGAAACTGCAAGACGGCTTTCGCCAATTGATGTGCCAGTGTGATCTTGCGAGCCAAGGCAAACCCTGGACTAGGTCTGTCTGGATTGGCGCTTCTCAAAGCCGCCTGCAAATCTATGAACGAGGATGTGGTCGAACTTTGCATGACAGTTTGCGTCTTCGAGTCGATGTAGACCAGGTGCTTGGACTCACCGGGCACTTCGAAGAAGCCGACCGCATTACTGCTGGGCTGCGAGGCTTCAATGAACTTTCGGATCTGGTCGCAGAAATTGTTGTTATTGTAAAGATTGGTCAACGGAGGTGGGATCCTGGTTCTGCTAGCTCGTGGCTCTATATGACTTGATGGTTCCTGGAAGCGAAGGCACTTCTTCGGACGGGTTGCTTTCTTCTGTTGACGACCGGGGAGAGTTGCCTGCTCGTCAAACGCTCGCTTCAAGCTCGTTTGGGTTTGCAGCAAAGGTCCTGCTTCGACAGTCGACTGGATCCTTCCAGCTATTGTTGACTCTACAGTAAGCCAGGTTGATGCTGAAGGCCTCCTCAAGTCATTCTCGGTATCCGTCAAGCTTAGCTGACTGAAGGCAATTGTGAAGCGAATCTGTGCCGTGTCCGAGCAGATAGGCTCGAGACTTAGATGTGCCTGATGGTTGCTATGTTTTGTGCACGCATGTCCGAGTGCGCGATAGAGGTCTTCGGCTGTCTCCTTAATTCGAGCAAAGCGCTCCAGTTCTTTTCGCGTCACAGTGCTATGCACCGCCTTATTGACTTTCAGTTGTTGTGGTTCGGTCAGATCGACCAAGGTCACAAGGTCGCGGGTCTTGTCCTTCAGGGCGGTCAAAGACACTTCAATTTGCGGTTGGCGGAAGGCATATTTGATTCTCTTCTTGAACATGTCTGCGGGCTCTCCATCTGATGCCACATGCTTGTTGAGTGTGGCCCTCAGAGAGGCCAGTTCCTCGCTGATCAGGGCTATCGAATCTTCAAAGGCGCTGCACGAGTCTCCGAGACGTTCGACATAGCCTCGAGCAACTTGCTCATCCTGCCAACTCTGGTGCTGTCGGTCTGTGAGCATCTGTTTGGCATGGTCATCGTCCACACAATGGCAGAGGAGCCTCTCGTTGGCTTTCCGAAAGATTACTTCCTGAATCTTGAGAACCTTAAAGTTCGTCCTGACTCCGTAGGAGTATTCCTTGAAGGCGCGAAAGCCTTTTGCAGTATCCTCGTAGTTTTCGAGGATCGCGAGAACCACCGCAAGGACAAGGCCAGCAGCTTCCGCCATTGTACTTGCATACGGGCATGAGGATGAGACGTGAAAGAAGTTCACATTTTGCGCAGTCAGGCTGGAGGTAGAAGTGAGTGCAAGTTCTCGCCTGGTCACGCCGATGGCTGATTGAGCCTGACGGGCAGGTTTTGCGCCCAACCATGGGCTGAGGTGGCTATGCAAGCGCCGAAGACTCGTTCAATCACACAGCCTCCTCATCGAACGAAATCACCCCGCTAGCGCAACCGACCTTGCCAGCCTTTTTACAACATCCATGACATCCTTTTCCTCCGAATATCTAGAATTTCTCAGTCCGAACAACAAACAAAAGCGCGAGAATGGAAGAAAGTCTCCTTAACAGGTGGCTTGAACAGAGTTCCGAAGCAGGGCAGACCCTCGACCGGGCTGAAGACAACTTTCTTCAAAGCCTTTCCCCCGAATCAGGCTATGCTACATCGCTGTATCAGGTCTGCATGCGGCAGTTGTCGAAATTGTGTAAGGTGCAGTCTGAAAAGCTCTCCCCCAGGACACGGTGGAAGCCGCGAGTTCAGGAGCTGCAGTTAAAGTTGTACCTGTTCGGCGACAGTTTCGAACATGGCAAGCTCGAGTCATGCTTGAATGCGGATGAAGAGCTTCGTGGAAGTGTGGTTGGTCTGTTGTTGGACATCGGCCGAATCCTCACACAAGGTAAGCACTGCCAACTGATTAGATACACCTGCGTAATGTTGAGTCTGATGCAAACTGTACAGGCTACGCTATCTCCCTTCTGGCCGGCTCAAGGGACGGTTCTGGCAACTTCAATGACGAGACCACGGCCGCTTTGAAAACCCACTTGGCTGAAGCAAGAGAGTTCCTCAACATTGAGGGCAGTGATGATGACAGCACCGATTCCGAACAATCTGAAGATGAAACGGCTTCCTACCTTTCCCGGGATGAAGGTCTGCTTGAAAGAAAATATTTCCGTCCATTGTTCGAATATGTCGAACTTCTCTTGGAACTGTGCCCAACTCTCGAGCAAACCTACAAACATAGACACCAAGAGACTACTTCCTCCAAGCTACAGTCGGAGCACCAGATATCGGTCTCCATTCCCGCCTTGTCATATGTGCAGAACATCAGAGACAAGTTCCCGCTGGCGAGCAACAACCTTGTGGAGCGACTCGGCGAGTCGAATTGGCAACGGCATGAACGCTTGAGGTCCATCGATGTCGCGAAAGCGTCTGAAGAGCTTGCCAGATCAAACCTCCCTCAACATCCAAAGTCGCTATTCCAGCCTGTTTCAATTTTCAAGGACTCGGCGCTGGGCAGCTCTTTGCCTGCTATCTCTGAACACGCTCCGACGGTGGCGTCGCATTCCTCCTTTTTGAGCAGCACGGAAGGTCAGGACAAAGGACGCTTCCGGGTCCCCAAACTGCCCAAGAATACATCTTACGGCGAACCATTCTTGTGCCCATTCTGCATGAAGACCATACGCCAGATCAGGTCACGGGTCGATTGGAAGTAAGTTGGCATAGTTGCGGTTAAGTGAAACATGCTGATTCTGATCCCCTAGGATTCACGTTTTCGCCGACCTCCAAGCCTACATCTGCACGTCGACCACCTGCCCAGAGATACTAAGCACATTTCCCAGCAGGAAAGCCTGGTTCGAGCACGAAACGACCCATCATCTGTCTCAAACAACTCTTCAATGCCACTTGTGCTCAGAGACCTTTTCCGTCACTGCGACTGAGCAGTTTCTTCATCACACCCAGGAAGTGCATGGGCTCTCCACCACTCCGGCAAGTCTACGATCTGCTGTTCTCTCCAAGGCTACGGTGTCTTCTTCGAAACCGATCAATGAAATTGCATGTCCACTTTGCCTGCGAAGCGGATGGTTGAGACATCGTGCATATGCAACTCATGTTGGCAGGCATCTGGAGGAGGTTGCGCTTTGTGCTCTGCCACCTACTGCTGACGATGATGATGACGAGGAGGACAGCAATGACAAGTCCACTGATGACGAACATGCTGATGGTGGCGGTGACAGCCACGGCCACGGCCACGGCCACGATATTTCATTCGCTAACCCCTTCACAACTGTTCAGATTGACGGTTTGTGGCAATGCCATCGATGTGAAAGGCATCTTCTGATCGCTCTGTATACAAAGTGTATCAACTGCGAGCACACAAGATGCCCTCAGTGTAAGGTCACCTACATACCTAGAAAAGTTGACGTTGGCGGCTTGAATGAGATTGGCGACAAGGTGGGCCACCTGGGTCCTGTAAGGTCCAGACCCGAGGTCCTGTATTCCGCCAAACCCGACCACAATGGATACTATCGGTGCCCTCTGCACATGAGGTGCGATCACCCACCTACTCAAAAGAAGGCTGTCTATTGGTAAGTCCGAAATCCCCTCTTACGTGAACCAGGTTCTGATCCTTTCCCACAAGGAAATACCTGGACGAGCACTTGAAACCTTACCGGTGCAAATTTACAAATCGAGAGCAGTGCAAGAATATCCGGTTTTCCTCCAAGTCTCTTCTAGTCCAGCATCAAAAGGAAGTTCATGGACTTGAAAACACACCAACGCCAGCAAGACGGCTTCCAGCCGAGGCAGAGGATCCAACCTCAAAGGACGGGCTACCAATAAGTCAACATGACACAAGCCATGCCAGTGCAGGCACTCTCACTCCAGAAGGTTGCAGGTCTACATTTGATGGATTTACTGCACTGGCCGCATCTCCGTTTCCATGGGCCCCCGGGCAAGATATATTTGACTCTGGAGAACCTGAAGAAAACGCCGCAGTCATACCACCAAGGGATGGTTCCCCGTGGGAACTGTGGGATGAACATTTAGAGGATTCGAGGGATGTGCATCGGGGAGCCCGTCATCGCCAACCATGGTCAGCTGTGTCTACAACGCTGGACAGAAAAGATGTTCCCCTTCCCCGAACAGTAGCTCCCCGGGAGCTGGAGTTGGATGACCAAGACCCTTCTGACACAATCAGCACGACTGGTCTGTTTCCCTGACGGAAGATCATCCCTTCGCCTAAGGCTCCTAGCGGTGACGCTGCGCCTTTATTCTCCTAGACTCTCACAAGGAAGATGTAGCACGTCTTGCAACCAGGAGATCATATCTCATCAGCAGCAGGCGGCTACCGCCGGAAAACAACGAACCTTGATAATTATTCTTTATACTCCGTACTTTATGTGGTAAAATTCTATGTAGGTGTCTCTCTTCGAAGATGTGGCAAGTTTACACGGCCATCCGCGAGGGGACAGTTTTGAGAACAAGCAGACAGAATTCTACACAGAACATCCGACGAGGACAAGAAGAAACGCGAGAAGAACAAAGCCGCGCGCAACAAGGAGGCCGAATCTAAAAAATAGGGAAAAGGACTCAGACTGGTGTGCTCATTGATCAGGACCAGTCGAACGGGGCAAGGGCAATCAGGATTGATTAAGAGACGGTATCGGAGAGATCTGGAGTTATCACCAGCTTCAAATATGTGCGCTGCTGCGCCGTGGCAGAGCGACAGAATGGCGAGGCGCACAGATACTGAAGGCAGGAAAGTCCTTCTCAGGAGGAATGTATGTACCAATTTCAGTCTGCATTCCTCAGCCCCTGCATCCAGGATGCACAGACATTACGACAATCATCACCACGGGAGACCTTGTGTTTCTGTTTGGTTTGGTTTGGTTTGGTCACCATGCGTTTGTTGATGGCAGTGCTGACATTTCCACCATGTTCCTGTCCTCAGATCCGGCAACAAAAGCGCCAGATGGACATGATTCTGATTGTGACGATGGCATCGAGGAGCAACATTCTCTGACAACCAGACACCCCAGACCCAGAAGCCAGGAGCGTCGGCCCACCAGCGGAAGTAGTCTGACTCAGGCGTATCAAAACAATATCCCGTCGGGATGGCTAGAAGAGCAGGTTCATCCTGGTTCACCAGAAGCGGACCCCAGCCGAAGCGCGGCGGTAAAACAGGAGGTCATTCAAGACACAGCGGAAGTACCGCAGCAGCCACAGCAAGAGACCCGATCGAATGCCTTTCCGTCGCTAGGGAGAGAGACTCGGGATCCATTTGACACACAGAATCTTCCGCCACACCTCGCAACCTTGTCCGAATCTATGACGAGGTATCAACATAAATTAAATGCCATCCACAATGCACTCATGAGTCCTCGAAGGCAGCCTTCGTACAACTCGGACTTCTACCAAGCACTTCCACATGGGCTGCCATTTCTCCCGTCGCCGACTCAGGACCCATGGCGGTCTGACAGCAATCATGGAGTTCCGTTCGAGGACCACAATACTGCAACTGCAGGAGAAGCGATGAGGACGGGAGCTTATGTCGACAGAGAAGATGATCAGCGATTCGAGTCAAAGCATCCTCTTGAAGACCTTCAGGGCTATTCGACCAACGATCCCGGGGCACAGGATAGCTTTCGGTTGCCGAGCCCTCTGGAGCACTCGCCGCCGGCCATCAAAACCGATCGGGCAGGATCTGCAGAGACAGAGAAAGCAATCGGCGAGCATTCACCGGATTACACCCAACATGAGAACACACCCAACCTTTTGGTAGGAGCAGGAGAATACCCAACCGACAACGCCTCACCGCATGAAACAGACATTTGTCAGTTTCGAGAGTGTGCCTTCCATGGTACTTTGAGGCAGGCTCAGCCTGACCTTTCCCGAGAACGGCACAGCCTTGCCCAGGAACAAGTTCGAGCAACATCAGATGTGGACGAGCAGCCGCCTATCTCTGCACAGGACCAAGTTTTGGATCGCGACCTGGTGACGGCCGCGGATGGCAACTTCACCGTCCCAAGAAACCTTAGCTGGGGCATCAACAGCGACAGTATCAGGAGATTCGAGGCCGAGGTCCTACGAAAGAGGCCCGACATGACACAGCAAGAGAGGAACGAAGCGTTACTGATGTTCCACATCCGGGAACAGGCGCGGCAGTCGGTCAACGGAGGGAGAGAACCGGGCCTAGAACCAGGGAACTCTCAGGTAACCTCGTGGCCTTCTTCCGAAATGCCAGGGGCGCAAACATCGGTTCCAACGTGCTCTTGCTCAAAGGGTGCACTGTGCACATGTTCTTCGGGCTCCTGCAGATGTGGCACGGATGGCCCTGGCCCTGCGGTTTCGCCGATCAGCCGGAAAGCAACGAGTACCAGCTCGGGACCGTCCAAGGCTGCTGTTCCAGGTTCACCACTCCGTCCTCTGTCTAACAAGACGGATGATCATCAAACAGGACAGAGATTGATCAGCCGGCCAGACACGCCTCGGCCACTTCCCGAGTCAGGCCCGTCGACGCCTTTCTCGCTCCAAGCCCTCCGGCACTCCATTCGACAGAGTGTCGAACCAGAGTTGCCGCATCCAAATTGGCAGCGTGAATCAACGCCTGGCTATGAAGATCGCTCAGCCACCCCGTCGCCATTGTCTAGACAGGGCGTGGACGTCAACGCCGACGTCGACATGCCAGACGCTCCGGATGGATTGGCACAAGTAACGTTGGGACGACAGGCTTCTCTGCCTCCATCGATGCCGCACCCGGGACGCAGTCGATCTCAGTCTCCAGATAAGCCGGCCACGCCGATACGGAACCCGAACCCGCTCCCTCCCGTGCCTCCCATCCCGGGAAGTGGAAGTCCTCTGAAGCAGCCCAAACGCGCGGATCGAAGGAAATCTGCAGCCGCAGCCGCAGTCCAGGGTGCTAAAGTCGACAAGAGATCGGTGACGGCGACGGCGACAGCAAGACTAGGCGCTTCGAAACCGAAGAGCAGAAACGTGACTCGAAAAGCCACGGCGTCTGTGGGTAGACTGGTCGAACAGGCTAAGGCCGAGAAAATGGACAAGGCTGCGGCCGCTGCGGCGGGCGATCGAGACTGTGATGCCGAGAAGACGAAGCCCACGGCGGGTAGCAAGGTCGCGGCGGCAGTTGAGAAGATCGAGCAGCAGGTCCGCGACCGCGAGCAGGAGGAAACGGGAAAGAATGTCATTCTCAAGCAGAAGGATGGGACGCCAGTCCGCAGAAGCCAGCGGGCGAACAAGGGGACGAGGATGTCGCTGGATTGAGTTTGAATCTGTCCATCCGTACAGTTGTCACCAGGGTGCTCTGTGCTCTGTGCTCTGTGCTCTGTCTGGATGTCTGGGTTTCTAGACTCTAGGGGTCGTGTCGTATCACCTATCGGTCTCTTGGTCTATTGGAGGAATGCTTACTGCTTGTTTTGCTTTGAGTCTTGCGCAGTCAGCACTCAGCCTTGTGTCATTTCTATGTTGGTAATGGTAATGGTGATGGTGATTGAAGGAAGAGTCTGGGAAGGAGGATAGCTATAGCCCATATAGATAGTCGCTTCTCACCCGAAAACTCCAAGGCTTATGTAGGAAATACGGAATACCGTACTTCTTTCTAATCATGCCTCATCCTGTAGCTCAGTTAGCCCCCTGAGACTCTGAGCCTTTGGCCCCTTATTTCCGGATATATGTAGGGTACGGATACTGTATGTGATATGTAATTCCAACTGCTTAGTCCTTATAACAGCAGGTAACGAGAGTCTATCCCATAATAGGCCAAGGTCCGACGAGGTGCTGTAGAGCGGATTCGCCATCTGGGATCAAGACGTCTTGCTATTTAGCATTGCCATTGGTTTCTCGTCTCGTCACTAGGTACAGATATCAATCATCTCATCCATTTGCGTCAGTCTACGTCTTCGACAATCGATCTCATTCAGTTCAGAGATACATACCTGACATGATTGAGTATGCGTGATCTTTCAGGCCGTTCCGTCGCTCATGCGGTCAAGAGAGAAGCAATGGCATCGCATCGGACATGATTGGTTGGATGTGTAAGTAAGTGATTATATAATGCACCTGTCTTTTTGTTTCAACCACGTCATGTCATTTGAACCTCCCACTTCACTTCAACTTCCCCAAACGGCAATTCAATGCAACATCCACGGTATCAACCACACTCGACTCGTCAGACATCTTATCTCAACCGCGCGCCATTGTCGTTTCATGGGATCATATTCCTCGTCGTTCAAAATTGACTCTTCACCTCGAAAATAGAATAGCGACCCGCAACCTCTGCAGACTCTTTCTCAATTCCAGTTGAAGCAGGGTCAAGTACATGAGTCCCCCGCCCTGACGCCTCAAGCCTACAGTACTTCTACCCTACCCTGCCCTTTCACAGGGCTGATTCATCACACGGTATTCCGTCCTCTGTCCTCGTCCTCCGTCCTCTCTAGTGTACGAGACGAGGTTTAACTTGACACAGCACAGCATCGTGCTGCCTGAGCCGAGCTGAGCTGAGAGGAGAGGAGAAGTATGGCGCCACTCCCCATGCCGGCGCCCAGTGTGCCCCCGCTCCCGCTGCAAGCATACAAAGTGCTCTCGTTCGACGTGTACGGCACGCTGATCGAATACAAGAGACACATCCTCTCGGCGTTCCAGCCGCTGCTGTCGCGGCTGCCGGCGTCGTCTCCCTATCTCGACGAGACGCCGATCTCGGTTTCCGGCGGAGGTTCCGGCGCGGCTACCAGTGCCAGTGTCGGCTCCGTCGAGTTCCTCAAGCTGTTCCAGCGGCACGAAGACGCCATCAAGTTGGAGCAGCGGGATCCGGCGCGGCGGTTGCGGTTCGACGGCATCCTGCGCGAGATCTGGCGCCGCGTCGCGCGCGACCTGGCCGTCGACACCTCGGAGGAAGAGGCCCGGCGGTTCGGCAGCGACGTCGTCATCGCCAGTTGGCCCGCGTTTCCGGGCACCGTGGACGCGCTGAGACGGCTGGGTCGGCGGTATAGGCTTGTGGCGCTGTCTAATGTCGACAGTTACGCTTGGTCCATCACCACTAAGAGTAAGAGTAAGAGTACCAGTGCCAGTGCCAGTGCCAGTGCCGGTGCCAATACTAGCACGGCTAGCCAGCCTGACGCTGACGCCGACGCCGACGCCGACGCCGGTGCCCTCGCCACAGTGGATTGGTGGAAGGTATTTACGGCCGACAACTTCGGCGACGATGTCGAGAACGCCGACGACGTCAAGTTAGAAACACTGGTCAAATACTGCGCCGACCACGGGGTCGCGAAACACGAAATCCTCCACGTCGCCCAGAGTCTCGGCCACGACCACGCGCCCGCGAAACGCCAACGTCTGGCTTCGGTCTTTGTTGTCGGCGACGGGCCCTTCTGGGGCAAGGAGGCCGAGAGTAGATTGGCCCTCGAGCGGGACTTGGTCGGCTATGCCTGGCGCTTTGGCAATCTCGTCGAGTTCGCCGACTTTGTGGATAACATCAACTCGTCCCCGGCACATGCTGCCGGTGGCTCGGACGATGCATGAGGTTGAGCATGAGGATGAGGACGAGCATGAGCATGAGCATGAGCATGAGCATGAGCATGACGATGAGCATGAGCATGACGATGAGCATGAGCATGACGATGAGCATGACGATGAGCATGAGCACCAGCATGCTGAAACTAGACTGGACTCGATATGGACATCTTATCCTATGTTATGGATATGTTATGGATATGTTATGGATATGTTATGGATATGTTATGATGTGATATGTGACATGTGATATGATATGATCCTGTAGCGTGTGTTAATTCAATGCACGATCAGACCTGTGTACTTATTCTAGTGTAGCATATTCGAGCGCGTCACTGGTGGAATTCGACATCAGCCGAGCCTGTAGAAGCAATGCCACGGGAACAGAAGAAAGTCTCTCGGAAGGATGAAGGCGCCGCAACCACGCCCGGCATGAACATAAACTATCTTCGCTACCCATATCGACCACATACCACATAATGCTCCACGAAAACACAAAAGGTCATTTCGCCGCTTTCTTTGGACTTCAGCCAATGCCCGGATCATTGTTCGCCGTTTCATGTATCCCGCTCTGGCCAGATTCTATGATCCTCTGTCTTTTTGCGTCGACCCCATCGGTGGTGACTGCCGTCACGTTATGCTGGACATTGCTCACATCCCCAAGGGGCGTCCTTCTCGCGGCCTGTAATGCTCGATCTCCTCCGCCAATCTCCACCGCGTTTGGCGGCGGGCCACCGGGCGATTCTGGTCCACGCCTCGTCGGAGGTCGATATGCAGAAGTACTTGGTCCCCTTACAGGGGCAAGGGGACTGTTGGCACCCGGCGCACCCACCCTTCTGCTCGAGTCAGACTGCGGATTGATAATACTCGGTGCTAGCGTGGTGGTGTCAGGAATCAAATCCCGCTTTAATGGGATGGACCTGCTGTGATTCACTCCGGAAGTCTTGCGTATTGACGGGCTTTCGGCGTGAGGGTTGAACTTGGGCACCGCGGCTGGAATTGCAGCAATGACGTTGTTGTTGGCGTCTATCTTGCCAGCAGCCTTGGCAGAGTAGAAGCCAGCAATACGAGGGGGGTTGACCGCCGCAGAAGAGCCTTGCCCGGTCGACTGATTGGCAGAATGTTGCGAAGATAGGGTGGGAGAGAATGATCGAGCAACATCCTCCACATTGGGCCGTGAATCCGGTCCCGTGGATGACTTATTCGGCGGTCCTGTTGTCCCCGGAGCGCGTTGCCCAGGTAGTGGTTGTGGAACGATGTTGGAGGGACCAGTAGCCTGAGCTGTTCTTGGTGGCAGGGTTCGCGACTGCGCCTCATCCACACCAGGTGCTTTGGACGGTGTAGTCAGATCTACCTTGGATGGAGGGGGCATCCGCTCTGAAGCACCATCAGCCGGCCCACGTCTAGCACCTGCTGGCCCAGCGGGCAATGCCACCTCGTCTGGATGTCCTACGTCGATTTCGTCAAAGTCCGCAACCTCAAAATCCTCCAGGTCAAAAGTGTCGTCGAATTCAGTGGATGACTCTTGCACCGGACCGGGGAGAGTTGGCTTCACCTCCTCGTATTGCTTCTGAGGCGCAAAATCTGAATGACGGTGCAGCAGATTTGGATCCCATCTCGGCGCACCAACCTTCATCTTGGTGACTTTGGCAAGGTACCCTTTATCGTAGACGCAGTTTCCTAGCACGTTGCCGAAGTTCCTCAGCGCCCGCTTCAATGCGTCCGTGGTTCCCTCCTTTTTGGCCTTCTCGAATGCAGCAGCTTTTCCCTTGCAATTCTCAATCTGCCCATATCCAATGTCTTCATGATGAGTGCCGTCTTTCAAGGTCACCCGCACGATAACCGAGAGCCCAAGTGTGATTTTACCCGTCTGAGGGTTCTCATCCACGAAATCGATCTGGATGTTTTGGATGGAACTGCTCCAACCATTGAACCCAAAAACCTCGTTCGCAAGACTAATCGCCTTCTCGGCAGCCAGGTAATGGACCCTTGAACCACCCGGCCCTGCCCGGGCAGAGATATACTCGGGTCCTAATTGCTGATTGAGCCGACTCTGTAATGTGGCAATCTCTTGTGCTGTATATTCTGTAATGCGAGGCTTCTGCTCTTCGAAAGGGTTCGCGCTATGGCTCCCACTGGGCTTATGTTGATCTCCGACGCTGAGAAAGGGAAAGAGTCAGAACCATAGGACAGGGTGATCGATTGTGCTACTTACGCAGGCATCATGAAGGCATCGCAGGTGGATGGATGGCGGATATAGTGACGCTGATTGTGCTGTCTCTGTGAGGAGTAGTGGTGGTGGTGAGGTAGACTGCAACACTGGTGGTCAACTTCCCTGCGCGTTGTTCCCCACAGCAGACGCGTCCCATACCATTCGAGCATCGCGAGTTCACGTGACCGTCACTCCCACCCTGGCCACTGCACGTCACCACATCTAATCTACCTAACATCACGACGATGGAACGACTTACACATTGGCAAAAGACTTGGGTGGAATTCATTGGCGAAAAGGCATGATTGCTTATTTCATTTTCATCCACTATGGACTGTTTTCATGATACCCAGAGTCTACACGTTCCATCCCCACCGGCACTCACGAGCCATGGATGTTGAGGGTGCCAGTCGAGATCCATCACACCCAATCCTCCTGTGACCTTGTGTCCCCGTAGAACCTTCAGTGGCACAATCTGCGCATTACTCATCATGTCACTCGTCACTTGCCCGTGGAACACCTGGATACTGCCGTCGTCACTGCCGTCAGCGAACAGCGGGTATCGATTTGTGGCAGGATGGAACCGCACAGCTCGGATCGCTTTCTCGTGGAAACGCAACGTCTTGTACGGGCGTGGTGACAGATCTAGGTCCATCCACAACAACCTGCGATCGTAGGATCCGACAATCAAATTGTCGGAGCCTGCCGTCGATGCGCTGGTCGGATGAACATCAAAGCTGCTGATCCATCGGGCACCAGGCTGGATGATTTTGAGCAAAGACTGTTTGGACAGGTCGTATGCTCGAATGACCCGCTGATTGGCCACGAACAGGATAGGGCTGCTAGGGTGGAAGTGTGCAGCCTGAGGGCTGCCTCCGCCCTTGAGTCGCTTTCGGAAGGGCAGCTGGGTCTGATGCTTGGAGATCGTGTGTATGGCGATCGCTTGCGACGCCGGAACCGTCGTGGCCGGGCAGATGGTGACGAAATGGTTTCCGCTTGAATGGAAGGACAAGGTTTTGGCGGTATGTCCAAGGTGAATAACAATGGCAACGCCCTGTTCCCGCAAACTTGACGACGGTCGACTCCACTTGATGGAAGGGGGTTTGGATCCACTGCTTTCGGATGCAGCGTAACCCCATCCCGCGTCAAGCACTGCTTGGGCAGCATCTGCTTCTGGACTAGAGTCCGTTCCCAGACGTGGGATGCACAGATAGATGTCATCGCCTGCACACGCAGCTAGAATGGGAGTGTCCTTCCCAGGTCGCCATCGAACAGCGTTGACAGCAGACTCGACACCCAACGAGACTGACCAGACTTCTCGTTGGGGGATTAAAGTCCAGACTCGCACCGTGCCGTCGTCACCACCACTTGCCAGATATTGGCCGGAAGGATCAATGGCCAGGGTTCTCACACGACCTTGATGTCCAAGGAAGCGACCAGCCTCGTGGGTAGGGAACGGGCGTAACTCGTCAGGACTTGGAAGCTTCGGTAACAGTGATTCTGGATCGATGTTGAGCTTAGACCGGCGGACTCGAGGAGCAAGATACAGGTCCAGACATCGCTCGAACTTCTCCTTGACAAATCGTCCGTACCCCGGAACTTTTCGTAACGAAGAATAGTCAGTGGGAAGATATTCTTTTTCTCGATCCTCCTCGTCCTGTTTTTCCCACTCTTCTTTCTCCTTTTGGTCAGGCAGATATTCGGCCGGCGGGTGGTAGCTTTCCTCGAAGCCTGGAGGTGGAAGCTTAGGTGCCGGCATGTGCATGGCATGGTCTGGTCTGGGCTGCTCATCGGCCCAAATGTCATAGTTCGGGACTTCGTCCTGCTCGCCTTCTTCTTCTTCCTGGAGAGGCTTGTACGGCAGAATGCGTCCTTCCCGAATAGCCTTAACGATCTTCATGACTCGTTTTGCCTCGTGCTTGGATGGGACAAACCGTCGTTTGGGTTCTGGTGCTGAACTAAGTGGCATAGTCTCCGTCTTGCTGGTGAACCATTCCACCGTGGGCTCGTACGGGTTGTAGCCATCTGTCGCGACTTCGTTCATCTGCACCTTTTTCAACAGCTCCAACTCCTCCCGGGAGAGCTGTAGAGGCTTGCCAGTTGACGGGTCGGTCAAGCCCGTCCACCCTTTGGGAATGTCGATACTATCAAGAAGAGCATCCAGAGCCTCTCCCCTTGCAGGTCTCATGATCTTCTTCCCGTTGATATTATATCCAATATGGGGGTAGGAATCGTAGAAGGACAACGGGATATCGCCAATTGTGTTCGCCGCATTGTCCGGGACGGAGTAGTCGGAGTCATCTCCAGGGTCGATTTCGTCGTATTCATATCTGTCGTTACCGTTTGCGTCTTTGACAATTCTATAATTTGGTTTTTCATCTTCCGAGTTTTCTGGTTCTTGGTGATGGCCAGAAGCAGCACTCTCGCTTGCCCCAATGGCCACGCTGTTTGACTCTTTCTCTTCTTTGGGAATCAAGATATCTTCATCTGAATCTTCCGAGGGTAGACTGTCACTGCCAATTGACACAGCGTCGCTGTCATCTTCGGCTCCGCTGTACAAGTCCTCGCTCTCGCTTGCACTCGCAGATTCGTCGTCGGAGAGTGTACCATCCAACTGGCCGAAATCAAACTCGTCCCCGGAGACGACTGCAGCGTCCTCCTCGACGTCTTTGGTCACAGCCTTCCGCTTTTTGGATTCGGCCATGCTGGGTCGGGTTGGGACTCAGGTCTAGCTCTAAATAAAGAGTATCTTCGAAGGCGCAGGCTGGAAATTTTTTGGACTTCAAGTTTTTGGATCGGAGAAAAAGCGCCGTAGCGCCGATGCTAATGCAACCCCACCACTGAACTTATGGTTACCTAATAAGTCATAGACGCTTTAACACTCACCGATGGTTCCTCCGCATTCACAATGGTCCTTGATCAGTCCCAGGTTCATAGGGCTTGCAAGCACCTGCTTGCCCTCAGCCGATAGACATGTCATACGCAGAGACCGCAACGGCTTTCTACAATTCATACGGCCCATATCCCATAGCCAGTATCTTTGCTGCCGCTGACTGGGCCCCCAATCTTGCCGAGTCAGAAGTGCCGACGTACAGCGCAGCCTTCGACGCCGACCTTTTGGTGAAGAGGCACGCCGCTTGCGACGAATGCAGTTTGTCTCTCCCCGGTTGCTGATACACACTTTGGAAGAAACAGAGCGTCTTACATTCAGTTGGTTCTAGGGAAACGAAAGCTGAAGTGCTCCGGTGCACCAAGCGGCTGCGAACGATGCCTCAAGCAACACCTGATATGTCACTATTCTGCCCAGAAGCAGATGGGCCGACCGCGCAAGAAGCAGAAGGTTGACCATACATCTGAGCTCACGGATACCACTGTCTCTGCACAATCGACTGAATGTGGAAGTCAGGATGACTTGCAGTCAACCCCACTGCCTACCCGCTCTCTGTCGCGACCTCCCGGGGAACCAGCTCAGCCTGTCGACCCAGTACTCCCTGTATCCGCCATAGAAAGAACACAATTCGAAAATGTCTGCAACGGGCCTATATCTCAAGCCATTAAGCGGTCAAACATGTACCGCGCCAGAGCACAAAATGCTCCCTTCTCACAGTCTCTTCAAGACGGCGGAAGCGGGAACGGGAGTGCTGCTAGAGAGTTAAATAACACTTCGCCCTACAATGGCCCTCGCACGCCGCTGGGTGACACGGACTCATTAGGGACAGCTGCAACAAACGCCTCCTACCCGACCGACTTTTCTCAGTGGCCGGACTTTTCGGACATGACTATGCTACCCATGATCGTGCAAGACAGTCATGCAAAAGAGAAGATTCCACCATCTTCTTCAACAAACTTCCCCTTCTCCCCGGTAGATGGGACTGAGCCACCATATCCTGCCAACGGCTTCGGCTTGGACGCGAACCCGAGCTCTCTCACACAATTGCCCACGATTCCCGACTGTCCCTGTCTCCCAAACTTGTATCTTACTCTGTCCACGCTGTCAACTCTCACAGCCTTCCCTGTTTCGTCCGAGACAATACACACGCTACTCGGCGCACAACGCACCGGGCGTGGAGTAATCTACTGTGATATCTGCCCGCAGAAGTTCCAGTCGGGCTCGCAGAACGTGATGATGAGCAGCATGTTGGTAACCATCCTAGCGGACCAATGGCAAAGAGTCAAGAATGCGACGGCGACTGAATTGAGAAACGGGTTTGTCACGGATGCGGGAGCAAAAGAAACATCCGGATCATACACACCATCAAGGCTGGACCCTGATGCCGGTGCCGATGCAGATGCCGATGTGTTCTTAGCCCCACATACAAACCCGAATACCAAGTCTATGTCCGCCATAGAAGACCTCCAATGGCGCCTGTTCGGATTCAATCTGGTGCGAGCCTACGTCTTTGGCGACGCCCCAGTCCCCACGCCTCCAGGGTCAAGCTCCCAGGCCAAATCGATGCCTTCAGGGGTTCCGTACACACTTTGCGATCTATGCAGTGCTCTGGAACGACGACAGAAACAAAGGCACGGCATGGAACCAGTATCAGGCGAGTTCCCCCCGAGCATGACGGAGGACCTGACTCGCGGACACACGGCGGGTATGGTGCTGGAAGACTCCGTGCGATGCGCTCAGGACACGGCGGATGGGCATTTATGCCTCAAGATGGTCGACCATGCCAGACTGCTCATAAACAATCTGGAGGATGACCCGCCGCAAGTGGAGATGTGAGCCAGCTTCCAGGTCGGTGCTACCGAGGAAAGGACGGTTTACAATATCGGTTGTATAAGGAAATTTCCAGCTCTACCAAGTAAATATCTTTCTCTATAAAAGTACTAGATATGATCTACGGCCTGTCTAGAGTAACAACCACTTATTAGTAGTTTTTGCTTACTGTGAAGGAACGAAACGCCTTGTGACCCGCCATCTATTTCATGTAGCACCCACCTTAACGTCTACCTATTTTCTGGGCCGGTAGGTACTCTACTGCAGAGTTACAGCTAAAAAGAGCCAAAATATCATGTTAGGACGGCGTATAGATGATGCTGTCTCCGAAGAGGCTTGACTCTTCTCCTTCCATGAAATGAATCCTTGCCTACGGTATATTACAAATAGCAGTGTGTTCGATGTATAGGTATCAAAGATTGGGGCTCTCATGTAAGATCCTAAGGTACATGACATGGTATTTTTCATATATATTCATTTTGAGGTACCGCACTTCAGGGGTTTCTTGCTTTTTTTTCCCTTTTTTTGATGGCTGCCTTAGTGGTATTTATGATGCATCAATCCATCCATTCTCAGTGTCCACGGACCGTCGGCTTGATGCCACAGTACGGTAGCAGATCATAGAATGACACATTTCTTGGGCAGACCGCAGGGGCCGCTCTCTTCCTTGTCGTCGGGAGACTGGGCACTTGGCTTTGACTTTGCGGGTGCGGGTGCGGGTGTGGGAGCGCTTGTGGGAGCGCTTGTCGGTTTGTTTTGTTCTGCTACCTTCTCCTCCAACGCCGCGTCCTTGGCAGAGGCATCAGTAGCCTGCTTTCCAGCGGCACTGCCATCTAGTCACGCAAAGTTGACCTTTGCCACGGTCTGGTAGAAGGACTTGCCCTGGGCGGTGGCGAGCTCGATCTCCTTGGCTGAGGGCTGTCTGCTGCCGTCGGCGCCGGAAAAGGTGCCGGCACCCCAGGGGCTGCCTCCGCGGGCCTCAGACAGGTCGGCGAGGGTGGCGAAGGTGGTTGCGTAGCCCAGCGGCACGTAGATCATGCCCTGGTGGATCCATGAGCTCAGGGCCTGGATGGCCGTCAACTCCTGGCCGCCGCCCAGGGTGCCGGTGCCGATGAACACGCCAAAGTACTTGCCGTGCAGGCTGCCCGTCGACCATAGTTGGCCCAGTTGGTCGATGAACGTCTTCCATTGCGCAGAGTACGTGCCGAAACGGGTGGGGATGCCGAACAGGAACGCGTCGTACGTCTTCAAGATTTCCGGCGTGATCAAGGGGACCTCCTTGGACGGACCCGGGGCGTGCATCTTGCCCAGCACTTCTTCGGGCAGGGTTTCTGCGATCCTAGAGGCGGCGCACAAAGAACCCATCGTCAGCTCCTTGTTCTTCTCGTTCATTTTTGAGCCAAGGCGAGACAAGGCCGTCGAGTGTTTGAGGAAATGCTTCTCAGCGAATGGGGGTTGCGACTCGTAGGAACATACTGGTACAGATCCACGGTGCCGCCGGCTTCCTCAATGCCCTTTTTCTCGGCCTGGGCCAGCTGGGCAATGTGCCCGTACATCGAGTACTATTTCAGAGAAGGCCAGGTCAGTAATCAGGATCTTGTTCTTGTGGTGGTTTGGAGCACGGCGTAGCAACGTACGTAGACGATGGCGATCTTGGGAGCCATAGTGAAGGGAGGGCTGATTATCTGCGAAAGGGCTGTGTTGGAGATTCTCTGTAGAGAGCGGAGCGGGATTTGAGTTGAGGACGACGAAGACGGAGATGGAGTCGGAGTAGGAAGAAAAGAGAAGAAGGAGGAGGAATGCCTCGAGGCTTTTGTATCTGCCCCACGAGGTTGTAGAGGCATTGACTGGGACTGTGGGTGGGCTGAGGCTGCGTCCTGGTTCCCACGACAATCGCTTATCGATACGAGGTGGAGACGCTGCGCAGTATTACCTTAGCATGACCGATCAATCTCATCCTCCGTAATCATTGGCTTCCCTCCCTGCAGCAGAGCGCAGAGTGCCCGCTGGTTCCTGGACGCCGCTTGCTTACGAAAAGCTGACCGAGACGCGGCACGGGCCAATCACAGCACCGCTGGCCTTTGCGCAGTGCGGAATTGCCCCGTTTACTCAGTTCCATTCTCCTCTAGTCACCCCGTCCATGCTTCGTAACCAGATTCTGTACATCTCGGCTACAAAGATTACATTAACAGACCACGACATGCTGGGCAATGAGGCAACTTGAAAAATGTTGGGGGTTCCACTTGCGATAATAGGTACGGAATACATATATTCTGAATTCCCCAAAGTGGTCTCCTGTACGGAGTACATCACAAGCATGATCCTGCTCGGATCGAAAGGCTATGTTAGCTTGCTCCTAAAGAGCAGGACATTTCCAGCGCTGTGTCCAACCCACCCCCCTCGGACCAGCCTGATCGCGGGTGCAAGGCAAGGCATCAGCGTCGATTGCCGTTCCCCGGTCGATCAGAGCCAGTATCCAAGGTTCATTCTTCGTCCCATTGCGCTTGCTGCTGTCTCTCCCACAGTTTGCTTGCGCTGTTGACAATGATCTCGGCCTTCGCGAGAAGCTTTTGCTTGAATTTTTCCGCAGCTTCCCCCTGTAACCTCGTTTTTTTGGCCTGGGCCTGCATCATCACCG
This sequence comes from Capronia epimyces CBS 606.96, assembly GCF_000585565.1. NCBI lineage: Eukaryota > Fungi > Ascomycota > Eurotiomycetes > Chaetothyriales > Herpotrichiellaceae > Capronia > Capronia epimyces. Next base: position 819,603 of record NW_006912906.1, read on the forward strand.
GCACCAGAGTCTGGGGATCGGCTTCTCCAAGAGCCCGCGCACTCCTGAATCCATTCTCCCAAAAAATGCGCGCCATCCGACTTTTGACAAAAGCTACCTGGGCCATCTCCAGCAAATCAGCCCTGGCTCCCGCCCGGAGCCGATCCAACATGTGCTCCAGCACCGCAGCCAGCATGCCCCAACCCATTCTCTCACAGAACTTGATCATCCCTGCCGCAAACCCATGACAGGTCTGGGCCAGTGTCTGGATGTGTCCCCGGGGCACAGAATATTTGACACTGATCACATGCACAGGAATCTCATTGCAGAGGTCGCGCAGTTGAAAGGCTGCATATGCTCTCCGGTACACTCGTGCTAGCCGGATTTCGTCCGGGGTATTCTCTTTTAGGCTACCGCCACTATTGCCAAGTCGATCGACCAACGCCGGATTGACTCCAATGAGTCGGATAGCTCTCAGGCCACTTTCGTCCAGCGAGTGGAGCTCATTGCGGAAGGTTGGCCAAGAGATTTCAGCCATTCCGCTGGTCTGGACAGGCGTGAAGAGATAAAAAATGTGCATGTCGCCGTCCATCACAAATGACTCCAGCGCCCGACACAATTCGGAATGGACAAATATCCCATCTTCAGGGCTGAGACCCGAGGCTACCACGGCCATACCCAGCCTAGTCGGTTCAAGGCAGTGTTCATGTTCAGTGGTCTGGATCAGCTCGCTGTCAATTAATTCTTTGATCGATTCGTCAACCATCCCGGTTACGATCGTATGGTCCGTTGTGTGCCAGAGCAACGATGACTGGACATATTGATCCAGCGAAATTCTGCTGGATGCCATTCGAATACCAATGACTTCGAGGAGGGCTCTCTTGATCCCTCTTTTCTCTGGGGTCAGACAGCTTTCAACAGGAGGCATCTCCGCTTCCAGCAATTCTGCCACCGCCTCGAGGTCGGATTTTTGGCAGCACAAGTATGTTTCTCCAACCTCATCTTTTCCCTTGCGGCCAGCCCGCCCCCGCATCTGGCGAAGCATCGCAGGCCCTACCAGATCGCGGCCCATTCGAGCTCCGTTCAATATGACGCGCCGGGCGGGAAGATTGATCCCTGCTGCAAGACTACACGTGGCAACCATCACTCTGAGTATGCCAGTGTCATATGCCTCGGCAACCAAGGTTCGTTCTTCAACAGTCAATCCCGCATGATGGAAACCCACCCCACAGAGAACGGTTTTGGAAAAGGTGGCCTCAAAGCCTCCTGGCAGTGCACGTAGTGATGCCAGCAGATCTTGTCGTCGGTCGGAGGTCTGCTGGTCAAGGCCGTTGATGGGTAAAGTATCACTAATCAGTGATGCCATTCTTTCCGCCCCCAACCGGCTGCTGCAAAACACCAGGGCCCCGTGACCCATAAGAGCAGTTTCAACAGCCAGCGCAACAACCGCATTGGTCATGGGATTTTGGAGGTCCCGATGGTCAGATCTCGTGATTGTTCGGAGTGGCTGCGGCCGTTGTGTTGAGACAGTGTTGCCTGCCGTTAGTTGAGTGGCGGTCAGAAAGAACTCTTTGGCATTGGCCGTGGGGTAGATGGCGTTGTCATACACCAGATGTTCTTCGATGGGGATGGGACGATATTTGGCAATGTAAAATTTGGCCTTCAACCACCTAGCCAGGAGTTGAGGGTTTGGCAGAGTGGCGCTCATGCCCACGATTTGGACAGGGGTGTCCAACGACATCAATTTCGTGGCGAGAAGTTCCATGAGATAGCCGCGGTTCTCGTCATTGAGCATATGTAACTCGTCGAGAACCAGGACTCCAAGCTCAGAATCCTTGCCATCCTCGATAGCAGCATTTACCAATGAATTGGCTTTCTCAATTGTGCATACCGCTACATCACAGTCTGACCAGTTGACTGTGGACTTGCTGCCGCCGAAGAAACCGCTGACGCGGATCAAGCTAGTAGGTCGCTGCCAAGTTGGGTAGGGAACGGCGTCCGACAGCTCCTCAACATCTCTGGAGACTCCGTCGGCCAGCGAGCGCAGCCACTTCAGCTTTTCTTGCACCAGAGCCACGTACGGAAGAACTAGTATACCCTTCTTTCCGGGATTGTTGATGATCCGCTTGAGCAGGAGAATGTCAGCGACCAGAGACTTACCACCACCCGTGGGCGCAGTATAGACCAGATTCTGCTCTCCAGTCAACAGCCCTTTGCCCAGCAGACACGATGACTGCCATGGGTATATTGCATGTACTCCTAGACTATCCAAGTTGTCGACCAGTCTGGGCGGAAGGCCATAGAGCGGATGTCGAAGGGTGAGTAAAGGATTTTGCGAAGGGCCCGGGGTGGAGGATAGGAGAGGGGGCAATGGGACTGGGGGAGGTTCATATGAGGAGCCAGCTTGGTCAACGTTCTTTGTGGGGAGAACACGGCTAGCCTGTAACCGTGGTGGAGCGGGTGTCTGTACATAGATCGAGGGCCTGAGCCCTGTCGTCGGCGGTTGTGGCAATGAGAAGCGGATGGGATTTGGAGGGATCTCTTCACGCGGTTGCTTAGATCCTGCTAGAGGCTTGGTATTGTAAGTCTGATTCCGAACCAAATCGATGGTACTTTGCTGGCCGTAGACCACGGTCGATCGGGACCAGTCCGCCGCCGCCATTGACGGTTCACGAACGAATCATTATCTGATTGAATCAAAAGGTGCACGGAACAAGTCAAGTTCGAAGGACACGCGCTCTGGGAAACCAGAGCGACCAGCGCGAGAAAAAGGTCAAGGAATGGAGGGAATGGAGGGAGAGTCACGTAACATGTGATGTCCCAAAATGATGCGTAAACACAGAAGCAGAAGTTGGCCAGGGTCTTTAGGGCAGGCGCCACTGACACGTGACTGGAGCAAGCGAGCCCAAAGGGGAATAGCCCAAACCTAATTGCAGCTCACCTCAGACTCGGACTCAGAGCCAGGCTCAGGCCGCCAAGCCCGCCCGACGTCGTCGTGAAACTATTACTGCCACGTCGTACTAGTAGTACCACTTCAGCCAGTCGAAAAGACGGAAAAGATTGTCGCCCAAGAGCGGCATGCTATCCGAGGCCCCGATCATGGTGGCTGTGGCTAGAGTTGAGTCTCTGACATTGCCGACGACAAGGGATGCCTCATGCAAATGGAAAGTGGGCATCTTCCAGCAGCAAAGACAGGATGCAGGATGCAGGATGGCCTGGAAAGAAAAGGGATGACGAATTGGCGAGCTGAGACAACCGAATTATTATTGACACAAAGGGTGGAAGATCAGGGTGCCTGGAGCCTTTGGCCGAGTTGTGTCCTAAGGGCGATCGGCCAGAGTGGGCGGATTGAAGATGACATCAAGACGTCGAGGCCCGACCAACACTCCCGGGCCTGAAGCAGTTGGGAAATGATTGTCAAATGGACACAAAGAACGGCCGAGTCGCCCTATAATGTCCGTTTGTGCTTCCAGGGCCAAATGATGGCATTGTCGAGGGGGCGAGCACAGGAGCTGGCAAAGAGATGTGGTCAAATTTAGAGAGGGCAGGCGGTGGGCAAGCCACGGTCAGGTGATGCCAAGATCTCCGGGCACTAAAAGAGCCCAATGGGGCCGATGGCACTAACCTGACTGGGCCTAGTTCAAGCATCTAGCATGCCTCCCGTTGGTTAGTGGCACATGGCCCTGCACACAGACTCTGCCAGCTGCACTTCATCAACCACGGCCGCTGCCACCCTCGAGTCAATCGTCCACCCTCGAGGCACGATGATGTGCGAAAGACAAGAGCAGTGGGTGCCGCGACACTGCGAGGATGGTGCTCAATCACCGGGCCAAAGAAGATGTCGCATATTGATGGATGTTTGTGGCCTGCTTCAAGTTTGGACCAGTTGTCTCCGACGCTCATTGTAGTGCTATTGTTTAAGGTCGCCTGGAATCCGTTCCATCCGAGACGCTTACGTTTGTCAGGCCAGCGCCACCCACTGCCACTGCAGGGCGCTCTGTTTTCTTCCGCCTGGGTTCCCGGATGGTTCAAGACGTACCTACCCAGGCACTAGCATCCTGCTACATAGTTATAAGGGCAACGTTACGGGCAGGATCAAGCTCGCTTCCCGCCATGCAGGGGATCTTCCCCACTGCGGTGGCCGCACAGCGCAAATGAATGGTCCTCAGGTGCCTACTGCATACTGAGACTTCTTTAACTGCGAGGCCTTAAGCCTAAGGAGCCATGCCGGATGCATATGTCCCACTAATAATGGGCACCAACTGAACTACCCTAATTACTACGACCACGACCACGACCACAACCACAACCACGATAACTTTGACAGATCCTGTCGCTGTGGCTGTTGAATGGTCCATCGCCCATCCGACCTCCAACTCGAAGGCCATTTGCGTCCTCACCGGCGTCGTCCCGGATCGAGCTGGTGCAAGAAGGTCAGGGCGGCAATGACCCATGACGACGGACCTTGGTCCTGGATAATTCACATATTACAATATACTACGTACCTAGGTACTAACTATTATACGTACCGCCATCCGCCTGCCACTTGCTTGCTAGCCTTAGCCTGCCCTTGACGACTAACAGGTTAATTAACTCCTCCGACTCCTACCAGCGGCACCACCAACTGGCACATTTTCTTCCCTCGCCGAGTTCTGTCCCTCCCCCATCTTTTCCTCCCTCCCTCCCTCCCTCTCCCTCTTCTTGTCCTTCCCTCCTTCAGCCTCCTTCCTCCTCTTCTCTCTCGCCTCTTCCCTCAGTTTGCTGCCCCCCGACCGGCGAACTGGGTTGATTTGTCTTCCCTGTCCTCCCAGCCCGCATCCGTCCAGCTCATCGCTGTGTGCCTTGCCCCGACCGCGTGTCTACGCCAGCTACGCGGGCCTATCCACCGACCATCGAAGGCGCTAACCCACACACCGGACTGGTCACCCTACCCATACCCATTAGGGCGCGTGCCCTTTGATATACCACCCACCGTCCGCCACCTATTGCTTGGGCATTTTCCTTCCATCTTCGATACCGTCCTCCCCGGCCACTCGATCCTCTCCAATTTCCCACCTCTACCGTATTTACATAGCATCTATCCTCGCCCCCCCCGAGATTGGCATCCGGCGTCTCTATCCGCTCATTAGCACCTTCCGAGCATCCTCGCAACTCTGCGCAGGCCACCTGTCCCTCCAATCCGAAGTCGCCATGCGATAAAGTCAAGTTTTGACGAATTAACACCAACCGCGCACGCCTTGCCTGGCCTCGACCCGGCGTGACTCGACATGTCGGCTCTTGACACCCTCCATGTCGCCGCGGCGGTTCCAGATGCCCGGTCGAGAGAACAGTCCGATGCACCTTCGGCCTCCCAGAAAGATGCACCGCCAAGCGTACTCACAAGCAGCATGGACGTGTCGCCTGCGCCCGAACCTGCGCTCTCCTTCGACACACCTCAGTCCCAACCCATGACCGCCACTGCTTCGTCCTCCTCCCAACATCCACCTTTCGAGAACGGCGATGGGTCCAACGCCGGCCCCTATGGAACTCGTTCGAGAAATCGCACTGGGGGTGCCCGTATCAATTATGCAGAGGACAAGGAGCTGGATATAGAGTTGGAACCTATCCCCAAAGCCAGTCGCTCCAGCAAGAGGGCGTCAGCGGCGAACAGCGAGCACCAGGCCACATCTTCAGGGTTCGCAACCGTCAACCCTTCCAACACCCAACAAACGCCCGAGACTGCTCCCACGGCCCGCCCGTCTACTCCCTTACCAGCCAGCGCTCCGGCTCCTTCGAAGAAGCGGAAACAACCCGGGAGCCACCATACTGTTACAGGGCACTCAAATATGGGCAGTAGCTCGCGCTCCAGACAGTCGGCATCTGCGCCTTTCAAAGGCTATGTCGAGACGAATATGATGAGCTTCTCCAAGTGCGGGTACCGGCTCAACGAGAAGAAGCAACTGGTTGCCGACGATGGCACCATTGTACAAGCAAATGGTATGTGCTGTCTTTGACCTGACGGCGCCCTGTTTTGATCAACATCTAACTTGCTTCTAGATCACGTATACTTGGTTTGCGAGCCCCCAGGCGAACCCTACTACCTCGCGCGGATCATGGAATTCTTGCATGCCAAAAACGACCCTGACGCGCCCATTGACGCGATGCGGGTCAACTGGTACTATCGGCCCAAGGACATTCTACGCCGGGTTCAGGATACGCGCGTCGTCTTCGCCTCGATGCATTCCGATACTTGTCCCCTGACTTCGCTCCGCGGCAAATGCAACATCCATCATCTGTCCGAAATCTCCAATATGGACCAGTATCGAAGTAAGCCGGATTCGTTCTGGTTTGACAAGCTTTACGATCGATATATGCACCGATACTACGAGGTGATTCCCACCCACAGAGTGGTCAATGTCCCCCAGCATGTGAAGACGGTCCTTGACCAACGATGGAAGTTCGTTCTGGTCGAGATTGGGCGGGGTCGGGAATTGACCAGCGAAAGCAAGAAATGCACCAAATGCGAGCAATTCGCTAGCAATCAGGACTCGGTGGACTGCGCCGTGTGCAAAAGGACCTACCACATGCAATGTGTGAGGCCTCCGCTGTTGAAGAAGCCTGCACGAGGATTCGCGTGGGCTTGCGCAGCCTGCAGCCGAGCACAAGAGATGAAAATGGATGGTCGCAGCACGCCTGCTGGTTCGGAAATCGGGGCTCTCGACGATGACGATGTGCTGGACGAGGATGAGGACGACCCCCGGCCCAAGGATCTGGAGACCCGCGACAGTAGTGTCGTCCCAGAACCGAATCCACCACCTACTCCGGCACAGGTTGCGCAAGCAAACCTCTGGCCCTGGAGATATTTAGGTATCCACGCCCGCGCAGAAGATGCCCTGGACTACGATGATCGGATCTATCCTCGTGCCAGCTCGAGATTAGGCCCGCGCCATCAGGCGAATGTCAACGTCTGGCACGGCCGGCCGGTGGAATTGGTCAAACCCGCCGAGATCAAGCGCAAATACCTCAAACCCACCCATAGCCAGAAGGGTGGCAAGCCACCCAAAGATGCCGGCACCGATACGGACAAGGACCAGCGCCTCAAACGTCCAAAATGGGTAGTGGATGAGCCCGTGGGTTACATTTCTCGGGGGCATGATGAACCAGTGGAGATTAAAGGCAAAAAGGAGCATACTGCTCAACTGCTCTTCAAGATGCCGGAACCATCACAGCTCTCGGAAAGAGGCGGCGATGACTCCGTGAGGCCCGGAAATGCGGACCAACTGGTGGACGACTACATGCGGAGGGTCAAGCCGATTGCGGCTCAGTACAATTTACTGGACTCGTCGGTGGATTTTCTCACGAAAGCGATCGAAAAGCTGCAGGAAAACGAGTACAATGTTGAGAAAGCATTGGAGGCTATGAAGGGGCTATCCCTGAGAAGCGACCTGAAGCAACCCGACCTCAACAGAGAGGAGATCAAGCGGTTCGAAGAAGGGGTCGCAAAATACGGAAGTGAGCTCCATGCGGTCTCGCGTCATGTGGGAACGAGCGTGAAGGAGTGGCGGATTGTCCGTTTCTACTACATGTGGAAGAAAACCGAGAGAGGACGACAAATCTGGGGCAACTACGAAGGGCGACGTTCCAAGAGAGATTCCAAACGAGCCGACAAGGACGGAAATATACCGAAGCTGTTGGACGATGTCGCCGATGACAAGGACGATTCCGCATTTGACGAGGAGAAAGCGGCACAAAAGAAACGGGGATTTGTATGCAAATTCTGCAGTACTTACCACTCGCGTCAATGGCGTCGGGCGCCGGGCACGGCTCCGGGCACCCTTGTGCCCAAAGACCAGGCTGCAAAGAATAGCAAAGACAAGAGTCAGTGGCTTACATTGGCATTGTGTGGAAGGTGTGCCTACCTGTGGCGGAAGTATGCGGTACAGTACGAGGACATCGAAGAAGTGTCCAAGAAAATCGCATCGTCGGGTAGTCGGGCGGCCAAACGAAAAGTTGACGAAGAGCTGTTGCGTCTGATTCTGGAAGCACATCAGATGTCGGGAGATCCTATTCCTCCGCGAGCTGTGGATGAGGTCAACAAAGCTGGGATGGAAGTGCCGCAAAACATCATTCAACCTGATGAGCCACCGAAGAAGAAGAGCAAAACGGACCGAGACGGAGCACAAGGAACTCCAGATGTTGTTGTTCCGGAGAAGAAGAAGGTGGTCGAGAAACCACAGGAGCCTCCGCCGATCGAACCAGATCCTCCGAAGGTCAAGGTTCATCCTTGTGCGGTATGCCGCGTCATTGAAGTTCCCGGGCAAGAACTGCTGAAGTGTCGCGACTGCCGCCTGCATGTCCATGGGTCATGTTACGGAGTGGGAGCAAAGACGAACACCAAGCCCTGGTTCTGTGACATGTGCAGAAACGACCACAACCTTCAGGTGTCGACGACTTATGAATGCGTCCTGTGTCCAGTCAAGTTCACTGCTCAAGAGCTGATGGAGCCCTTGAAGCCGTCGCACAAAAGGAAAACGGATCGAGATCGCGAAAAAGAACGCATTGAAAAGGAAATCATCCAAGAGGCTAGTCGTCGATGGCGCATGGAGCAAGAGGCGGCCGGGCGGCCGGTCAATCCCCGCGAGGCGCTCAAGAGAACGGCGTGGAACAACTGGGTTCACATTACATGTGCCCTCTGGACCAAGGAAATCAAGTTTGGCAACTCGGAATTGCTGGACGATGCGGAAGGTGTTGGGTTTATCCCGCCTGAAAGATTCGAGCCTCCTTGCAAGATCTGCAATCAAACGGGATACCCTACAGTCAAATGCCACCAGTCCAACTGCAACGCCTACTTCCACGTCGGCTGTGCCCATCAAGCAGACTACGTCTTTGGCTTCGATGTCGCGCCGGTCAAGAGCAGTCGCCGAGACTCGGTAAACGTGATGAAGCTTCAAGGCGAGGTTGGCGTCGTGACTGCCGGGATTTGGTGCCCGACCCATCTTCCACCGACTTTCGTCCACAACATGCTCGAACCAACAGAGACGGGGCTGAATGCGATGCAGTTGTTTGCTCGCACCTATAAGCAGGTGGACACTTCAAACACAGGGACCGTGAGGCGAGCTGCACAGTTCACCGCGAACTTGCTGAGTGCCACACCTGTAGTCCAGCCGCAAAGACCCAATCCCACCATCAACGGCACCAATGGCACCACTGGACACGTGGATCGCACAGGAGGTTCCAGCCTCAGATCGTCTCCAGCAGCAGAATCGCCCCGAGAGCCGGAGGATGCCAACGTCGAGTCAAGGTCTGCTGTAACGGCGACCAAAAAGACCAACGTCTCGCGAAAATGCTGTACTTGTCTCGTGGATGCCAGTCCCCGCTGGTGGCCTCTTGGTCAAGCTGGAGCGTCGTTACCGGCTGCGAATGGAACGCACCCAGATCACTCCAGCGAGTATGCCGCAGTTGACAGTGCACGCGACACCGTGATGACCAACGGCATTGTCAAAGCAGAACCTGCCGCAAGCAACACTCTCGGAGCACTCATCGACACCAGCAACAAAATCATGTATCAATGCCATAAGTGCCACGTTCTGAAGCGAACACCGCCGTCGTCCCCATCGCAAGTCAAGCTTCGTGAGAAAGTCCCTTCAGAGCCAGCTCCAGAGCCGTTTCCATATCCACCACCAGCAGACCCTACGCCGGAACCGTTCACCTACCAGCCACTTCCTCCGCCCCCGACAGGCTTTCCTCCCATTCGTCGACCTTCAGTGGAGGCAACACCGCAGTCACATACGCATTCTCATCCCCTGGGGCCGCCGGTCTCGGTCTCTCACCACCCACCTTGGCCGCCTACTACTTCCGCTCCTCCTCAATGGTCGTCTCCCGGCATGCGACCGGTACGCCATCCGTCTCCCCCGTCCGTGCCTGGACCTTACGGGCAACCGTCACTGTACCAACCGGCTCCCCCACCTGAATACCAACCTCCCTACAGCCGACCGTCGCAGCCGTCGCCGTTCGTCAGTGCTCCCCCTCCACCTCCGCCCCTGGCACCCGCGACAGGTCCTCTATCTCAGCATTCTCCTCCACCCCCTTATGCACTTAACACGCACCATCACCATCTTCCAACATCATCCACCCCCCCACAATCAGTTCGGCCTCCTCCATCCCCTTCTCGGTATGGGGTTATTGCTCCTGAGAGGCACCAGGTTCCTTCTATATTGTCCCGACCATTTCCTCCCGAACCTCCTCGTCAACCTCCTCAGGGTTCTCCTGTCAACGGATTTGCAGCACCACACGCTTCCGCGGCCAGAAAATACGGTCCCGGACTTGCTACTCAGCCACAGGCCCCTCCTCCGCTTCCTGCGCCAGGGGTGGTTCGACTATCCCCGTCTGCCCAGACTCTGGCTCAGATTGCTCAAGCAGCATCTGAGCAGACGGGACGGCCACAGTCAAGGCAAGCAAGCGTGGAGATGACGGGGACACCTAGGTTCGGAGCACGGCCTGTGCCAGAGAGTCCCCACCAAAGACCACTCACTCCGGCTGGTGCACCATCATTTCGAGATGACCGGAGAGATGGACCAGGAGCAAGTGCCAGTCCAAGCTTGAAGAACTTGCTTAGTTAGGAATCCTGGAGAAGATGAAGCACGTTGAAATGACACTTGAACTGCTTGTCGGGGTTAATGTCATGGTTCCAGATCCTGGGACCGATGAGATGAATGACATGCCAATTGGGCGCCAGCAGACTCGCTCCGGTTTAGAGCAGAAAAAGGGGGTCTGTGTACTGGTGCCATGTACGGAGTACTTTGCGACCTTTGGTGTAAGATGGAACGATGGAAAAGAATGAAGGTCGAGTGGCACATAGTAGCGGTGACATTGATACCAGTAGAATAAGAATAAAGGAAAGAATCAACAGAGACAGACAGTTTAGACGACATTCGAGTGTCCAAGTTGCTTGTCTTGGTATTATGTGTACGGCTGCATGCCTGTTAAGGGCCCCTAAGCCTTGTTCTCCGTTTGGTACCACACTTGAATTTGTACGAAGCAGAGGGTGTAGCAATCGGGAGGACGAGAGTCAATGTTTAATCCCCATCACAGAGATTGTTTCTGTATAACTAACGTTACGGAGTTCTCGGTACGTACTCCCGACTCCAGTCTCTAGACTCTAGACTCGAGAGATCGGGACGATGGGTCAGGTCAACTTGGATATCAATATCGGCGCAGGCGCTTTTCTTCTCCCTGAGTCGTCGTCGCCGCCGCCGCCCTCGTTCCCGTTCTGTTCTCGCTACGGAGTACATTGCCATGCACTGCCATGCACTGTGAAGCAGAGGTCTGCATTCTGTCGTGTTCTGTCGTGCTCTGTCGTGCTCTGTCGTGCTCGGCCACATACATGACACCCACTGTCCATCCGTCGTCTGTGTACCGGCCGGTGTTGCAGAGCTGTCGGCTGAAAGGCTCCAAGACAATGACAATGTATGTCGAGAGGCGTTGGCTACCCAAGGTAGGTGTTATGACAAGATGGGGGGGGCTAAGGGGCTAATCTCTCACTCCTCATCCTCGTCATCATCAATGACCCGCCTCTTCTTCCGAGCTTGCGGCGAGCCCGCGGCGACGGGCTCGGCATCATCGACGCCTCCGTCATCGCTGGCAGCGCGTTTCGGCGTAGATCCTCTCTCTCTCGGCCGGTCGCGGTCCTTCAGGGTTTCTCGACCGTCACGCTCGTTTCCGCCACGTGTGCGGTTTTCAATCACCGTCTCACGCCCTTCAATCTCCAAGTCATCCACGTCCGGGTCGTCGTCCTCCTCGGCCTCGGCCTCCTCCTCATTTCCGTCCTCGTAGATCTCGGGCTCTTCGTCGCTGGCGGCCAAGAAGTCGTCTTCGCGATCGTACTCGTCTTCACGCCCCCGGCCGCGCGGCGTGTCCTCGTCCTCGTCGTCCGAGTAGATGTCGCCGCGCCGGTTTCCTCGGCGGCGGCGGGCGTTGCTGCTCTTCTTCCCACGTGCTAGAGGCATGCCATCGTCGTCTTCTAGTCCAGCCACGCTGAGTCCTGCTCCGCCAAGACGGCCAAGTCCCGCGCGACCTAGCACGCGGTCCTTCCGCATCAGCAGCCGGTCCTCGGCGGCCTCGCGTTTGCGGCTTGCCCGTGTCCGCTCCTTCTCGAACATCTCGGCCGCTTTCTTGGCAAGCTCCGGGTCTTCTTTGACTTGTCGGAGGCTGGACAGCGGGTCGTGCATCTGCGTTGCCGCGGCGAGCGATTGTTGCAATTTCAATACCGATTCGTCCGCCAGGTCGCCCGTTGGTTGGATCTTCATCGAGGCATCGAAGGGGGCTATTATCTGTAGGTCCACTCCAGCCGTCGCATGCGGCGCAGCCAGGTAGTTGTGCGAGTCCTTGTTCGCGTCGTAATCCGCCTGAGACGAACCTGGCTTCTTAGGCCAGCCCTGTCTCAAAGCCGTGGTAGAGATACGGTAATGGTCCTTTGGCGACGAAGCAATCTGTAGTGTCAGGCTTCCATCGGACCAGCGAACGATGCGCGAGTTTGATTGTAAGAGGTCCGGGGTCTTGGGGTCGCGACGCCAGAAAATCGTGCTTGCTGCAGTGGAGAATGGGGAAAATTTGGCCGTCGGATCGACTTCTGGATCGCGCCCGTCGTGGGGTTGTTTGGGAGGTTCGTAGGTTGCAGGGACAAAGTTGCGGTGTTTGATGCCCAGGAAGGGTGGCATGTTGAGCAGGTGGAGCTGGAGCCGACAGTCAGTTGATGACGATGCGAGAACGGGTGTGGAATGGTGCTGCATACCTCTTCTCCCCCGGGGGGCTTAATTCTAACCATGTCCACGTCTAGGAGCTTCAATTGTTTCTGCTCTTCATACATTTCTTCATGATCCTCCACGGTGGCCGCGACCCGGTCTGTTCGGCCGTCATCGTCGCCGGAGTCAAGGTCGGAGTCATCGAGTCTTCGATGTGAGCTTTTCAAAGTCAGTAGATGTGCGTGAGGGAATGGTGAGATCGCCATACTCGCTGTGGCCTCGGTCCTGCTCCTCATCGTCATCGTCGCCGAAGAGATCTCCGTCATCCTCTGACACGTTGTCTCCGTTTAGGCCGTTGGGCGAATCTTCACCTTGGACATCCCCGTGAAGGGGGGCAGATTCGACCTCCGCAGACATCTTGATTGGATTTCACCAACGCGCGCAGGTAGTATGCTGAAGAACTTTTTTGATCGTGCGACCGGCTGGGGTAGAGTGGGGTTCAAGAAAGAGACAAGGGATTAGACCATAGCCTGCAGCCCTTCAGATGTCAGATGCAGGATTGGCGAGACGAAAGGATGTGACAAGGCGCGTGGATCATGAAGTGAACATACTTCAAGGCCAGAGGAAACGAGAGAATGATGAGAGAGGATGTCGGCCCTAGCGACAATGGCCCAAAGTGGTTAACGCAGGTGGTCCTTAGGCAGTCGGCTATGTTGCCTCAGGGGGAATCTCGTTTCATTGGACGCATCTCTCCGCCTCCGACTTTCAGACGGGCATCACCTCTCACTGTCTCAACTCCTTTTTCACAACAACCACTCCGTCAACGAGAAATATCGTGCACCAGGACCAACTGACCGTGTGAAAAGACCCCCGGGCGCCGAGATGGCGACCTTCTTCCAGAGCGTGTAAGTAGCTGCTCCTCAGTTCTCTCTGTCCTCATCTCCTGCACCGTTCCTCTCTGGCCACCCACTCCCCCTGCACTCAATTGTCTAGGCACAGCAAAGATGGCGAAGACACCAAAGACCATTACAGCCGTCCGCAAACTTCTCCGTGCTCGAGCAAATGCTGACTCATACTTCAGTCGTCAAGGTTTTACCAGAGGCAATACGAAGAGCACGCAAAACCTCAAGGGCCAATACAATGGATCTCAGTCCCCGAATTTGCAGCAAGCGCCGCCAATGCCATCCCTTGCCAACTCTCCCTCACTATCATCAAACTTCAGTCAGGAGGCCATCTATGCTGAACAAGAACCGAAGAAGTTCTTGAACGAGAAATATGCAAAATGCTCAGTCAAGGGGAACTTTCTGACCTTGGCTGCACAACCCAAGAATGTCGAGCTTGGAGAATGGCTGGCTCATCAACGTGTGTTCCTTCAACCAGGCTTGGTCGTACAAAGCTAGTGCTAATGAGATATAGTGGTGGAGATGAATAGGTTGCTTACCAGCATGATTCTAGTCATTCAAGAGGTGGACACGAACACTGGAATGGCGCTGTGCAATGAAGCTGGCTGCCCTACGATGTCTGCTGGACGGTATGTCGATTCGGACTGCAGAGATGCGAATACTGATGCTTTCTCAGTCTCACTTATACCTGGCTCGAGAATGGAAGACCAGCCAAGATCCCAGCGCCATCATACATTGTTCGGGTTCAGCGATGGATTGTCGGCAAGATTCACGACGAGAAGGTCTTCCCCACAGAACCACCATCCAGTATCTCCAGTGCTGGGTACGCTCCCGGAGATACCAGCTCGACGCCAAGCTCGGCGACAACTCCAATCCCGGCTGGCCCTACCAACCTGAATCAATCTCTGACCTCTCTTGCGGGCATCCAGGACGAGTGGGTTGGCAAGTCATCTGGATTCCCACAGAACTTCCTCCAAGATGTCAAGAGCATCATCAAGCAGATGTTTCGATGTTACGCTCACTTGTATCACTGCCATTGGGACCATCCTTTCTGGCACATCAACCGTCACCTCGACCTCAATAGCTGCTTTGTCCACTTTATCACCGTGGCCATGTATTACGACCTTCTGCCCAGGAAGGACATGGAGCCGCTCCAGGGTCTGATCGACATCTTTGTCGCTCAGGGAATCGTGCCTAGAGAGGCTGTGCAGCAGCATTCCATTTAGACTGTTTGCGAACTCTTACCCAACGAAGCTTCTTCATATGAAGCCATTGTGAGGCAATCGAAAGTCACTGGCATGGATACGACTACGACTATGGACACGAATGAAGTGCGTGCATTTAGCGATATGAGCGTTGACGGGACAAGGATAGGCATGAAACCGGGTGGTCTGGCGAATGGGCATCAGTATGAGCATGAACGTAGCACTGAGACAGCATGGATGCATCGTGCTGGCACAACGAATGATAGGAAGGAAGCTTTTGCTTTTTCAATATCAAGTGCAAATTGGCGGATTGCTGGGATGAATGGAATTGAATCGGGCTCGGTGACTGGCCGAGTCTCAGTCCTCGGCCTGGAGATGACTTACATCCAACAAAAAGACATTTGTGCTTGACTTGTTCTGCAAAACTGACTTTGTTTTGCGAACAACTCATCAACTCGGTTTCGGTTGGTTTTGATCATTTGTGCTTCTGCCAAACAGGCTTTGTTTTGCAAACAACTCTATCAACTCGGTTCCGGTTGGTCTTGATCATTGTGCTTGACCTCTGCTCTGAGAATCTGGCTTTGTCTTGCCAACAGCTCCAACACCTCGGTTTCGGTTGGTTTCGATTGTCTGTTTGGTGCAAGCAAGCTTTCGTATTCTTTGGGTGATGCGAGTCAAGTCCTGTCCTACGTGAGTGTACTAACACCAGCACGACTCCAGTTCCAGTTCCAGTTCCAGTTCCAGCGCGACTCCAGCTCCAGCTCCAGTTCCAGCTCCAGTTCCAGCTCCAGTTCCAGCTCCGGCCCCAGCTCCGACTCAAGAAAAACACGCTTGACGCGGATCATGTCCTTTGCCACAGTACGGACATTTCGGCCAGCCCGGTGCGCGGGACATAACCAGATAGGGACTACCAGTGCCAGCACCAGCACCAGCATCAGCATCAGCATCAGCGCGAATGCGAGGATGAATGGAGACGCACATGGACATGCACATGGAGATCCTTGCTTTTCGTGCTGGATATTGTACTCTGTGGCCGAGTGAAAGGGGGCAAATTGAGTAGCTCAACGAAGATACTGCTTTGCTTGTCTTCTATGATTAAGTGAGCAATTGGGATATCTTGCTGGAAGCGTGTCTGGTCTGTCAATGTCGATAACGATGGTGTTGTGTCGAAGGCGATACAGGAAGCCATAATAAGTCTAAGTCGAGCGGAGATCAAGAAATAAATATCTACAACAGCGCAGGAAACCAAAACACGGTGAAGACTGCCAGACGCGCTGTGAGACATGAGTGTAAAGCGTTAGTCAGTGACTCGACTCGATACGACAAAGGTGTCTTCTCTATTACTACGAAGAAGATCTCACGATTACAGCCCACGCGGACAGAAGGCTCCGAGTCAAATCGAGTCGATTGTCTAGTCCTCCCCTCCCCAGGAAGTCACAGTCACTCGCTGACTCGATAATGCGTGACCTATCACTATAACTTGTCCATGTAGAGTGTCTCGACCTATGACTTGTGCAAGTAAAGCGTCTCAGTCCTCTACCTACAAGTACATGTACATGTATGCATGTGCGTATCCCTGACAGAAAGGCTCCCTCTTGTGCAGGAGACCTTTGTCATATCGACTACGACTAATTGACTGACTGACTGACTGCCAGTAAGTAGCGAGTGAGACAGTTGTACATGACCAAGACAATGCAGGTAGATATCTCCCTTGAGCGCAGAGTATGAAGAAAGGCGAAGGTAAATCCCTTGAGCCCAGAGTATGAAGAGAGGCAAAGGATAGGAGATGATAGGCAGTGTACCGTCCAGTTTGAAGAAAGCAAAGGATAGCAGATCATAGGAAGTGTACGGTCCAGTTGTCGGTTGTCGAGGTAAACTAGGAGAAAAGATGTCTGTAAGTGAACGAAGAAACGAATAAATGAAAATTCTGTCTGACTCTAAAGCATGTGTCTCGGTTCCATCATAGTCTAAGCCCCGAGTCAATCTGATCAACCTGGCCTGTAGCAGAGAAAGTCTGCCATTCCTGACACAACTGATACGACGCCTCTGGGATAGCCAAGTGCTCAATCTGGCCCGGGTTCTCGAGAATATCCACACTCAGTCCTGTTGAGGCATGCCAGGCGATGTGACAATGGAAAGGCCAAGTGCCTGGATTGTCCGCATCCGCTTGCCAGACCAGGTATCCGTTGGCGGGTACATTTTGAACATCCCGTCGTTGCGGATTGTCCGGTCGAACTATTGTTCCATCCCAAACTCCTGTGCCAACCGCCAGAATGTACATGTTGTGTCCGTGGAAGTGCATCGGATGAGACGTTGGTGTGTCGTTATTGACGATGAACCGGTAGGAAGACGCGGAACCGGTGTTGACCACATTCCATTCCGGCGAGTCTGGATAAGACGTGTTTCCGCCTTCCGCCAGCAGAAGGACCGGCTGATTGTAGTCTGTCCGGAAGGACGAATTGTTCATGTACCACAACCAATGGCCGGTCGCGTTCTGGCCGACCGTCATGTTGAGGGTCGTGGTTTCTGCGGGCTCGCCAGGATTAATCGCATACATCGGAACAGTCGTCTCCAATGGGTCATTGGCACAACCTATACTAGGCGAATTCCAGGGCGACGACTTTGGCAGGCCATCAACATCTGCATTCTCGTAGTAGAGGACGGCCAGCGCGTATGGCTGGTTTGCTTTGGCACAGGTGGCGTTGCTGCGAATCCAGTATGCCTCGTGGGAATCCCCGTCAGCTTCGACAATGACATCGGTTCGTTGGCCGATACCTAGAGTTACGACAGTGGTATTATACGGCTGTACATCTATGTTAGGCTGAACGGTGGTAGAAAGACCAGGGATGACGTACCTGTACAGGCACAAAGTCGTTCGCGATCACTGTCATGGTGTGATTGTCGATTGAGAATTGTTGGCTGGCATCTGCCCCAGTGTTGATCAGGCGCAGCCGGTGTGTTTTGCCGGACTGGAATTTGAATTTGGAGAGACCAGCGTTGCTAGAGCATTTGACGGACGTGTTGGTAGCCACAGAGCAGTCAAAGTTCATCTTGCCATTGATCAGGTTATTGTCGCTCGTCGGCTGGGGTGGGGGAAGTCCGGGTCGGGCGGCGGTAAGGCTCCTGACTGTCGTGTAGTAGTCGACATGATACCAGTCCGAGAGAAGGATTGGGCCAATGTCAATGTCGTAGTCTTTTGGAGTAGGCCCATATACAACAACTGCGCCGACGACGCCGTCGGTGTACTGCGCAGAATAATGGGCGTGGTACCATGAAGTACCGAACAGTTCTGCTCGAAACTGGTAGGTGAACGTCTTCTGCGGCGCTATTGGGCACTGCGTGAATCCTAAACACATCAGCATCAGCGTGGTTCATAGTCTGGTATAGGGTGAGATGGACTGACCGGGTGTGCCATCCATCCATTGACTTTGATGCTGCAGAAAGCCATGCCAATGGACGGAGGTGCCCTCGGCAACACCAGTGATGTTATTGGTCACGGTCACCTCGATAGTGTCTCCCCAGTTAGCTTCAATGGTCGGGGCGGGATACTGCCCGTTAACCAGCAGTAGACTCCTCTCATAGCCGTCAGGTGAAAGGATCCCGCGTGAGATAGTGAAGTCGTATTTTCGGACCACACCAGTATCAGGGGCGGCTTTGTATGGGTTGGTATTTGTGCAATTATGGTCTCCCCATGGAGAGCCGTCAACTAGTCGCACGTCTGACAGAAATTTGGGCAGCGAGTGGGCTCCCAGGGTACCCAGAAGGGACAGGCCATTTGTTACGGGTTGGTCAAGACTGCTGGTGGTAGTCGCCAAAAGAGTGACAAGAGATGACAGAACACCCATTTTGGGTAAACACAATCAACGTAGCTTATCTGATAGAATGTAGACGGCAGACGGCAGACAGCAGACGGCAGATAATCAGGTTCACTCTCATGGGAATGACATGTTCATATACCTGAGATCAATAGGCTTGAAAGCAATGAGGGCAGATGACACACTATCCCGCCGATCGAACAACAGATCGGATATGAATGTTCCTCACCTTAACGTCTCGAGTGCCGGTGATCAACAGAGGTATGAGGGAGTTTGCCCAATCACTCATTGCTCCATCCTTGTTTTGCTTTCTGGATGTTCCCGTCCCAGATTCCGACTGTAGGGGGGTACGGTGTATGTGAGACATTGTGGTGGAAAGTGGAAATGGCAGCAAGGAGGAATTCGACCCCTGTGGCACGAAATTAAGCCTGACTGGTACTTCAGTACTCGAGCCAACTTGTTGCTTTTCACAGACTGAGTCAAAATGCCTCGAATGAAAACACTAAGGGGCCCCGTTGGTTCCATTGTGAGAAGATGGAGGGTTTATAGGGGTAAGGGACGTATTTGCTTCGGTCTGTTGCACCGCGGCCTTTGTAGAGTCGAAGGTACGTCTAGAACCGCAGAGGAGCCGTGTTCATTTCCATGTTGGACAAGGGGTTCTCATCTGGACCGAAATGCAGAACTGCTGTGATCTGAAGAGATGGCAGAGTGCAGAGTACAGAGTGAGCAGTAGGAAGTGAGGTCAAGCTTGAACTCGGTGACCAGGCTGCGGTTGGGTGCGGTTGGCTGTCACCTATTAGATGGCTAAGGTTAGGGGCTTAGGGGCTGTGGCTGTGTGGCTGTGTGGCTGCAAAAGGCATGACGTCACCCGACTACATCCAAGTATTGAGCGGCTACTGCGAAGACAAAGACGGGCATCATCTTGTCCTGCCGTCCAAAGTACTACGTAGATTTCTCTCCTTTAAATACTAGGCTCGATACTTCAAGCCCGACAGTCGCAATTGTCATGTCTTGTTAGACAACGCCACTTACAAACACGGGGATGGTGCGTACTTCCTCCAAGGTCGCCGGGCTGCTCTCCTGACTTGATTTAGGCTTCAATCCTTCGGCAGATCGTGGCAGGTCCACGCATCAGACACCCAGAGGCAAAGTTGGATCTGTGCTATGTGACCGACTACAGTGAGTCGAGTGTGGCCCCTAAACGAGACGCCAGCAGTTGACGGTGCTGACATGTCCTCCAGTTGTTGTCACATCTGGGCCCAGCTCACTCTGGCCGAAGAAAGCCTATCGAAACCCCTTGGACCAACTCGTGGGCTTCTTGGACAATAAGCATGGACAAGAATGGGAGATATTCGAATTCCGGGCGGAGGGCACAGGATATCCCGACTCAGAAGTGTACAACAGAATCCACCACTTCCCCTGGCCAGACCACCACCCACCGCCCTTTGCCATAATCCCCAATGTTATGGCTAGTATGCGTAACTGGATCAAGCGATTAGATGAGGATACAGGGAACGACCCTCAGGAGGAGGACAAGAAGAAGAAGCGAGTGGCGGTCATACACTGCAAGGCTGGAAAGGGTAGGAGTGGCACTGTCGTGTGCTCATATCTAATCAGTGAGGAAGGGTGGAAGAAAGAAGATGCACTCGAACGCTTCACCGCCCGCCGTATGCGCGCTGGGTTCGGGCACGGCGTGAGTATCCCTAGTCAGCTGCGTTGGGTAGGGTATGTGGATCGCTGGGCGAATCAGATGGGCAAGACATACGTGGAACGACCGGTCGAAATAGTTGAAATTCATGTCTACGGTCTGAGAGATGGAGTTAAGGTCTCTGTGGATGGATATGTCGACAATGGCCGCCGCATACAGACCTTCCACACCTTCAACCGTCACGAAAAGACCGTGGTCGAAGAGGGCAACGGTTCCTGGCCCTCAGCACCACCATCCAACCACGAGTCTCCTTCCAACAAGGACGACGAAATGTTGAGTACTCCTGTCAAAGGGACCCCTCAATCCTCCAGCTTGCAACTCAACCACACGTCGTCCGGATCTACTCAGACGGTCATCCTGAAGCCCTCCTCACCCGTCATCCTCCCCACCAGCGACATTAACATAGACTTTGAACGGCGCAACAAGGCTGGCTACGCTGGATTCACCGTTGTTACAGCCCTTGCCCACGTCTGGTTCAATGCGTATTTCGAGGGAGGCCATGAAGGCGACGACTCTGGCGTCTTTGCGATCGAGTGGGATGCCATGGACGGGATCAAAGGTAGCTACAGGAAAGGCACCAAGGCCCTGGACCGACTGAAGGTGGTGTGGAAGTATGCGAAAAAGGAAGGAGACAGTGCACCTTTGGAGCGAGTCATCACTCAGCCCCGGGAGGGTGAACCGGTACCAGAAAGTCAGCCTGCAGATTGGCGTGGCGATGATGGAGTGTCCTCGGCCGAGGTTGTGGATAGTGGTCATTCAGGAGGAGCTGCCCTCCAAATCGGTGCAATGATCGATGAGGGGGTGGTGTCGATGGGCAAGAGGTTGGGTCTGAGGAAGTCGCATCCCGACAGTGCCAATCTGAGTCGTGCGTCGAGTCCCGTGGAGGATGACATGGCCCCTGTACGCAAGAACACCGAGATCCGCAAGGCCGAGGATTCTGAAGACGAGGGCGTCAAAGTATGTGGTCCCGGTGGTGAAGATCAAGTGTCATATGACGATTCATCGGAGAACGAATTGCCTGGGCATCGGGATGCCAACTCTGGAGAGGGAGCGGGGGTCGGTCTCGGCAAGGCCGCCCATATTTTATCACAGATGAAGCCTGGGAACAAAAGTGAGGAGGAGACCCAGCAACAGTCAGAAGGGAAGCATTCGGCATGAGACCCTGTCCATTGAGGTGACACCACCATCACCCCCTGTCTGAATTGCCATTCGGTGCCATGGAAGTACAGAATATACTGAGTCTGTGCAGATGCATACTAAGATGGCGGCGATATCTCTCATATTCCTGATAACAGCTGGCCCAGGTAGTCTTTTCTGACCACGGCACCAAATCTGTCCCCCGGATCAGTCGAGCCAATGCAACAGTTGTTCGGGGGAGGGAGGTCGAGCTTACCCGTAACACCTGATGTGGCTGAGCAGCTTGTCAGAGATGAAGGTCAAATGGTCGATCCTGATTGTGTCGAAGTTCGGAGTCGCCTTGATCAGGTGCCACACTTGGATTGGGGTCAACTCGGAGCCTTCGATGGGTAAATCGGTCGACATGGCCAACAATCGCGACAGAACCGCCGTCGGAGCGCTCCATGAGGCGCAAGAGGAAAGGTTGGCGGATGGAGCATTGCAGAGCAAGGCGGCTGTTGCCGTGTGGACATGACCGTGCGGTGCGGTCTGATCGTCTCCGGGCTGACATATGTGAGGTAGACAAGGCCTCTCGAGCCTGACGAGGTTGGGGTTAGCATGGAATGTTGGACGATGAGCAAGAAAAGGCGGTGCATGACTTGCTTCAGAACGAACTCCATCGCTACGACCACACCGTCGAGCTGTGCCACCAAAGCTTGACTGCTTTCCACCAAGAACGACCTGTCCAGCGACCCCAAAGCACGCGCATCTCCACCTGTGGTCAAGCGTCAGCGTCAGCGTATGGTTCAGTATTCGCGAAGTCTTTCTCGTCCTTACCCGACCATTCCTGCTGGGGCTCCTTCTGATGCGACGCGTATGGGTCTTGCGGTGATGGCCTGAGGCTCGTGTCGGTCACCGGAGTGAGCGGCCACGCGGAGTCGCTGGAGGTAGAGGTAGGCGGCGTCAGCTGAACGTGTAATTGATACGGCTTGTCATTCTGAGCCTCGACCCAGACGAGAGTGCTGGTCGCGTTTCTGTTTCTGTTTCCGTTTTCGATTTCGATTCCTTTTCCGTAGAGTGGGATTGGGTTCGGGTCCGGGTCGACAGATACATGAAGCCTGTTGGACTCCTGGCC
Organism: Capronia epimyces CBS 606.96; assembly: GCF_000585565.1. NCBI lineage: Eukaryota > Fungi > Ascomycota > Eurotiomycetes > Chaetothyriales > Herpotrichiellaceae > Capronia > Capronia epimyces. The sequence continues at coordinate 842,182 of NW_006912906.1, forward strand.
CTGGTCAAGAGACATGATTCCCGCAGGGACATAACCCCACGCATTCTCATATTGACCGCGGCGTTTTCTTTTGCTCTGGTCGGACCTGGACCGGAGCTCTTCGTTGACCAGCAAAAGCTCCTGTTGGAGTTGATCGACCCTGCTCTGCAGCTGCGACTCGGTGAGCTGGAGACGTCGGACCTGCTGCTCCAGCGTTTGCAGATACTGGTCGCGCCGTTCTTTGAATGTCCTGTGACACACACCAATCAGCCCAGGTCCGCTCAGTTCAGGTCCGCTCGGTTCAGGTTAGGTCAGGTCAGGTCAGTTCAATTCAGCTCCGCTCCCAGAGTGTCTGTCCTGATCTATTCTATCGCGGAAGATGAGAAGATGAGATGAGGATTGACTAGAAAGAACCGACTTTTGTGCTTTTCGTAGTTGCTCGCGGCGATTGGCGACGCGGTCTTGGTCCACGGTCAGCATGGCGTCTTCAAGAAATGTGCAAAATAATCGCCGTCATGGGCATGGTCACAGGCATGGGCATGAGTATGAGCATGAGCATGGGCATTCATTCACCTTCGACGCTTCGGAAGAACGGCCGGAACATCTCGCCCATGGCTTGGGTTGCTTGTCCAGCTCCGTACGGGGTACAGTACTCTGTGTGTACCTTAGATTGTAGGTCCACTAGACTCTGGTCGGCGGTCGACAGACGACAGACAGGATCGGTGACGGTGACGGGGACGGGGACGGTGACGGTGATGCTGACAGTGACGCTTAGGCTGACGCTGCTAACAATAAATGATTGATTCCAAATCCAATCGAACCCAAACAACCCAACGCAGTCTCAGGCCACACCGAGATGGAATGGAATGGAATGGAGCGTTCTTGTGAAGACGGTGGGAAAGCTCGAAAATGAATAGCACTGTCACTGACCGGAGTCTCCGTACTCGTACAGTATCACAATCACTCTACCTTATGGGCCCTGAGGCCCCTAAGCCTAGGAGCGCCTAAGCCCCTACAGTAAGGCTAAGGAGATGATGGAACCCTTGGCTTCTATTTAGTACATGTCCTTCCGTACTGCCACCCGCACAACGGAGTCTCCTCTTCTCTTCAGACTTGTTTCGTTTCAGGCTCAGGCTCACGCCGGCTCGGTGATGACTGATCGCTAATCCAGAATTCCCGCATCCGGCCTAGTTCACTCCACCGGCGCGAATCGAATCGGGAAATTTCAGATTCATAATCAACTTGAACGTCCCGTCGACATCGACGACGATGGTCTAGTCTACTCCGTGGACTTGGCCGCGACAACTGGAACATGAACAGGATTGAAATCAAGGCCGTGACAACTTGAACAGGAATAGGATTATGGAATCAGGGCGAGGGGTGAGGGGCGAGTGGTGGTGCTCTGCTCGCCAGAAGACAGTTGACGGTTGGACTATAAAGTCAGGATGGGAACTCGAGCAGAACCAGACCAGAATGAAGAAGAACATTGTCTTTTGTCTTCGATAGTGGCAGCCTGAAGAATTGTCATATTTGGTTGTAGGGATACTTTCATTCTATCCAATCATTCAATCATTGAATCATCCAAACATCCAGACATCCAGACATCCGAACATTCAAACATTCAGTCATCAGTCAATCACTGGTTCACTCATTCACTTTTTCATACATACGTTGACTGAGATTGAAGCTGTCCAGCCCAACCGTCTGACCAATATCTGCCCAACATGCCCACCAGCGTCACCACCACGCTTTTCCTCCTGGCCTCGCTCAGCCTGGCTGCCTTTGCTGCCCCAGCCCGTCACGTCAGACCGGCCGGCCACGCTCCTGCTCCGGCACAGCCTCGAGCCATCTACATCATCACGAATGACCAGACGAACTCGGTGGTCGCCCTGCCTGTCGCGGCCGACGGCACACTGTCGACGGGGACGGTGACCGCGACTGGCGGACAGGGATCCAACAGTGTAGATGGATCGAATCAGCCCGCGGCACCTGATGCGCTGGATGCTCAATCGTCCTTGACGCTGGTCGGCAACGTAAGGCTTCCTAACCCTAACCCTAACCCTAAGCCCCTTTTCCCAATTTCCCTTTCTGTTCCCACACGTTTTTGGTGGTATAGTGGCAATGCCCGAGCACCACTTCACCAACGGATCTCCCTCCCTCCCTCTTCTCAACCAACCCTCCCCTAGCGCCCTCTCCCTTCCACTGTCCACTATCCACTGTCCATGTCAAGCGTCAACGTGAGAACACTCAAACTGACCTTCCATCCTATCTCATCAGAACATCTTCGCCGTCAATGCAGGCAGCAACACTCTCTCCATGCTGTCGTTCCCAGCCCAAGACCCAACCCAACTCACCCTGGTGGGACAGCCGGTCCCAGTGTCCGGCCAGTTTCCAAACACGGTGGCGGCGTCGGCCAAGAACAAGCTCGTCTGCGTCGGCACCACGGGCGCGGAAAATGGCGTTTCATGCTCGACCTTTTCGCCCCGCGGGCTAGGCCAGATGGATGCCCTGCGCTCCTTTGGCCTCAACCAGACCACGCCGCCAGTCGGGCCCCTCAACACCGTGTCGCAGCTGTTCTTCTCCGAAGACGAATCCCGCCTGTTTGCCACCATAAAGGGAGATCCGGCCGTCAACAACACCGGCTTCTTCTCCGTGTTTTCCGTCCAACAGGCACAACCACAGCAACCGCACGCCGGGAACGGGAAAGGGAAGAGGAAGGCAAAGGCACCGTGTGCGGCGTCGTTGGCCACTCAAGATATCCGAAGCTCGCCGTCCGGAACGGCGGTACTGTTTGGATCCCAGAACATCCCTGGCACGTCGTCGTCGGTCTTCGTCACGGACGCGTCGTTCGGCGCCGCCGTGCTCGCGGTCGACCCGGCCACCAACCTGGCCTCGCTGGTCGGGAAGCAGGCCATCGACGGCCAGAAAGCCACTTGCTGGTCCACCATCTCGCCCGCCACGGGAAGCGCCTTCGTCACCGACGTCCTCGTCGACCGTGTGGTGGAAATGAGTCTGACCGATGCCACCATTCTCTCTACCATCGACTTGTCGTCCAACGGAGACCCCGGTATGATCGACTTGGCCGCCGCCGGGAACTTCATCTATGCTTTGTCGCCTGGCAACGGTACCACCGCTCCCGCCGTCACCGTGCTCGATGTTTCCGGCGGCCAGGGCTCGGCGAAGCAGATCCAGCATTTCCAGCTCGATGCTATGGGCGTCGATAAGAATGCTGTGGGGTTGGTGGTTTTTTGAGGGAAGGGAGCTTCAATTATGGACTATGCATGGCTGGGGGTTGGGAGTACTGTATAGTCTCAAGTAGCCAGAGGGAGGTACTTGGTACTTTGGGAGAAAAGTCTTTGACACTTTCAAGGGTTTCTTTTCTTTCTTTTTTTTCTCTTTCCTTTCTTTCCACGTCGTGGAGTATAGTCTCGCAGGTATATACAACGATTCGAGGCGCGGGAGGAGACTGAGAAGGAATGCAGTGCAAGTTGTTGGTGATGCTGCATTCGTCCAGCAACACAAGCGTAAGGGCCCTTGTTAGGCCTAAGCGCCTTAGCCCTAAGCTCCCTAGCCCCTAAGACCCCCTAAAACTAAGCCTAAACCCTGCCCAGCCTAGGTAAGGTTTCGGAGGTGGTCTTGGCTCTTTAATGCCAGTGCAGTGCCAGTCTCGGGCGTTATAGTAACTCAAAACGCGGTGGTGTACGTACAATGCCTTTCTAGGTATCAATCACGCTTATGCAGTAAACAGGTACCCGTATCCGTACATGCTCACTCTATTCCGTACTCCTATATTCCTATCCAGCTCTTCCAGGACGAGCCTGTTTCAAACCCGTCTCGGTCACCTTCTGATGACGTCGAACTGCGTTGGTGGATACGGTGTACGGTGTACGGATACATGCACTCCGTTCCAGGGAGCATCTGCCATCCCACTTCCCACTCGGACTGCTCCGCGGCTCGTCTAAAGGCTGGGCGAAGAAAGACACCGCCAGCTTGACCGCATGGCCGCGAAGACTCAAACTTGGGTGGAGGAACGACAGTACTTCCCAAGCACGTTGCACTTGCGGTCGAAATTTGCCTCCTTCCAAATTTCCATCAAGAGATGGCCTCACGCGGCGACGATCGGCCCTACAAAGTCGTCTACTCTACCCGTGCCCGAGACCCAGCTCCAGATCCAGATGCCAATGCCGCGCCCCTCCACAAATCCCGACGTGAAGTCGGTTACGAGTACGACTATCCCCTTGAGAAATCTTCCTCGCGTGACTATCGGTTCGAAGTCGACAGACGACCCCGGCCCAGTGAGCAAACCTATCCTGAAGCCATTTCGTTGGGGTCGGCTTCGGCTGGCGGCACCACCAAAATAAAGTATGAAGTGGGCAGGGCCAAAAACGCCGATGTCTACGTCAAACGATCCAATACTCTAGTCATCGAGCGGCCTGGAAACAATGCCCGTTATGGTTCTGAGTACGAAGTTCTTCGGCCAGAAAGGAGAGAGGACGGGTCTTACGTGGTCGAGATTGGAGGGCGAGGCCCACGAGGCCCCCGAGGCTATGTTGACCGCGACGTGGATAGTTCCGATACCCCATCCCGCGCAAGCTATTCTGGCGCCCCCAAGTCTTCACGAGGTGACGATATTGCCATTTATGAGACGTCTCGACGACCGGGACTCGGAGATCGAGATTGGGATCGGGATCGGGATCGAACAGTCCACCAGTTCAGCTACAAAGACGTTGAGATCGTGGAGGATCCGGACGATGACCCGAGATATTGGCGGGGCCGAAGACCAGAAGCTCATATGGACAGTGCCGCCCCTCCCAAGCGCCGCAAGAGCGCCATGCGAGGTAGGAACAACACTCCTCCGGAAGTGCTGGGAAGCAAACGATCTCAGAGTGTGGGCTTCTACCGAGACCAAGTCAGCGACCACGACGCCAGCGAACAACGCCATGAACGGCCTGGCGCTGAGGCTCGCATCACCGGCCGGTATCTGAGAAGCCACCCAGACGATGATGATGACTACGGCCGTGCAGGCAGGTCCCGACTCAGAGATGACTACGGTCCTCAACGAAGCGACTTGCGATTGAATGATTACGAATATGACAACGACCGAAGCACATATACGGAAGAAACGATGCGACGATACGAATATGAAGATGACGAGCGCCCGGCTCATCCTACGCGGCTACGACACTCGAAAACATATCGCCGTGACCAACGCGACGATGATGACCGGTCGGCTTACTCTGGCTTCGAAAGCAGGAGCAGGCATGGATATTATAGATAGATGTGAATGGAATGCCACGCCTTGTTTGGCGGCGACCTGCTTGTGATTTGTCGACGAAACGGCATTTCTTGGTGTTTCTGTTTCAGAGATCGACCGATCCCCGAGCAATATATATATAAGTCCAACCTCATGAATCCCCCGATGAAGCAAAATATTTGGGTGCTGTCTCTCGAAAATTGTCCTTATCCTGATATTGCAATTGAGCCTCAACTATTTGAACTCCACGCTTGACCTGAAGCGCTTATATCTTTCCAGTCCTTTGAGCAGTCACCCAACAGACTCGAGTTTCCGTACCAAGGAATTCTACATCCCTGTAGCCCTGCGACTGTCTTCACCTGACCTAACCCGAGCTGGATGATTTTGGCACCCACAGAGACGATCTCGTTCACCATTGACCAGTCTATAAGATCTAAACTACGCAGAGTATGTCAAGATACTCGCCGGCCCGGCGGCAGAGCCTGTCGCAGCGCAGGGCTTCATGAACTACCAGTCGCGCCCGAGGAATCACTCATCTTCGTCTTCTAGTAGCGGGAGTCAATGTGAATCAGCTGTTCTAGCATCTGTCTGACGCTTGATGGAGCTGTTTCCTGATCGGAATTTACTGCCGCCACTGTTCGGCGGCCCTTCCACGGTCAAGGACTCGATTGACGTTGGAGGGCATCGAGACCACCAACGCCGCGTGTCCGCCCTTGGCATTCATGGCCACCATATCGGCAGCGTGCTACCAGAGAGTCATCTGCCACGGTGCCCTGTATGTGGGCAAGGTCAACCTGGGCTGGTTGGCAACGGGACTGAGTGGGAGTCGAAGTCCCTCCGGAATTCACCACTCGGTGTTCAGCGAAACACATATCTCTGGGGGGAGCAGCAGCAGCAGGAGTTGTGTCAGGTCAGGGCCGTCTTGGTAGGTCAAACATGTAGTGTAATGTGATCCGGTATCCTGGGGTCTACACTGACTGTCACTGCTTCTGCTTGGGCAACTTTTTCTCTGGCGACAGACAGTGCCAGCTGGCTTCAATGGGGTGGTTGGATTCAAGCCGACTCGTGGCTTGGTGTCGTTTGCGGGTGTCACCCCCAGGGGGCTTGCTGGTCGGTGGATTCCACTGCCTTCGCCACCCGATGATGCGCGCCCCGTGTGGCACCTGAGGCTTGTGAAGGATACGACGAAGATGACCGATACTCACGAGACACCTTCCCTCCTGAACGACACGTCAATTCGCTGGGTGGTCAGCGTGACGCGTTCCGGTCCAGATTTGGTATTCCACCACCCCGGAGGCTCTCGAGGCCTGTTCGCCTACCTACCGCAAGTTGTTCGAGGAAGCTGTGCGACACTTGCACAGCCTGGGCGGGACGCTGTTACCATTGACTGGACATCGTTCCATGTCGCCAGGAAGCTGTTGTGTCGGAGAAGCTGGCCAGTCTGCCAGACAATTTCCTGGAGAAGAACAGCCGACACCTGCGCCCGGTCATCGGGGAGCTATTTGATATTTGCACAGGTCGTAGCACGTCAGAGCACGGCAGTCGAGCTGTTCCGAGATCTGCGAACCAAGGCTACAAACCAAGGCTAAGGCTCAGGCTCTGTGCACCAGAAAAGCCACCTCACAGTTTGCAGCACCAGAGCAGCCGACCATGATTATTGAAGCCATGCTGGCGGATTCCATTCGACTCAACGCAAAGATGCGCGCCTTCACCAGGGAGAAAGTGAGGGTGAGGTTGAGGCCAGGGACCGGCGTTAGGCGGGGAGATGAGCAGGGTCAGAATCAGGGTCAATCGCAGCGTCACCACCCATGACTGATTGATGACTGATTGATTGACCTCCTCCTGTTATACCCGTACTCCGTACTGTGATCCATATTCGTCGTCCTACAGCGTATCCGTACTCTGTACAGTGCGCAGGGCTACTACTACTACTACCACCACAACTACCACCACCACTAGTTTATGCTTACCTATTACTATGTGCTGACCCGCCGATCCAGGGCTTGGACGCTGATAAAGGCCCCCTGGTGCCCCCAGCAGGCCGGCCATCCCACCCCTCACGTGACCGCGGCTGGCCGCCCGGCTGGCCAATGGCTCGCAGGCAGCTTATCTCGTCGACGACGCTGCCTCCCAAATTCCCAAATTCTTACTCAATCAATTGCTGCTTCATTCGCCGTGCCCTTGTGCCCTGTTGCGGCGACCCAATCTGCCACCGACCCTGGGTTCCGCTATGCACGTCCCCGGTCCCTCAATTCTACATTGCCAGATCCGCCTCAAACCCCTTTGGGCAGTCCAGACGTCCCGAACACCGCCATGTCCGACCAAGTTCCCAACCCCAGCGACCATGTTCCCATGTTCCTGTTCAACCCTCAAAACCCTTTCTCCCCCGAGGACAGCAGCCTGTCCTGACACCTCGCACCTCCTCTGTAGAGCTGGGCACATTGCACAATCGATCAAAAGAGACAGGTCGGCCTTGAAGCCAGCTCCTGCGCCGACAGTACAGAAGACAGAGGACCGACTCCAGAGTTGAGAGCACACTTCCGGTAGTACGTATCCTTGCGCCTGCATCGGCTTTGATACTAGGTAGTGGACACGCCGCAGAAAGAAATCTAATCCCCGCCAGTCCCCAAGCCAGCAGATATCAATCAAATACTACCCAAGTACTACGGAGTACGTACTGTAATGCGGTGGCCTGGGATTGCCCGACGTCGCCAATAATAAAGTCCCTGATTATCATCGGGCCCGGTCCTCCACATCAGGAGCAGGAGCATGCTATCAAGCATGCCGCAACCTTTCCAGCAGCTCCAGCCGCTCCAGCACCTATCCGACCACTTTCCTCCTGGATCTGGCAGTACCAGTAGCAGTGGCAGTCTGTCCAGCATGAGCTCCCCCGCCACCACACCTCGCGTGGGCGATAACAACGCTCATGCGGCAAACTTGGCTACCCTGCGGCCCGATCGACCCTGTGATTCCTGTCGCCGCCGCAAGAGTCGCTGTGTCATCAATTCCGACGCGGTCGCCTGTGTCATGTGCCAGTTCCACCGGCAGGCCTGTACCTTTGTCGAGGAGGCGGTGCCGAGGAGGCGCAAACCCACGAACCCGAACCCTGTCGCAGTGGTATCTTCCGATACCACCACCACTGCCGCTTCGGGTGCTTCCTTAGCTCGACACAGACGATCGTGAGGCTATTCCACCCCTCCCCGTCCCAAGCGGGACCAGTCCCGTCTGTATGTTCCTCCCCTATCATCAGGCTAAATAGATAACAGAGGCTCGGACGGCGACGGCCACGCCCCACGAGGGCAATCAGGGGATTACATCGACGATTATGCCAACCTGCAGGGAGAGTCGTTGTTGAAGAAAACCCTTGGGTACGTAGCGCGATATGCCCCATATTGTCGTTCTCGCCTTCAATATGCCTTTCTTAACCTTCTCCCCGCGGCTGACCTCCATGGCTAGCTTGCAAACCCACCGGTATGCAAAGTACATTGGTCCGACCGACGAGCATGACTTTGCCCTTTTGGATCTGAGACTGTACGACGACGCCCAGGGAGAGTCTCCGGCCGACCAAGGTTCCTTTCGCAAAGTCGGTCAGAATGAGTTCTTCCACCAATATGACGACGCGGATTCCCCCAACCACTTCAGAGATGTCGAGGAGTTGGATCAGATCGAGCACATCGTCGCCCCTTACGGCGAAGCTTTGATTACGCTCTACTTCCGCATCGTCCATCCCAGCTTTCCCATCTTGCACAAGAAGGTGTTTGTGGAGAAATACGCCAGAAGCTATCGCGAGTTTTCGCCGCCCTTGCTGGCGGCCGTCTACATTCTCGCGCTGAACTGGTGGTCCTACAACGCCGATTTGGCTAAGTCGCGAAAGCCCGACGTCGGACTTTTGGAGGATATCGCCTATCGCACGTTGCAAGATGTGTCCCATCGGGCCAAGCTGTCGACGGTCCAGGCGGGACTGCTACTCCTCCAGCGTCCAGGGAGCAATCAAGCGTGGCAGTTGACTGCTCAACTGGTCGCCATCGGGCAGGATCTGGGATTGCATCTGGATTGTTCGAACTGGCGTATCCCCGCCTGGGAAAGGGGACTCCGCAAACGGCTGGCCTGGGCTCTTTTCATGCAAGACAACTGGTCCGCTTTGATCTACGGGCGCCCTCCACATATCTCCTCGACCAACTGGGCCGTCCAACCGATCACGGCCGGGGACTTTCCCGAGCAGACGGAAGATGAATGCGAAGAGGCCGAGGAGGACGGCAGCGCGGATGTGGAAAAGGGCCGCACACTGTTCAGTGCCATGATCACTCTCACCAAGATGCTTGCTGAAGTGCTCGAGGCGCTCTACTCGCTGAAGGCGGAAACCGAGGTCAAGAATGCCTACGACACGACTAAAGCCATCCTAGAAAGGGCCAAACCCATCCAGCTGAAACTGCGGGCGTGGTATGCTGATATGCCCGAGGTTCTTCGGATGGATGCTACCCGGGCTGGTAAGTTGAGTTCAGTCGGCTATCTACATCTGGCCTACTTTGCCACGGAGATCACCCTTCACCGTCGCGTGATTCGATCTCTGTCGCAGAATACCGACCCTTATTTGATCCAGATCTGCCGGTCGGCGGCCAAGGCGAGACTGATCAGCGCCATGGACTTCTTCAATCGACTCAAGCCGGAACACCTGCAGTCATTCTGGTATTTTGCGTCCAAGTTCAATTTTGCCCTGATTGGCACTTTTGCCGGCTTGTGCTTCGTCACTTCACACAGCCAGGAAGAAGGCGAATTCTACCGCCGACGGCTCCAAGAGTACCGCTGGACATTGCGGGTGTCCAACAAGAGTGCCGAGTTTCTGGAGATTGCCAGTGGCATTCTGGAATCGGCCGTGGGAGCATTGTTGAAGGCGGCCGACACGATTGACAGCCGACGTCTTGCATTTCCCATGCTTCAACATCAGGTGGAAGCGGAGGACGGCCCAATCGACTCCTTCTATCTGGGTGCTGAAGAAGTGTACTACGACACCCCAATGGAACCTTGACCAGGAGTGTCCTCAGTCCTGGAACCATGACCAGGTAATTGGCTATTAGCTTATCAATGCACGGGCGACGGCACGGGTGTGCTGACGCTAACGGAAGCTGTTAGTAAGGATATCTCTGATCCGAGAATCGGGATGGATATCCGAGCTTGGAACCAGAACCAGATCCACACGGCCACCATGATGTAACTTGGAACTCAAACATGCGCGGTCAAATCCGACGTGAGATCGTCCTCGTTGCCTAGGCGGTCTATGGTCAGGCTGTTCAAGCCCGATCTTGAAGTGACAGTAGACTGACGCATGTTGCAAGGTGGACTCATGTGGTAGGGTGGTCGTGGTTTCACATTTCAACAGGCTGATCTTCAACATATCACGGAGTCTCAGTGACCTGTCGTCGCGATGTGCTCCGTCCGGCTTCAGTCATCCCATGTGGAAAGTCTCATGTACACTCGGTTTGGGACGTCAGGGGTATGACTGGAGAAGCCGGAGTGGTGGTCTGCCTATGCTCCTCCACTGCAGCCAGCACCATCCCTACTCGATATTTTCAGTGAGACGAGGGGGGGTCTCGTGCTATCGACTATGGTCAACTGAGCGACTTGTCATCACAGAGCCAGCTGCATGGTTCATCCGGGAATACTTCTCGTCCCTCCATCTTACCACTGCCGCCGTCTCGTTCACCTCGGTCTTCTCAAATGAGGTGTGCACTTGTCTGCAGGGCGTAGGACTCTGCGCAGCGACCGGATCAAGTCATCTCGCCGTCGACCAGGTTGTGTCTGGTTAGTTGGACAGCTCCTCGGGCTCGGGCTGTCGACATGTTTGCGGCGATGCTCCTGCCCTGATGCTGAACGGAAAGATGTGGCATGTCAGCGTGACATGATAACCTCATCACTTGGTCCGACTCACTCGGCTGCTGTGGCTGTGACTGGTCGGGACATGCGTGTACGGAGACATATAGGCATCTAGGTCGATACAGTAACATGATTCTCGGCTGGTCCACGGCCAAGGCTCAGGCTCAGACTCAGGCCAAGATTATGTACATATACCCTGTAGGTGTCCTGTATACCTTACTGTACCCTGTATCCGTACTCCGTACCCCGTATCCTGTACCCCGTACCCCGCCGATTCGTATTCGTACCTGAAACCACTCCCACTCCCACTCCCCTGGGAATGGAGTTTGGGACCGACTTGGCCGAGGTTACGGTTCCTGTTCCTGTTCCTGTTCCTGTTACTATCTATATATCTCTCTTGTTCCTGTTCCTGTCACTGTCACTGTTCCTGTAGCTATATCTCTCTACTATCTATACCTCATCCTCATTCCATTCATACACTTATAGGTACTCACACTTACTCACTTACTCACCAAACAGTTGATTAATAGTCCAAGCATAGCCGTACTGGACTGTACTGTACATAGGTACATATCAACATCACCACCGCCACCGCCACCGCCACTCAGTCGTGTCCCATAGTCTGCTATTAAACACCCAGCCGGGTCTACTGTGGTCGCCGGCGTCTACAAGCGACACGACCACAAAAGAACCACGCGAGAACCACGCAACAACCACTTGACATTACACAACAACAACATAATAACCACTCAAAAACCACTCAACCACTCAACAATGACAGCCACCGTCCACGGCCACGCCGACCCGGCATTCCAAGGCCTCCGCACGCTGATGCAAGAACTAATCGAGTCCGGAGAAGAAGACGGAGCGTCGCTGGTGATCAATGTGGCCGGGCAGAACGTGGTCGACCTCTGGGGCGGGTACGCGGACGCGGGCCGCACGCAGCCATGGGCCCAAGACACCATCACCAACATCTGGTCGTCGACCAAGCCCGTGGCGGCGCTGGCCACGCTGATGCTGGTCGACCGTCAGCTGCTGGACCTGGACGCCCCCGTGGCCCAGTACTGGCCGGAGTTCGGGGCCGAGGGCAAAGCGGACGTGGACGTGGACGTGGACGTGGTGTTGGTCAAGCACCTGCTGGCGCACACCTCAGGCCTGTCGGGGTGGGAGCAGCCGTTCAGCGTGCAAGACCTGTACGACTGGGACACGGCGGTCGCGCGCCTGGCACGTCAGAAGCCCTGGTGGGCGCCGGGCTCGGCGTCGGGATACCACTCGCTCAGCTACGGCCACTTGCTGGGCGAGTTGGTGCGCCGCGTCACCGGCCAGTCCCTCCGACACTTTGTCCGCGACCACATCGCCGGCCCGCTGCAGGCCGACCTGCAGATCGGCGCCGAGGAGCAGGACTGGTCGCGCATCGCGCCCGTGGTGCCTCCGCCTCCGCCGCAGCAGTCGACGAGCGAAGCCAACGACGGTCTCGCCAAACTCGACCCAGACTCGATCTCCATCAAGACCTTCACCGGCCCGGCCATCGACGCCAGTGACTCGTGGTCGCCGGAGTGGCGCCGCCGCCAACGGCCACTCCAATGCCCGCGGCCTGGCTCGCGCCTTGTCCGCCATCACGCTGGGCGGTACCGTCGACGGCGTCAAGCTGTTGTCGCCCCAAACCATCGACCGGATCTTTGACATTCAGGCTGACGGCACTGACCTCGCGCTCGGCGTCCCCATACGTTTCGGCATCGGCTTTGGCTTGACAGGTGGTGCCACCGCCCAGGCTGTAGATTGGTTGCCCGCGGGTAGAGTCTGTTTCTGGGGAGGCTGGGGCGGCAGTTCGATCGTCATGGACCTCGATCGTAAAGTCACCTTTTCTTATGTCATGAATAAGATGGGTGGTGGTCTTCTTGGCTCGGCCAGAACCGAGGCCTATTTAAAAGCCGCATACAAGGCCTTGGCCGTCGAAGGTTATTGATTGGGAATGGATAGGGTGTGGTGATGAGCTAGTAGTCAAGCCCTTAGCCGGTCGTGGGTCATGGGTCATGGGTCAAGCCTGTTCTGAAACGCACATGAGACCGCAGTTGAACGCCACGAAAAGCCTTCAGCTCGGGCGGCTTCTGGCATGAAAGGTTGGGTCGATGGCGACGTTGGTTGGCCGGCCTGGCAAGAGTCTCTGAAGGTGAGCAGTGATGTGTACTTGAACTTGAAAAGGTCGTACGAGGCATCGATGACTTTCCACCTCATCATCAACCCAAGACTCCGCGGGTTATACAAGTAACCATGGGAGTCTGTGAATCCAGTTGCTGACAACCTTTCATACGTGGCCGCCGCTCGGTTGCGCCAGGACATCTTGGAGTCGTTGTGCTACCGTTCGCAGGCTCTGTTCCTGGAACGAACTGGAGTAGAGATATTGCGCCATATGGTTGTGTAGGTCGTCGTAAGTGGAGTAGCCAAAGTATCGACATAGATTTACCGCGCGGACGATGAACCATTCCTGCTCAGGTAGACCATCCGATGACCAGACGCCGGTGAGGACTTCCCACAAGGTCAGCCCGGCCCGAGTTTCCTCCAAGGGGGGCAGGCGTCTATGGGGATCCCAGGATATGCAATCTTCCGTCCATCCTATGGTGGGACACCAAACAGCCAAGGCGGCCTCTTCGGCCATTTTAAGGCGCCGGGCCTGCGCCTTGGCCGTGTGGAAGCCCACCAACGTACAAGCATGGGTCATCAGTATCATGAGACAGATCCTCAAACCCTCGTGCCATATGTCGACGTCCGATGGACTGACGTGATTCTCAGGGGCCATGAAGGCCAGCGCACGAAGCACCGCCCTGGCCTTCCTGCATAGCCACTCGGCATCGAAGCAGACTGCAAAAGGAGAGAGCCACACCACCTTTGCGATTTCGATGCAATCGACCAGGTCGGAAACCACCGAGCCCATCTTTCCGCGGAACGCTCCAGCTTTGAGTCCGTGGGCGAGTCCAGTCCCCATTCGCAGATCCAACGTCTGTGCCAGGTCGGCAATGGTGTCGGTCAGACCTAGTGAAGCCTTGGGACCCCCAAGCGCCATGGAAGAGGGCCTAGAACAACCATAGTACCTCAGGCTCTGTGCCTCTCTCCGAAGGGCGGCCATGCGTTCCGGCAGCATGGGACCCGGATCGAAACTTCGTTTGATGACTGGAAGGGTTGCAGTGGTCAAGGCGAGTTGGTTATCCACGTGAGCCGCCGTCTCGGAGACCCAACGATCAAAGTGCTGTCTATGATCGAGCAGATGGAAGAGCCTTCCCACCACCTGAAGATGTTTTCTCGCATCGTCGTAGCGCCCATATTGCACTTCGTTGACCACCAGGAACAAAATGTCCAAGATGGTCTGTTTGTCGAGGTCGCCTGAGCGAGAAGCACGGATCAGCTCCTTACGGAGATGATATGAAGCAGCGGCTCGGAGTTCACCCGCGTCATCGCCAAACCTGGAGACATCGAAGCAATATTTCAACCGGGCCGCCATCAAAGCCATTAAGGCGTAGAGATGATATTCCTTGTAGACACTGCGCTCAACAACCTCTCCGATGGGGAATCGAGAGATGGTCGACCGTACGTGAGGGGGGAGAAATGCCAGCTTGTAATTGTTGCCCGAGTAAGTGTACACTTGCAGCGTATGCTGCAGGATGCTGTGGATTTGGGTCGTGATTTGGACTGGGGTGATGCCAAAGGGATCGACGCAGTCGTAGCCGGTGAAGTTGGCCCGGTAAATAGACGACAGTTGCAGGACGTCTCCATCGTCCGTCAGATCTAGATCCTCGTCAGGGGGGAGGTTTTGATCCTGGTCGTGGGTACCGTGGGCACCATCACTACTGACGACACCACGTGATGCGGGTGTTCCTGGTGACCGCCATGGACGTGTCCGGGAAGGTAGAGTGGCAGCCAACGGCCAGATGGACGCCGCACTGGCAGTGTCTGGACCAGTAAGACCGGTGACTATTGCTGGTGTCGTTACAGCAGTTGACCCGTCCTGATCAGGGATTGATGTCTGAGACGCCTCATTCGCCGGGGTCCTGAAGTTGTGTTAGTTGAGTCGACAAGGGGTGAATGTCAAGTTCACCGACTTACCCTTGGAGCTGTCCTCTGCGAAGCCATCCATCCAGCGCTATGCGACGAGCTGAAGATGAACTGGACAGAGCTGAGGATATTTTTTCAGCCTCGACCTTGCGGCTTCGAAAGTGTTGGGCGTGGCGATTAATCTGTTTCGCCACAGCGCCATCACTTTTGGAAAGCGACTTGGACTTTTGAGTCTTGTTGACGAAGAGATAGACCGGCTTGGAGTCCGTAGTATCTCTGTCCTTCATCCTTGACCATCAGAATGGGACATGGCGAACAAGGGAGTGACCAGATGCTGGTTAAGAGACCGGGAAACAAGGGGCGGGAGAGTTGTACCCAGTGACTGATCTGGAGGGCGTAGACTATAAGAGCGAAGGTTCGAGATCACAACCGCGGTGGAGGCGTTGGACGAAGACAGAAAGAGGGTGAGGGTGTGTGAGTGTGAGGGTGTGAGGGAGAAGAACGAGATGGAAGGGCCTGAGGCTTTTTTGGGTTGTAAGGCGATGAGATTCCGTACCACGTAATGGGAGGTAATCGAGCCACTTTACCACTAGTCCCAGGTACCAGGTACGGGCTGAGGGCTGGGACCTACCACCTACCTAGGCAAGGTATGATACCTACGGAGCCCTAGAGGATGACTATCTACCGGTAAGGTAATAGGTACCTGGTATGTATTGTACTGTCATAGGTCTTATTTTCGGGCGAACCCTAGTTGTTGGGCTAGTGTCTTATGTACTTACAGAGCCCATAGAGCCCCTAGAGCCCCTAAAGCCCCTAGAGGTTTAAGGGTTGAATAGGAGGGTGCCTTGGCACCTATAAGCCTTAGATCCTTAAAGTACATAGTACGTACCATATACTACTGTAACTCCCCGTGTAGTGTACGAGTGCTAGAAGTGTCCGCCCTAATACAGTGTCCCAGATTCCTTCTCCGTACTCCGAGGTACCTAGGCAGGCACCTGTATAGTACACAGAACATAGAGGAAATGCCCTCCCATAGGTCTAGGACTCAAGACTATCCCGATTCCAGCATCGACTCGATGGCCAAGGCCTTAGGAGCCTCTTAGCCTGATCAAGCACGCTGATGACCAATCATACAATCATACAGTCCAAAAGAAACCGAGGCCCCCTTGAGCCAGTAGAATGGGATCGAGTATCAGACACTAGAGTCCAGATACTACTCTCTCTTACGGAGATTGACATGGGATTGCGACATAGCGTTTAGCCCCTCCAGGCAGGATCAACCTGAGTTAATCAACATACATGAGTCCCAGTCCCAGTCCCGGTACACCCCCCTCGCAAACTGGGTTTAGCTTCTTCACATTCCTCTGCTCAACTAGTAGTAGCGGGCATGGTTTCATGGTGCTCGGCCACTCCCTCCCCCTTCCCAGTGCCTCTGGGCTCGTACACCCATTCGAGGACAGAGTGACATCTAGGGTCGTGCGTCGCCCTCAACTGGCCAGCCTTGAAGCTCTTGAACACCAGATTCGGTTCGGCAGACTCGAAAAGCTGCTTAAACTCATCCAGTTCTCGCACCTTGCCTTTCATCAGTGAAAACATGACATTGTCCAGTCGGCGTGTGGCAAGTTCCGCATAACTGGGGCCCGACCCCATGGGCGGCATCACGTACTCGATGCATATGACCCTGGCTCCAGGACGTAGTGCTGGCCGCAATGCTTGTACAATGCGACGCGCCCCAGCGTCACACCAGTTATGGAAGACCATGCGGAAGAGATACACGTCTGCTACCAGCGGTTGAGGTTCCAAGAACGAATGGGCTTGGAAGCTGATCGCTTCGCGGGGGAAGCTAGGGTCTTTGAATGTCGCTGCAATGGCTGAGTGGACCACTTTGGGTAGATCCTGCACGGTGCAGCGGATACCGGGTTCTTTGCGCACGATAGAAGCGGCAACAGAGCCAAAGGAGCCTCCACACTATCAGTATCGGTTAGTCGACAGGTCAAATAGATATCTGCTTTGTGGGAACCTACATCGACCAAGGATTTGCCTTTCAGTGAGCGCCAATCATAGCATCCTTGGATTGCCGCGTCCCCTTGCTGCGCAGCCTGCGCACGCATATGCGCCGCGAATCGTCGACCCTGGTCAGGGTTTGTTTCGAGGTATTCATAAAGTGGCTGGTTGCGTGCCAGGCTGAAGCCGCAGACGGTCTCCTTCTCGTCAGTGGGATCCTGGGTGCAGACTTCGCCCAGTTTGAATGAAGAACTTGGCAAATGGTCGAGCATGACTTCCATACCGTTAGCCATGAGGGGGTCGAGTTGCCAGATGACCGAATTGTTGCTATGTTGGACTTCGCCAGTCTCGGTTTCGGCAAGGTAGTTGGAGCACACGGCTGCAATGCGGACCAAATGTTTGAGTCGGTCTGCAGAGACACCAACTCTCGCTGACAGATCTGTATATGAGATCGACCCTTCCAAAGGAACATGCCGTGGGACTTGGAGTTTGCACAGAGCTTGGATTACTCCAGCTTCGGCGCTCTATTCTTCATTCAACAAATGGCACAGAAAATTGTGGGAGAGATGCTGACCTTGTAATAGAGGGCCTGCATGGTATCTTTCGGCCCAAGAACAAGCTGCTCTAGTTCTCTCAAAGTATCAATTAGTTGATTTCTCGCCTCCTCGCCCGACTCGTCAAGAGGTGGAATGGTAGTGCGCCGACCCGCGGGTGATGAGACTCCGTGAGCATCGTTCGCATGCCATGACTTGGTCAGGATTTCGGTTTGAGTGCTGACTGCGCGAGCGAGAACCTCGATTTGACACATGATGCGAAATGCCTGTCTGCAGGAGGAGGCCTGCACAGGGGGGACTGGACTGGTAGCTCTTATATGCGATCCCGCATTCACAACAACAACAACGGGCCGCGTCGATCGTAGCGCTTCCTCGAGGCAACAGGGCCCGGTTGGAGGGGGGATGCAGATGTGCCTAGGACCGCCAGGTCCGTAGCAAGAGTCGCGATCATCCTGTATAACGGGCAGATTGCCAGTATCAACCAGAATAGTCCACGGCAAGCCAATGCATGATGTGCATTTGCGCTTTAGTTGAAGAACCGCTGGGGTTGGCCTGTTGCAGTATCAGTCAAAGAAGCCCAAGAGCTTGGCTACCTGTGGATGAAAATAGTATGAGCAGTTGCATTGGCTAGACAGCCCTCAATGCATCATAGCTTGTCCGAAAAATGCATGTCTCGGTCGCCTTGGTGACTGCAAGGCCAGGACCTCTCATGTCCATTGGTCGATTGTCCAGATGCAAGAGTAGATCGACGGCAAAGATATGACCTGCATGATCAACATGGTTCGCTACTGGAACGATCTTCAATCTTTCTTTGGTCTTGGACACTAGTTGTTGTGCATGGCCAGCCAGTCCCTTCCAAGTCCAATCTCTAGCTGTGTATATTGATGCTCCTCGGCGCTTTTCATGACTAGTACGTGAAGTTGGGTCGACCGACGATTGTAAAGCTGCGGTTCTTAGAGCACAAGGACAAGTCTAGGAAACGCGAGCGGAGCCTACTCACGAGGAGTGATATCGACCTCGGCTAGGAATGAAAATCCCTTTTCCTTCAAGAGGAATGGTGGAGGTTGGTGCATAGGGCAATGTGAAATATCACAACTTTCAAGGTGGAGTAGTGTGGAAGCTTGAGTGGAAAATACGGCGCAATCAGCCACTTGGATCTTGGTCTAATACGGTCAGGCGAAGGGATCAATCCCCGCATAGCAACGCGAGAACTGCAGTGTGGTGGGATGGTAGAGAGTAACTTTAGATCAAGAGTGGATTTGAGGTGTTGTAGGCATCTGGTACCCGCAGCCACTTTCACACGTGACCCAGAATATGAGAGGGCCTTATCAGGCTGCCGTTAAATGACGCAATCACGAAGGAATGCCACACTGCAGGGAGTCCGCTTCAGTACCTGGCGAGTTCTGAGTCTGGAAGCCCGCCAGATGAATCCCTGGACCGAATTCATCTGACCGCTAGAGAGTAAAGCAAAGTCATAGGAAGGACAGCACCCGCATGTCTCAGCGTGACAAGGGAATGAGATATTGGCATTGTCCATTGAGCAAGCATGAATGCCTTCAGTATCAAGCCCTCCTACCCCTCTCCAGCTGTCACTTGTGTCTCGCTTGCATTTCAACTCATGCTCTCCTTCGTGTATGATTCACCATGCGAGAATGAAAACGGGCAGTCCAAACGCCGGCAATAAGCAAAGATCATGAACCCGATCGATCGAATGAATACATCGTTGCCCCTTTGGCGACGCGTCGGGTATGTATCGATCTTGGAAGACTTGTGCGCGTTTAGGACTCCCCAAAGGTGTTTTCACCCGAGTATCTGCTCATCCATCAGTATATCCCATAATAAAAACAAGGCGCCGTGGAACATACGTGATGTATAGGAACCCGTCTTCATCCTTGTGTTCTTCGTAGATGCTGCTCATGAGCGCGGCCGTGGGAGGGAGGACTTCGTCAACAAAGATGAAGATGGCTTTCTCGGGGCTGAGCTTGATTCGTTTGCGAATAACATAGACGAATTGGCCGACGGTCAGATCGGCGGGGACCAAGTACTTCTTCTTATCGATGGTAGCGATGTCGGATTTCT
Source organism: Capronia epimyces CBS 606.96 (assembly GCF_000585565.1). Lineage (NCBI taxonomy): Eukaryota > Fungi > Ascomycota > Eurotiomycetes > Chaetothyriales > Herpotrichiellaceae > Capronia > Capronia epimyces. The sequence goes on from NW_006912906.1 coordinate 861,970, forward strand.
CGACCTTCTCACAGATGACCTAGCAGGTAGTTAGATGAGAGCCGTCAAGCCTCAACAGAACAATATGAATAGATACTTACAGGAATACGGTCGGCGTACTTCTGACGAATGCGTTCGGCTTCCGCCTTGCGCTTCTCGAACGGGTGCTCGTCCTTGAACTTAGAACGCATGATGGAGGATGCTGTCAAAAATGTGGTGTAGGGTACGTCCTAGTCAGTGTCGAGGTCTAGGGAATGAGAGAGGAAAGTCGAGGTTGGTTGTTGCGAAGGATAGGATGAATGAGCGAGGATGGCTGGTCGGTGAGTGAGAGACGGGGTTGTAGGCGGAGGCGGCGGCGGGGGGCAAATAGGCAGGCGCAGGTGCAACAGAGGAACTATCCCAGGTGGTGCCAGGCACAGTTGGGCCCTGTTACTACTGGCGGTTTAGTCACTGAACCTGCACTCTTGTTGCCTGGGGCGCTCCGTACTCAGGGTTGACGCCAGTAGAGTATCCTACTATTGGCTGTCAGTCGGCACGGGCCAAGGTCACGAAACTGGTGCTGATCAGGCTGGTAGAAACAGTACGTACCACGCTGACAGTCCTCGCTACTCGGTCCAGGTATGCGTGTCAGTCACCAGATTCCGATAAACTACCCACGAGGATTTGTCGTTATATACGAGGCTATGAGTCACGTAGAACAACACGAGGGATACTAGGTAATCACTCGAGAATCGAGATGGGAGCCCGAGGTGACTCCTTTGTGCCTGGCTTTGTCGACTTGGGGCCTGGCTGGCTTTGTCATTATTGGAGCCTGGGTCAACTGCTGTCTTCTAGACTTTGTTGCTCTGATGACTTACAGAACAGTGTGTAGCTCTCCTCGACGCAAGCAGAAAATCCTCTCCTTCGGTTGCTGCCGTTCTACACGTGTTTGGTGGTGTGAGCGCGCCCTGTCACGTGATGGTGGAGAAATGTTTCCCCGATGGTATAGGAGAGGAGGCCTGAGCCTTTCGCATCAGCTGTGAAGCGCAGTTGCAATACGGAGTACTACTGTAATAGTATATATCCAGACGACCTGCATACCTAATTTCTTTTCTACCTCGCATTTGTTGACTGTGTACAATTTCTTTCATGACGCTCGTTCTGTCGGTGGGATCAAGGCGTAGTCTCTAACAGCCATGTCCTTCTCTAGGCCCTCACCGAGCTCGTTTCGAGCCATGTCTGCCACAAGACTCAGAGCCGCAGTTGTTCGACAGTCCTCGTCGCCTTGCCCACGTTCCTACTTCTCAACCAGCTCTACTTTCAGATCTACTGCATCGTCTGCGTTTGCGCAACATTGTCGAACGATATGGCGTCCTTACTTGCGCATTTCTATCGGTGCCGCTTCCATTGGCATGTTGTTATATTCCATGCAACCCGGGCATGTTGTTGCCAATGACTCGCCACCCGTGCAGTCTGCGTCACTGGCCGAGATCGACGAGGTGACCAAGAGGAGAACCAATATCACACGCAAGTCGCCCATGCGGCTGCGAATGGAGGCTTTGATCCTGGAACACCAGAATCGTATAGTTTTTGCGCTGGAAAATATTGACGGAAAAAAGTTCAAACGCGATGAATGGGCCAGGCCCCATGGTGGAGGCGGAACGTCTTGTGTGTTGCAAGACGGCAATGTCTTTGAAAAGGCTGGTGTCAATACCAGCATTGTCTACGGCGAGCTCCCTCGTCCGGCCATTGAGAAGATGCGAGCAGACCACAAGTCATTTGTCGATTCGGACGTTGAGAAGTTGAATTTCTTTGCGGCAGGGATCTCACTCGTTCTCCATCCGCATAACCCTATGGCTCCCACTGTCCACCTTAATTACCGATACTTCGAAACCTCAGATCCCCGAGACCCAGTCAATGCGACCGGCACATCACAACAAAACTGGTGGTTTGGAGGCGGCACTGATTTGACGCCATGTTACCTGTTCGAGGAAGACGCAGAGCTCTTCCACAAGACTCTCAAGAATGCTTGTGACAAACATGACAAAAGCTATTATCCAAAATTCAAAAAGTGGTGTGACGAGTACTTCTGGATACCACACCGGAATGAAGCGCGAGGTATCGGCGGAATATTCTTCGATGATCTAGACGCGACCGCCCAGCCCGCTTCTAAAAACCCACAAGAAGATATTTTCCAGTTCATCGCCAGTGGCCTCGAGTCCTTCCTACCAGCATACCTACCAATCATCAAGAGACGGAAGGACATGCCATACCTGCCTGAGCAAAAGCTGTGGCAGCAAATCCGACGGGGCAGGTATGTCGAGTTCAACCTTATCCATGACCGAGGGACCAGCTTTGGTCTGCGCACCCCCAGCGCCCGAGTGGAAAGTATCTTGATGAGTCTGCCATTGACGGCTCGCTGGGAATATATGCATCCGGTTTCTGGTACTGGTGTCCAAGAAAACACCGACGAGGACTCGGAGCAGAATTATGACAAAGAAAAGGAGTTGATGGAGGTTCTCAAGCACCCACGAGAGTGGGTGTGAGTCACGACCTCAATGTCTGAGTGACGCCAGCCGATGGTCGTCAAACCCCAGCAGGACTGGCCTCGATATTGAGGTGGTGTGTGTCTCGGCAGAAAGCGAACGCAGTCACACAACTACTCCGTACCTGGTTCTGCTCTCAGCGATGCCTGGGCGGTGCCAACACTCTCGAAAAATGGTTGAGAAATTTCCTCACCACAGTGTCTGAAGTCGAGATGTTCCTCACCTTGAGACTCAGACACAATAGTGCTTCGTCGCAGAAGCTTCGCCTCTCCAGACACGGCATCGCCAACCGTCAGCGAGAGGATTACGTCGTCTTCAGACGGTGCCTGCTCAGAAGACCAGCGTGTCTTCTCTGATAGGGATATGTACTATAAAAGTAGCCACGGATTGATCGATATCGTTGTCAATCTCGCTCCATTCAGAATCAATAATGTTCCGCGACCGACAGTAAGACAGTCAGGTCTGCTGTTCCTGATTAGGAGTCAGCTCCCGTACTGATTGATTGAGATTAGGATGCTGACCTGAAAAGGTCGCTATATGTGTTACAAGTGCTTCTCTTGGATGAGAAGGATTCCATGCTTACCATGACCACAGATGCTATATGCTGACCAACTGTTTCGAACCACCGCAGGTGACCGCCCTATCCCAATCCCCCTTGCAAAGCTAGATCTATTTCAAGAGTTCATTCAGCTCAAGGACGAGCATTCAGCCGTGTCAGCAGACAGTCAGCCAACTACACCGCATCCTGCCTCTGTGGCTGCTTATACTCTTTGCACTCTCTGACAGCTGGCAAACTTTTGACTTGTTGATTTTTGCCTTCCGCCAGATCCTTTGGCAATGTCTTCTCTATCGAATTCTCGGTCCTGACTGTCCCACTCCGGACGTCTGCAAAGCAAGTCATGGGCTATCAATGCCCGAATGACACCAGTGGATTGTCACCATTATTCGATTGGTTCTTGTTGAGATTGCGCCCCAGACGTTTGTATTGTTTCGGTAACCTAGTAGCTGCTGGAAGGATGGTCGACACCGCCTCGGGTATTCAAGATACGAGGGCCTACCTCAGCCTCACTACTCGGGGAGCTGAGTGCAAAGTCTTATCCGGCCATTCTCTACCCGAGGCTAGCATTCTTGGTTTTTGGTATTTCAACAAGTCTGACTGTATCTGGAGACGGCAATGGAAGTCGAGGTAAGACTACGGATTCGCTTATCAGCTCTCGAAACGACGCCGATATAAGACAACTTTCTTCTCCCCGAGGTTGTACAACTGAGTCTACATGATAACATCTCTATTGCATCTTTCTGGCGATCTGGAACCTCGATATGAAAGCAGGGTTCAGTCTTGCCCTTCTGGGCAGTGTGTTGGCTGGAGGTGCCCACGCAATGCTGGAGAAATGGATGGGAGTAAGTGAGGTCGCTGGTCACAGGAAACGGTCACACTAATTCGGCAGGGCGGCGATTGTCCATGGCCCGGCCCGACTGTCACTGGATCTCATCCCCAGAAAGATATGCCAGATACAGGTCTGCACTCTGCCCGTAAAATCGCGATGAGACTGACTGAAGCAGGCGTCACAAGGTACTATAATTTCACCCTTTCTCGGGCGACTCTGGCCCCCGATGGAGTACAAGTGCCTGTAATCGTGGTCAATGGGCAGTATCCCGGACCTCTGATCGAGGCAAATTGGGGGGATTGGTAAGTGCGTGAACTGAAGACATGTCTACTCCTGCTCAAGCTAAGACAGGATCGAAGTCAACGTCCAGAACGAGATCTGGGGACCTGAGGACTTGACCACCGTTCACTGGCACGGTCTGAATCAAGCCGGCACACCCTACTTCGACGGCGTCAGCACTGTATCGCATTGCCCGATTGTGCCCGGTTCCAACTTGACCTACCGATTCCGTGCAGACGAGTATGGCACCTCGTGGTATCACAGCCACTATTCGGCCCAGTACTCAGCAGGAGCACATGGGCCGATAGTGATCCATGGACCCAACGAAGTCGATTACGACGTCGACTTGGGACCGATCATTGTTTCCGACTGGTTCCACGACACGTACGAACATCTTGTCGAACTGGTCTTGTCGCCGACCAGCACGGGACTGCCCTTCCGGCCCTTTTCCGACTCGAATCTTGTCGGCGGCGCCGGTCAATATCCTTGCGCCAACATCACCAACGGGACACCCTGCAGCGTTGTGCCCTTCGCATCGTACGAGTTTCAGCCAGGCAAGACTCACCGTCTGCGATTCGTCAACACGGGCACCTCGGCTTTCGAGACCATCTCCATCGACGGCCATACCATGACTGTCATTGCCAACGACTTTGTCCCCGTTCAACCATACGACACAGAGTTTGTCACCATTGGCGTGGGCCAGCGTGTGGATGTTCTTGTCACAGCGAGTGCTGCCTCGGGCTCTTACTGGCTTCGTGCCCACAATTCCCCCGGATGCGGTGACACCAATGGACCAGACGGCCGTGCCGTCATCTACTATTCCGGCGTCGATTCCAGTATCGTGCCCACCAGCACAGGCACCGCACCTCCAGCGAACCCGGTATGCGCGAACGCCGCCCTTTCCGGCACTGTGCCAGCGTACGCCATCCCGGCCGCCGAGGCCGACACCACCATCACGCTGACCATCGCCGGCGCGACTAACGGTACAGGGGTGTTCCACTGGACGATGAATGGGGTATCGTACTCTGGCGATCTAGACACACCTCTCCTTTTCTCCGGTATACAGACTCAGGACCAAGCAAGCTCACTCCCTGCCGAACGCCAGATCTACAACACCGGCACCAACGGCACTGTCCGCATCGTTGTCATCAACACCACCCCGGCGCCTCACCCCATGCACCTCCACGGTCACGACTTCCAGGTTCTGGCCGAGGGCGCCGGCACCTGGGACGGCACCATTACCAACCCGTCGAACCCGCAGCGGCGCGACGTGCATATACTGTGGGCCGGCGCGACCGCCACCAACCCGACATATATCGTGTTGCAGTACGCGCAGGATAACCCGGGGGTTTGGCCACTCCACTGCCACATCGCGTGGCACCTGAGCGCGGGCATGGGCATCATGCTGCTGGAAAGGCCGGACGAGCTGGCTCAAGTGCAGATCCCCACCGACGTCGCCGATACCTGCGTCCTGTTCCAGCAGTGGCAGACGACAAACCCGACCACGGAGGTCGATGACGGCCTCAAGAAACGCCAGGTCGAAGTCGCCGCCCACCGCATGATCGAGCACATGAAGCACAGGCCTGGGTCTGGGTCTGGGTCTGGGTCTGGGACTGATCGGGAACATGCCCGCCATCTCGACAGCCACATGAAGCGTAGTGTACATGGTTGGGGCAAGGCCATGCGACGCGGCCGAGAGGGTGAGGCTATAGCCAGTATGGATATATCTAGGCCCAGGTCGACCACCTTGGCCGCGGGCAGTTTCCCAGGGGAGGTGGGACATGGTCCTGAGGGGGAGGGATGAAGTGTATCTTGGATATGGTAGTCGTTCTGTCTGTCTGTCTGTCTGTCTGTCTGTCTGTCCGTCTGCTTATTCCCCAGAAGGATCTTGCTTGCTTCGCTTCAACCCAGGTTTTGAAGAGGAATTAGGGTGATATAGGCACTAGGTAGTACTCTGTAGTCTAGCTTGGTTCATAGTATATTCATCATATCATATCATATCATATCACATCACAGCACAGCAGATTATATTATATCGTTTCTCCCCTCACACTCCTGAGAAGACCGCTGACACCGACACCAACTTCTGACACTGGCACTGGCACTGGAACTGGAACTGGTAGTGGAATGATTTCGATATATGACCATCTCATCTCTGCTCATTGCTCATTGCTCATTCATTGCCCGATTCTTCTCCTCCCCATGCATTGTCCGGCGCAACACTCAACTTTGAATAGAGAACTGCACGGACACGGACACGGACACACATCAACCTCCCGTCACCGTTGGGATCTGCTACCTCTCACTGACGCCACCAGCTCCGGCCCCTCCGGCCCGTTGCTGGCCATCAAAATACCGGCTCCTCAAGGCCTGACTGATGCCGCTCACCCTTCCGGCGACGCCGGCGCCGGGAATGGTCATGGTGGTGTTGCCCATGCCGCTGAGGAGGGCCTCTTCCAGCGCGCTCTGCGTCACACTTGCGTCGTCCAAGTCGGAGAATGACGAGCCCATGCTCGGCGACGTGTCGGAGCCTGTGCCTGGATGGCGGCGCGGCGACGACTGCATGAGCGCGCGGTGCTGGGGCGACAAGGGGTTCGGGTTTGGAGTCAAGTTTTGGCTGCGGTTCTGGTTCTGGTTCTGGTTCTGGTTCTGGCTCGACTTTTGCGCTGTCAGACCAGGCCTGCCGGTGGTGGCTTGCGGTTGAGAAGCTGTTGTGGGAAGCTGGGTCTGATTGGACGCTTGTGCAACTGTAGTCGACGAAGTCGGCTCTCGAGGTGACGGTCGATGAGTCTGTACGGGAGTAGGCGGTTCGACGCCCGGAGAACCGATGCGTTCGGATGTGGTCCGCCGAGGCATGGTTGGTCGCGAGCCGGTCGAGGCCTGCTGCATGATAGATACACCTCGCAAGGTGGCGTCTGGGTCTTGTTGTGAGGACGACACTGGCCGGCTTTTAGCTTCTGTAATGGGCGTAGCAAAGGGGAGGAACGAAGGCGAATCGTCGTCGTCGTCGTCGTCGCCGTCATCACCATCCTCGTCAGAGGCCTGGATCCGTGGTGAATTCACGCTTCCGGGGTTCGTAAGGATACCTCGCTGGGCTTGGTGTTGAAGCTCTTTGCGCTGGGACAGAGCTCGTCTATGGATGGACGAAGGATTGGGCCGGCGGGCAGTGATGCGTGACTGAGTCATTTCCTCTTCGGAATCCGACGACTGCGGCTGCGCAGATCGCGGTTGGCCCGGCGATCTTGCGAGCTGGTGCTGAATACTCCCTCGTCTGGACTGCGTCGTGTAGGTCGGCGTACTCCCGTCTGGGTCTTTGAAAGACTGTCGCGAAATTGGCCTGGATGTGCCTGGCATGGCCCGTGTTTGTACCTGCGTCTGTGTCTGCGAGGCCACTGCAGGGCCCGCGCCAGAAGGGTTGCGGAAGGGAAGAGACGATCTGCTCTTAGCAGGCGTCCCGGGAGTGCTGTCTCCTCCACCTCCGCCTGTCACTGGACTGCCCAACGCCTGGGTGGACAGGCGGGAGGGCACACGTGAGCCACCACTGCCGCCGCGTTTCATGGCTTGGCCACCGACCATGCTGGCTGTCGTCGATCCCGGGGCCGGAGAGGGCGTGGCGGACTGTCTGGTGCCTACTCGACGCATCTGGGCGCGCACCTGAGACAGTTGCCGCTCGTACAGCCATGCGGCTTGCTGCAGCAGGAATGGCTGGGTGACCTCGAACCTCTCGGACAGAGAGCGCCAGTCGATCTCGTTGCCTTTGGCTTGTCGAGACAGGATGTCCCATAGTGCCCGTTCTTTGGCTGCTGACCACGCGACAGGCGGCGGGTCGATGAAGTCGCCTCGGTTGAAGGGGAGGCGGATGAAGACGGTGAAGTGGTTTTCGACCTCCGCCATGCTGGTGGAGGGAGAAGGGAGCAGAGGTAGACGTCAATGTCGGAGTCGATGCCGATGCCGATGCCGATTCCGACCACCGAGCGAAGGGATGTCGATGTTCTCCTCAAGATGGAGCGAGAGACTGGGCCATGTTGATAGAGAGGTGAAGTTGCGGTGCTGTCAGTCAGTGACCCGTGACCTGTGAAACGTGACCCGGTGATGGCTTAGGGCGGCGATGTGGCTGAGATGGCAGCCTCGTGACTTGTGGCGTCACTGGACATACTACGCCACAAGGCTGATCCAACGTCCTTTTTCTTTCTTGTATGCACATATGGACTCTGTCTTTGTCTCTGTCTGTCTCTATATTCTGTAGACGTCCAATGTCGAGTCTATCATCATCCTTCGTGGTCGCTCTGCACGGCAATGCTCTATCTCCCTCCATCTATGCTGCGCCTTCTTCTCTTCCTCTCTTCTCTTCCACGCAGAGTTCACCCCAGGACTTCACCCCAGTGACTGTTCAACCTGCATGAATACTTTCTGATGCCACTCCTGGTAGCCTCGTAGGCAGCACGGCGTTTCATCTGGCGACGTCTTTCTTCATGCCTCGGAACACCACAGCATCAAAGTGTGTAGCACTGATGTATAGGACTTCCGGACAGTGACACATCCACCTGTGGCAATGTTGTTGATGCTTGATACTGCCAGTGCCACTTGGTGGTCGCATCAACGCCATACACAGGCCACCAGTCCAGATATGGCTGTCTGATGCCACTGGTACGGCTCCGGTTCAAACAGCCCACAGTCCTTCCTGATGGATCGAGGTGGGAGGTGAGAATGTCCTCGCCCTCGTCGTCGTCCTCGCACTTCCACTGTGCTGTGCTGTGCCGTGCCGTGTGTTCATTGTAGAAGATGAGGTTCCATCGCCACGGCGATATCGCGACGACATCACTGTGGCATCACGACATCATTCTTCCTTGTCCTCCGTCTTCTTTTGTATTAGCTCTCTCGGCGCACACAAACACACACACTGGCAGTGATTTGCAGCCCTCGTCTCTCCCTTCCTTTCTCCCTCTCTCTCTCTCCTATCTTCTCTCTCCATCTTTCTCGCTCTTCATCTCTTTCGCTCTCCCTCTCCATCTCTCGTTCCCATCTGATCTGACTCTTCTTTCGACCAGTTCTCCTCTTCTACTTTCTTCAGCACTCCACGTTTCTGGACAAGCGGCCAGTCGGGTGGGTCCGATTGCCTACCATCCGGTAGGAAGCCCAAACCCTCTACGAGCGCCACAGCCGTCGCTGGCGAGCATTCTCAGCCGCCAAACTTCGCCCTCAACAGAGGAAATGCCGCTGCCAGCCATCGCGGCGGTCAAGATCGACACTTTCACCACCACTTCCTTCGGCCAGAATCCCAAGTTCAGCGCCACGGCGCATGCAATCTGATATTCACAAAGATAACCTTTCGGATCAGTAAGTTCATTCATATTCATTGTTCATGTCAACTCCCCATGCCCCTGTCTGTTGAAAAGATGATGTGACAGTTTACTGTGTGTGTCTGTGTGTGTTGATGGCAAAGAGCAAGAAAAACCCGCCCGCCTCAGTGCCACACTAGTACCAGACGCGTGCTGACAAGCCCTTGGAATTGTGCCGTACCCTGCTGCTCGATGCTAACAATAACACAGGGCAACCTCAGGCCACACAACAACAGGTGTGGAAAATTCTTCTGCAAACGCGTCCATTTCATTCATCTATCCTCCACCCTCCTCATCAAATACACCTACGCCTATCAAACACGGCAACAGCAGAGAAGCACAGCTAATTGAAGAGTGCAAGACAACCAGTCACAGCCATTGCTGTCCCTTTTCGCCCATTATCCAGCGCAGGTCACAGCGTTGTTTCTCAAGTCTCTACGGAGCACAATCAAGCAAACAAGCGACGAACCCTGACTGACAGGCACACGCACACATAAACGCACGCACACATCTAAATTGAGGCACCTACACTTTCGAGCAAGTGGCACAGAAGCGTGTTGACGACTTGGATCAACACCAGAAGTTCTCACATCGACCGTGGCCGAGATTCAATTCAGCCTGCAAGCGTACAGATTCGCAGAACACTTCAATCCTCAACCTCCAAACTTCAAACTGCAAACTACAACCTGCAACCTCCAGAACCCTGAACTCCAGATAAACCGCAGACAACAATTCATCTGCAAGTACACCCCAGCCAGCAATTCAGCTGCAAGTAAACCCCAGTCAGCAATTCATTTGCAAATACACCTGTCCCGAAAAAATGTGTTTCAAATACCTCTGTGTGTCATGCAAGTTGGACAAACATATCTGCTGCGATGACTTCATCAACTCGGATCAAACCTGGTGCAACGTCACCACCGAGACGCCGTGGGGAGGCCAGAAACTGCGGTGCCCGACGTGCGAGACAATCAAAGGCGTGATCTGGGCGTTGGAAGTGCTTGTCTTTCGGGAGCCGTACCTCCTCACGGAGGGCATGGCCGGGGCGCCAAAGAAGGGGGCCTGGGAGGAGGAGGAGAAGCGGGGCGGCGGGGCGGACGCGGACGAGGACGAGTGGGGTGAACTGGACGGCTTCACCAAGGAGGAGAGAGAGCGTGTTCGGGCTGAGGCGGAGGCCTCGGTCATGAAGCGCTGGGGCCTGATGCGGGCGGAGCAGAGTGCTCAGGGGGAGGGGGAGGACGGCGAGGAGGTTGTTGAGATGCTGGCGGGCGCGCCAGGAAGTAAGTAGAGAGGGAGAGGGAGGGAGAGTCTGATAGACCCCTCGTGTAGTGTACAGAGTCTTCTTGTCAGACGTTTTTAAGCTCCTAACGGCCACTCTACGCATTCACTATGAGTTTAGTACTAACAACCATACCCCTGCATCAAGATTCGTTCGTTACGTTCGTAATGGTGGCCGACGGCGATGATTTGAGATGGAGGTTCGCTTCGTCTTCAAGAGCTCTCCCGACCATGTCTCACTAGTGACAACCACCGGCATCATGACAGTCCATCGTCAAGGTCCTCGGTCTTCAGTTCGGGTCTCCACCATGAGGAAAGTTTTCGAGGTCCTCCAAGAGTTTAAGGTTCAACCAGCCAGACACAGACACACTGTAGGCTGCCACTTTGGGAAAGGATGGCTCCCAAGACACAAAAGGCCCTTTCTCTTTCTTCATTATTTCTTTGCTCATCTGTGGTGGTGTCGTTGGACCATCGGAGTAAACAGGAGAGATACGTTGTTCAAAACCACCATCATCAGCAGAATATAAGTGACCACCGAATACCACCCCGGAGACCCAACGCCAGTCAACAGCCGTACTTACAAGCCAAACGGAATCATGGCTCCTCAAGCACCACTCCCAACATTGCCCTTCTACTCGGGAATGACAGGTACTATGTTCCCGTGGACCGCCAATACATACCTGGCCCCTTTCTTCAATCAGTCCATGGACACCTCCACTAAGTCCAAGGACGACACCAGATCCACAGCTATGTCCAGCGCAAATGGCGCACAGAGTAGCTTCTTCAGCTGGATGTCACGGAATATCAGACCCACATTCAACTGGTCGAGACAACAGCCTAATTCCAATCCCGGCGTGCTCGAGGCGCAGGTCGACAAGGTCTGGAGCTCATTATTTGTTTCATGCCGGTGTAAATCGTGTTGGCCTCCGAAGGAAGCTGTGCCCCGGCTCTGCGTTCAGCGCACCAAAAAAAAAATTCCACCCAAGCCTGGACCAGTTTGCCCAAGTGCATGGCTCTGACGGTCCAAAGATGTTCTGGGAGATGATCCTGCAAGATATCCAGCAATTCATTATCATTGTGGAAGCGCCTGGAGCAACATACAACGAAAATGACAAGCTGGTCTTGTTGCGACTGCTCGAACGAGCCGAGACACAATTTCATAGGACAACAGCATCGTGGGCACAGCTTGCGAACCCCCAAGCACCTGGATCACAGCCATCTTTACAAGGTAGCATCAGGCGCTGCATAGTGCCAGCACCCACAGGTAGGGGAATAGGTGGAGAGAGAGCGATTAGGGTTCGAAGATCTTGCTCTGTTCAAGAGTACCTGAGCGAAGGGCTGGAAGCATCGAAGACAAAACTCGTCAACATCGATGGGCGACAGCTGTGTATGCGGAAACAACATTTCGACGAATCGTACCTGGATCGCAAAAGCACCGCGCGGAGTCGACGGAGACGGATGAGACGGAGAGGGATGATCAACTCACCGGGTCATGCTGCTCAAAGACCTAATCCTCTTTCGCATTTCATCACCGCAGAAGATGTGCAATATCCAGCCTTCACCCAACAGGAGGCACGTTGGACATTGGCAACACTGGGCAAAACCCCAGCATATGTCTGTCTTTCAGCCTTCATGGTGTCTGTCACAGCGAAATATAACTGGGAAGGGATATCCCACAACCACGCTCTGTCAATCCTTAAACAGCTCCAGGAGAGAAAAGACCTGCTTGTGCGCCAAGATGCGGGATCCGAGAAGACCACAGTAGAGAGGAGAGTGCAGTGTCTCAAGGCGGTGTTGGAGAAAATGGCAAAGGAGTACGATCTGGATCGCAAGGCGTTTACTCAAGGCATCAGCGTCGGAACGGGTATGGCCGATCTAGGGAAGCTGAGCAGGATGGCCATCCCAGGGCAGCAGGATGTCAAAGTGGTGCAAGAGTTGGTAGCAGAATTGTTGCATGGGAGGAGCTAGACAGCTGACAGACATTATGGGATAGACGACCGAGAGAAGGCGTCAGTGTTTTCTTATGCAGGTACCGAATCGGTCTGGAAGGCGGAGGCAATCACCAAGCACACATTGACTGGTATAGGAGAGGAGGTGTGCTGTGTCATGTCGAGGAGCTTGAAGCGACAGCGCCATTTACGAGAATCTTGTGAGGCGCAGGCAGACTATGGCGGAGCATAATACCTACGGTCATCGCGTCTATACGCCATAGGTAGGTAAATCTGCAGCCAGCTCACCCCGCGTTGGGACGAGAGTGACGCCGCCCTGTGCTCACCCCGATAGAGTGGTCTGTAGGTAGCTTCTTGCCGAAACATGATACGCCGAAAGAGTGTAGTAAACGGGTGTCCTTTTGCCGAATACGGAGATCTGCTGCCGGCGAAGAGAGCTGGTCAGCAGCGTCCAAGGCTATTTACAAGGCTCGCATTGGCAGCGCCTGTCGCATCAACGTAGCTGGCGACCTGTTGCGCTCAAGCGATAGCTTGGAATTAGCGGCGTAAAGCGAAGGCGGTCCGAAGAAGTTTTTGGTGCCGTTGACCAAGTTGCCATCAGCCCAGTTCTGCAGGGCGGAAGAGTTCATATTGCATGATTCAGAATAGCCACACACCGCTCCCTGAGAACCAGCGCAACCAGATCCACCCGTGTAAAGCGACCGGTCCCAAGCTTGTTCCCCGAATATACCCTGAGTGGCGAGAGGAAGCACCGGAAAACACGGTGAGAACGACCAAGATGTGTGAAGTAGATGAATATGAGAGAAACAAGACCTCAAGGTTGGTTTTTTTTGGTGGAGAGAGAAGAGAGAGTACAGCAGACGCAGTGGGTTCGCTCGGCTTACTAGTGATGTCCACGTTTTGTAAAGGTCAGCGGAGCTCTAGCGTTCTATAGAAAAAAAAACGAATATACGGATTCGCTGACAGACGAGCCAATTAGAGTGATGTGTTCAACCACGAGGTTGAATACTTGTTGACGAGCATACACCTAAGCGAGGGACTTTGTCTACGGTTCAAGCTTTATGCTAAGCTCATTAAGCACCCATGGGTGCGAAATATACACAGCCGTTTATGGAGTACTGCGGATACTTCGGACCATACTCCGTACCCAGTACCTTATGTGGTTCGTTTTACTTTGGCGCCGTTTAGTAATATCGCCTTACCTTTTCGAGTAACAGCTTCGTACGTCGCCACTAATATTGCTCCTTATATAATCTATCTAAGTAGAGCCACGAGCTTTATCGTAAAGTATACGTATCAGGAGCACTTAGGTGAACGAATGATAGGCCAGGTCAGCCTGAATAGTACGAGTGTGTATGATTATGGTGTACTCCATAATGAGGAATGCTAGCTACAGTGGACCTTGACATCGACTTAACGCTTGAGACTCCTCAAGCGCGATGAGTTAGCTTTTAGGAGAATAAGGCGCGGACGTCTTCCGGCTTAGGCGGGTGAGGTCCGACGACACTCGCTGGGTCTTGTGAGGAGTTGAATCCGTAACATCTGCTGCGTAAGTAACCACGACAGAGGGACCCCCATAGGGCGAGGATAACATTCATCAATGCTCGTCCAGGGCTAAGACGCTCAGGCCGCGGCCCCAGATGTCACGGAAAGCAAAGTTAAGAAACGTCTTGCGGCGACGAGATAAAAAGAGTAAGCAATGACTCCAGGATGGGCAGGGAGAAAGAAGGCTTGATGAACATTAACTCGGGTTTCCACGCCATTTCCTAGGAAATGCCGTATAAAGCCGAAGCCTGAATCCAGCCTCAGCTTTTCCTGGTAGCGCAATAGTAGGCACCTAGGTAGGTACATCGAGCCACCATCTCTGTCTCCCCCCGTCCTTGTCCCATCCTTTCAAGGCACATGCTCGTTTCCGTCTTGTTGTTTGGCTGTTGCAACTTCTCAGCCTGCTCGAGCTCGGAGAGGCTAATCATAAGATCCAATATCCAGCCAGCATAAAAGCTTCCTGATCTGCTGTTCGACTTGCAATCATGAACAGTGCCAAACTTCTCTTTCTCGTCTCCCCCATAGAAGCCCTGACTGTGCAGGATGTCACTAACCGCGATGGGTTTGCAATATGTTGGAGCTATTGTCCTCACGGCTCTCTTGGGACAGGCAGTGGGACTGAAAGCAAACTCGCTGGTAGCACCCAAAGGCGCCGAAGTCCTCACCGTTGGTATTATTGGAGACTACGGTTGGACGGGATGGGTCCCGATCCCAGACCACTTCTGCCGCGAGGTTCTCCCGCGACTGACTGCTGCGGGAATTGAGATCCCTAACGACATCGCCAAGGACTGCGATCCTGATGACAAGCTAGCCATTGGAAACGCCACCGCTCTGCAGCTGGATACGTCGGCTTATGTTGGCCAGATCTGTGCCATCAAGAATTGCAGCGCCTTCATCTCGGTGGGCGATAACTTCTACGAGAGTGGTGTTACCCTCTCTTCCGGAGGCATCGCCCGCTTCGAGCAAGCCTGGGTCGGTATGTACAATGAGGGAGCGTTTGACAAAACACCTTGGTATCAATGCTTGGGCAACCACGATATTGTGCCCGGGCAGGCTGGTGTTGATTTCCAGACCAAAGTGGCTCCGCTCTACGACGACCGCTGGTACTTTGGCACCAAAGGGCTCCCGTACTACACCTATGATCTTGTCGGCGCGGACTGGACGGCAACTTTTGTGGTGGTGGACTCGGACTGCTACCTAGATAGCTATCAGAAGAAGTCATCGGTCTACAAAAACTCCTACACCTCGGCATGCCACAACAACACCCAAGTTCAAACTGATTTCCTGAACACCACCTTTTCCAACTCTAATGCAACGTGGAAGTTCCTTCAACTTCACCATCCTTACGCTTCCGCCACTGGCAATGAGACCGATCTGGCCCCGTTGATCAAAATCGTGGAGAAACACAATGCGGTCGTCTTGAACGGGCATGACCATTGCCTGGGCCATTTCTTCCTTAACAACACCAATTTCATCCTCTCAGGAGCCGCCGGGTTCCCAGAAGCGGCGGCTTGCAATAACGGGACGGCTCCGGGGCCGTACGCTCGGTATCTTGGGGCCAATAACTTGACTGGTGAGTGCAAAAAGCCCAGCACCACCACAGCTGGAAAGCAAATTCTTTGTCTATCTACTAACATAACAATCTTAGCGGCAAACGGATTCGTCACAATGGATATCAGTCGAGACACAGTCGCGGTGGAATATTATGCTCGGGATATGCAGTTCGAGAATGGTGACCTGTTCCCCGTGAAAAGTGATTTGAAGCCGAGTTACACCTTCAATATCACTCAAAAGGCGAAATGAATGTTGCTCGCTCGACAAGACTGTCCATGCTGAGGCAAGACAGGAGTGTGAAGCCAGTTGGAAGGAGGTTGGTGAGAGAAATGGGATGTTGACAGTAAATGTAATCCCAGGGGAGATCAAAAGGCGTAAGCATATTGTACATAGAAGAGAGATTATATCCCTGATCCATCTCGTCAGTGGTCCCCCCCTCATCCATTTGACAGTGACTTTTGGCGCACCATATATAGCATTAAAAGGCTGACGCGGTCGAACAGACAACCGTATACTGGCATGCACGAGCCGACTGGCAATAGGGCTGCTCAGTCTTATGACCTGGCCCGTGGCCAACGCTGCCGAACCTAGTCACTCCCAGCGTTCATCGAAACGGGGTGGTCAAGACGAAAAAACCAGCCTCTACACCTGCACACGACAATCCACCAGCGAGGGTATGGGCGGCAGTCTCCCGAGTTCATCATGCTTTGTTTTCTGAGCGTCATAATTCTATTGTTCGCTGGCCGGCCTTCCCAACCCTTCATTTCCCACCGGGGTATGATTATATGCTGTTTGATGTACCTTTGGCGTACCAAAGATGTCCCTTCTTTAATTATTCTATCCAGACACTATGTCTTCACTCTAAAAAGTTACCAGAAATACAATACCGAATAGAATACCCAGCCCCAAGAATAGAGCCTCAGGTGCAGTCCTGAGTGTCAGACTGTATACGAACTGCATCAGTGCAGGTACAAGTGCCCTGGAAAGTGAATGAAGGAGACTGATGGCGCCGAAGAGCTCTCCTATCCTATCCGGCGTTACGTAGATCGTCATGGATGATTGTACGAGAGGCGAAACAGGAGCGCCAGCGGCAGAAGCTATCCCGGACAGGGTGAATGGGAGTGAAGTCCTGGAAATAACGAAGCCGATATTAGAGAGATCTACCAGCAGTATACATGGCCGAATGATTCTCATGCTGAGCCTCAGAAGACTGGGGGACGATGGTGGTGCTTTCACCGACGGTCCTGGCTTCGAAGAAGTAGAGCTCATCAACTTGATTGCTGTGGGGAGAAAGATCGCTAAGATAGTTGCACGTGTCATGTTGGTCGCGGAGATGAATAGGTTCGCTTCTAAGTTTGTCCATTGGAGGTGGTACTCTGACAAGAGTACCAGCAAAGCCGGAAGACCAATCTGTACACCGAATGAGAGAGCATCAATAGCTGCAAGGGTTGCAAGGTTATTCTGAGCACCAGCCAAGGCAGTCAGTGGCAAAGACCCGAGAACTGAGAGCGGCATCATGCGACAGAGAAAGACGTTTTTGAGCTTCCTGCTGACCGGCCAGGTATCCGGGAACGAAGGTTTATCTCCCGGCTGAATTGAAGGCGCCGGCAAAGATTCTGGAATGCCCACAAGGACATATGAGATAAACAGAGCATGGCACGCCCCGGCAACGTAAAAGACAGACAGCATGTCTCCATTGTGGATCATTCGAACGAGGAATGCTCCCGCGGCAGGTCCCAAAGCTAGTCCTAGACAGAGGTATGCATGCAGCAACGAGAAGACCTTTGCCCTTTTCTCGGCCGGCGTGATGTCTGTGATATACGACTGGGTTAGTGCAATGATGGTGAGGAATGCGCCAGTTAGTCCACCGATGACAAACTCCAGCAAAATCCAATACACGGATATCCTGTTCGGGAACCACGCAGCCACCACGGAAATAACGTCACCGCAAAACATCCCCAGAGCACTGAAGGCGATGAAAGGTTTGCGTCCATAGCGGTCAGACCATGCTCCTAGACAAGGACTGCTGACAGCACACAAAATGCCGGAGAGCAGGTTCCCACAACCTACAAACCAGCCCATTTCAGCGTAAACAGTCGGATCAGTACAAATTTCACCTCTGCTGATATTTTTCCAATTCCGGTCTGTATCTCCCGGCCGACTCTTGAGACACATCAGGGCCAGGATGATATTGATCTTAGGAACAGCAACTGCCCCGACGGCTAGGCAGTAGATGAGGAATGGGAGCATTATCCGATGAGGCTGTCATTGCGCCGCACATTAAACTTGAACTCCAATTCAGAGACCGGCACTCACGGAAATCTGCCCTTGCTGGACCCTCCGGTATTGTATGGATCGGGGCCGGCGATGGACTAAGGAGCCGCGTACTCTCGTTGAGAACTGCCTCCTCGTCAGTCTGAACTGTTGCATTGTCTCTTGAGTGATCATTTTCGGTCAACATTTTGTCATGATCAGTATCGATGATGGGAACATTTGTTCCATGGGGGGGAACAGAAGAGGGGAATTTTTAAAAGCGGCACGATTCTGGGTGAGCCGCACGGGAGCTCCCTGCAGTTTTACTTCCTTTTCTCTTGCTATATGCCGGTCTCACGGATCGAGCAAGAGATACACATCAAAGAGTAAAATATAGAACGAGAGACTCGTAAGGAGTCATGGAGACCGCGAGGTGCAAGATATGCCCACCGAGCGGCGCTTCTCAGTCACGTGCGCGCAACCACCGCTAGTCACGTGGTTGCCTACCAAAACCGTGACAATGCCGGGGAACCTCTAATTTTGCACAATCAACATCCTCCTCTGTACGCCTACAGCCATCTACATCGCGCTCTCGGTTATTCCGCGTCCCTCCCTCTCCTACGCCTGAGCGCAGAATAGTGGGAGCATCTAGACTGAGATATACTAGGAAATTGCAAACAGGCGGCTAAAGAGTCAGAGAATGTCCCAGCACTAGTCCTGACGCATCATCTTGGCCGCAAAACTCCCTGTTGCGTTCCTCAACGTCCACCCCGGTCAAGATCCGATTCCGGCCATGAATAGGCGCCGCCATGTCGCAGAAACGCCAGTACGACGGCGATACTTCGTCTCCCCCTGGACACCGGCCTCCGCATCCGCGTGTGGCGCGGACCAAAGCATGTAAGTCGCCGACGCTCGTTACCCCGTTCGAGCTGCCTCTGACCGAGCAGGCATGGAATGTCGAAGGCATAAAATCAAGTGCGAAGTCAAGATGGGCGAGGGCTCATGTACGAAATGTCTCCGGAGCGGCATTGAATGCGTCTTCCAGGATCTTACTCAGAAGTTTCAGGAGGAAGATGCCTTGTAAGTACAAGTACATCAGCCACAGGCTCCAAGCTGGACACTGACCGGCTGGCAGGTGGAAAGCTCAGACCAAGATGGAGATGGGACAGATGCGCGCAGCCATTCAGTACCTCCTCAAACACAGCCAGTTACCAGATCTCTCAAGCTTTCACGCAGCATCAGCCGCCACCAGCCCGGCGAATCCAGGTTCGGCTTCCGCTCTGATCGTGCCGCCCATGGACATGACCCGCGAGAACTCCCAAGAACCTCAATCCCGCGACGATTCCGGGCTCGTCTCGGCTCCAATGAGCAGCTTGTACGACCTCACTCGCCTCAAAACCCTACGGAGCTCGGTCTTGTGGAGACAAAACGCCAATATGCTGGACGATGATTTCATCTCCCAAGGCATCATCTCCCTGGAGGACGCCGAGCATCTCTTCGCCCACTATCTGCAGAACAACAACCAATGGCTGTGGGGAGGAATCTTGCTCCCACATCAAACATTGGTCTCAGTCAGGCGTTCATCTACCCTGCTCACCGCCGTCGTCCTCACTATCTCTGCTTTACATATGCCCCACAGCGACCAGCTGCTACAGAATTGCTACAGCATCTTTGTATCCCTGGTAAGCAATACTTGTCTCTCTCGACACCAGACTCTCGACGATGTTCGGGCGCTGGGGCTGGGAGCCTTCTACCTCTCGAACCTCAGTTGGAAACTTTCGGGTATGGCTGTGCGCCTCGCCGTGGAAATGAATCTGCACCAATCCTTTCAGAAATTCGTCCGAGCTCAGCCTAACCAGCATGAATGCGTCCGTCTCTGGTATGCGCTGTATGTATGCGAACATCATTTCAGTATTGCCTACGGTCGACCACCCATCATCGGGGACGATGTGGCGGTCAAGAATGTGGAGAGGTTCATGGAGAGCCCAGCCCTGGTTCCAGGAGATGTCCGGCTTTGCGCTCAAGTGGCCCTCTTCCGCATCCTCACCGAAGCCTACGTGGAATATGGGAGTGATCCTGAGCAACCCCTGGGCGAACAAGACTTCGAGCGACTCCGTGTGTTCAACGTTGTCATCGAGCAGTGGAGACTGACGTGGCAGGCCCGGTCTGCTGACAGTGCGGAGGTCGGGGCGTACCCTTCCAAGGGAATTGTGTTGTACTACCATTTTGCGCGCTTTCAGCTGAACTCTCTGGCCCTGAGAGCCGTGGCGGGCCCCAATAGTCCACTCGTGGAGCCGCTGACTTATGACCGCCGGGAAGCGGCCAACATTGCCATCTCGGCGGCAACCAGCACACTGACCCTGATTCTTGAGGAGCCCGACATTCGGCGGGCCATGCCAGCAGGCGTGCCTGTTTTCACACACACCATGGTGGCCTTCTGCACGACTTTCTTGTTGAAGATGGCCATGAAGTGGAGCAGCGCCTCGGCGCTTTCACTGGGCAACTGGAGCCAAGAGACATCAAACCTGGGCCTCAACTTTAGCATCGGACAAGTCATAGCGCTCATTCGCAAATCTGCCGACTTCCTGGACGAAGTTTCGCAGAAATTGAACCAGAAACACCTGACGAGGCACGTCGTTGCGGGGATCCGTTACCTCCTCAAGAGCTTTGACACGGAGATTGAGGTGTCGAGCAGAGACGGAGCTCCCAGTTACCCGCAAAGCCACACCCAAGAGCCATTTATCACCACTCTGGACTCTACGAACAATGCATCGTCAGAGAACATGAACGGCAACTACAACTTCAATTTCTATGACTTGGTTGGTTCTTATGGATTCGGATTTGACGAGTCATACTTGGGACAGGTTGAATCCCATGATCCTGACTTATGGTCGTATACATGATTGGTCATATCCTGGAATATCAAACTCCAACAGTGAGCCAAACGACACCAGACACTGATAGAAAGCTGCTCGACGGCAACAGCACTGGCCAGAAAAGACACATGGAGCACGAGCCGACAAGGACGAAGCCGAATACACTGGCAGGAGATGTATGAACGCCTTTCTATCGGTCTATGTTATGCTTTTTGTCTTCGCGATCCGCTCATCAAATTCATGCTAACTACCTTATGCCTTCCCGGTAGAGCCCATCCAATCCATGTGTTTCTCGATGGCCTTCTGCATGGCCAATGTGCCCTCCTCTATTAGGGTGGTCAAGGGAGCCTTGGCGGCCTTTTCTTGCAGGACCTTGAGGAAGTGGTCATTCATGGCGTCGTTCAGGTTGACCTTTGCCACGCCGCAAGCAATAACCTGCTGCAAGAGATCCTGGTGGAAATACTCCCCCGAGGCGCCGTGTAGGACCAGATGGACACGATCCCCGACCTGTTTATGGATGCTCCGCAGCCGGTCGAAGTCCAACTGGGGTCCCTTGGGCCCGTACTTACCGTGGACGTTGCCAAAGGCCGGGGCCAGCCAGTTGATGCCGAGGGCGACAAACTCCTCGGCCTGGTCAGGGGAGGTGAGCAGGCCCTGCAGGGCGAAGTCGGCGGTGTCGCCCACGCCATCCTCGCCGCCCTCGATGCGGCCGGGCTCGGCCTCGGTGATGATGCCTCGATCGTTACAATACTGGACGAGCTCGCGCGTCTTTGCAAAATTCTCTTCCTTGTCGTAGTGGCTCATGTCGACCATGATCCCGTCGAAGCCGCCCAGGTCAGCCGCCCGCTTGACAATCTCCGGGCTCTGCGCGTGGTCCATGTGCACCGCCACGGGCACGCTCGCCGTGTTGGCTGCCTCCGCCGCCGCGTGCACCAGGATCCCGCCGGCGAATGTCACCGCCCACGGGAATAGCTGGATGATGACGGGCGAGCGTTTCGCTTCGGCCGCCCGCACACTGGCCAGGATAGCTTCTACGTTGTAGCAGCACAGGGAGGGCACCGCGTACCCTTCGCGCGCGGCTTTGGATACTATCTTCAGCGCCCGGTTTTGGCTAAGGTCCGGCATTTTGGGTTCTGAAAGATGGGTTTTCCTTTTCCTGACAGGTCGGGGATGGAGTTGATGTGGATGTTGATGTTGATGATATAGTATTATGCGGACGACTGGGGAGCGAGGAACTCTGATTTAGCGAGATGAAATAGCTGAATTGATGCTCCGAGCAAACATTCAGAATGCTGCTGCTGTCGGTCTTGATCTTGGGTGCTGGAGTTGACGGTGATGGTGATGGTGATGGTGATGGTGATGGTGATGTTTGGACGACACCTGGGCCGCTGATGTAATACTTTAATGTCTATGATGCTGCCCTGGCGGAGAAGTACAGATACAGAGGCGGGATAAGTAAGCGAAAGCAACCAACCAATGCCCGGACGGAATTTCTGATTTCTGTCGAGCGAAATCAAACCAAACAACAGACGCAACAATAAACCACGAATATTCAATCCACGGGTTATATTATTGTTTTTTGCTGTTCCATGAAGGACGTCAAACCCTGATCCGCTGTGTGTGGCAAGCCTCTGCCGTGGGTACCTTGGTATCTTGTCTGCTGCCTCCTGCGTTGGCCATGATACGGCCACCGCCCGATGTGGTCGGCCACTTCGCCGAGCCTGAGCCTGGCAATCTCTCGACTCTCGAGTCTCGACGCTTGCAGTGGATGATGCTGGGCCTCCTCAGCCTAAGGCCACCGGCATCCAACACCGGCGACGCCGTGTCCAGCAGGCCACTTCTCCCGTACCAGCCACCCGTCTCGGTCCTGCGGTTACCTACCATGTACCTACCCGTTGCCCCCCACCTCCACCTCCAGTTGCTCGACAGACGCGTGGTGCGTACCAGGGCGGGCACGAGAGTTTGTTCGTTCCTCGGACTTTTCGCCGAGGCTGAAGATAGGTACTGCATCTGGTGCACATATGTAGTACTCGGTACGGAGTACAGTGCGTGGACTCCGTACTGTATGTACATGATCCGCCACAAGCATGATAACTCACACATGTTAATTGATCTGCCAGAGAGAAAAACCGCGAGTTGTCTTGTCCCTCACCGCGCGATACCGATATGATACTCTACCTCGAGCTGTAAGAGATGGACACCATGACACCTCGAGCTATGCGTGAGGTGAGCGAAAGAGCCTCGAGATTCGTCCATCAGATCAGATGGGATAGGCTGGCTGAGCGGAGCGGAATTCTGATGCTGTCTTCTCTCTCCTCTCCGCGCTGAGCCCACCCTGACGCCGTAGTCCAGGTAGGAGGAGCAAAGGTCCAGACAAGGGTAGTCAACTTCTGGAACGGTCTATACGGAGAGATCAAAGCCACACACCCATACACACCTCATTTATTTGGTCCTTTTGTATCTGATACTCTGAGCAGCTATGTACCGGCTGTGACAGCATTGGTTCTACCGCCTTCTGGTCTGCAACGACAGCAGCTTCACACACTTGTTTTCTTCTTTGGACCAGGGTTTCGTCAGTCCATCCAACTCTCCCAGGCATGTCCTGGAGAAGGAACCCGACCCGCAAGATTTACTGTACCAAAACTGCATTCCCTTTTGTCTACCTACGCAGCTGGATATTGTCGGCAGAATCAGATCAGGGCAATTCTGCCTCGTCCATGTTCCGGATGAAGTCGCTCATCCACTTCGTACCTCTAAGATGACCCGCGATACTTTGTTTTTCATTTACAGTATGCACCCCGCTGGTGATGGCATCCGCGTCAAACCCAACACCATAGCGGAAAATATGCTGGGTCAAGTCCCAAAAATACCGTGTATCAGTGTTTCCGGTCATGATTCCCGGCGCGACAATGACGTCCTCGCCATACAGCGCCCTTGTCGTGCCTGCGATAATCGTGTACGGTGATATCGGATCTACCTCGGTCGGCGTCACCGGGGCTGGGTTGAGGACTCCCTTGAGGGGAGAAATGGTGATCGAATTCTCCAGCTTGGGAGAAGAGCTGTTGAAGGGGAGGCTCTCCAGAGTAAGATTGTACTTGTGCGCCACTGGCTCGGTAAGCGCTATGACTTGGTCAAGCACGTCGGATGGTTTGTCCCCAATGTTGACCCTGTGGTTAACTTTGACGGAGACCTCCTCCGGAAGGGCATTGATTTTGACGCCACCCGCGATAATGTCTACGGCGCGGGATGTCTGCACCAAGTAGCGAGTGTAAAGGCTGTCCTTAGCAGCTTCTTCGGCCAGAGGGTCTCGGATGGTTTTCCGTTTCGTGTTTGTCAGAGTATCGCCAGCATCGGAGGACAAGAAGTGCCGTGGGCGGCTCTTGAGAAGCGCCTTCAATTTCGGGGGAAATTTGGGGCTGTATCTGGCACCACACTGCAGCTGGCCCAAGTAGGGATTTTGGTTGTACAGACGGGGCTCAAAGACATTGGCTTCAAGAATGGTGATGATCTCGCTGAGGATGCCGATGCCGGTATGGGCGGGTGGCACCGACGAGTGGCCACCGGGGGTGCGAACCACAATTTCGAGGTCGATATACCCCTTCTCAGACACGCCCGGGAGAGCGAAGAAGGTGCCCCATTTGGTTTGCAGGGTCGAGCCCTCGTCGACCAGCACGGCAATCGAGTCCTTGCCGTAGCGGTCCAACAGGAACGGTGCTAAATGGCCCGCCCCATGCGGCCCAGAGGCTTCCTCGTCGAATCCAAACGCAAGGATCAGGGTGCGTTGAGGTTCGAACCCGTGTGCGATGAGCTGCTCGGCCGCATCCAGGATGGCGGTCAGCTGGCTCTTGCAGTCGGCCGCCCCGCGCCCCCAGATGTATTTGCCGTCGAAAAAGCCGCTCCAGGGCGGGTACTCCCACTGATTCAGCGTCGCCTCCGGCACCGGGACCGTATCTTGGTGCGCGAGGAGTAGAGTCGGCCGCAGGGTGGGATTGCTGCCATTCCAGGTGTACACCAGACCGTGCGTGTTGACCCGGTCAAGCTGAAATGTACTGTGGACCAACGGGTACGTCGTTTTCAAGTATGCGGCAAAGTCGTAGAACACGTCCCATCGTGCATCTTGGCCTACCGGGCCCAAGTCGTCAAAAGACTCGGTTCGCACCTGGACAGCGCCGGAGAGATGGGCGATCGACTGATTCTTGAAGTCATCGGATGCAATCAACTCCTCCATCGCCGATAGCTTTGCAGTGCTGCGACGCGGCGACAATGGCGCCACCTGCGGGCAGACATCCTGTACCTGTCCTCGATCTCCAAGCCAGGAGGCACAGTGCTTAGTGCTCAGGAGTGTGTCGATTCCCCGGGAGAAGAAATGGTTCAGGTGCAGGACTGTTATTGTCGGTACCAGCAGCAAGAGGACGACCAAGCCCAAAGCACGGCGTGCAGATGCTCTCTTATCAGCAGAAGCCCGCGACCGAGTAGCTGCAAGGGGACCCCCGGGAAGGAGGTCTGCTTTTGCTGGTGTCATGGATACGGTGCGCAGCGAGACGTCCCAATTGACAGGGCGGAGGACCAAGGGCGTGGTGAGGGATTGAAGTGGGAGAAGGCCTGCTGAGAAGCTGGATGGCCGAGATAAACATCCCCGAGCTGATTGTGGTTACTTATGCGACAAAGGCTGACCACTCAATAGGACCCATCATTCCGTGATTACCCACTTGAATGAGCCGTTGGGCTATCAGGACTGACTGGCTTAGGGGCTTAGCCGGCTATCCTGTGGACCCCGGACCTCACGACACACATGCCAGCCCGGCAGATACGTCGATACTGTGTTAACTGGGTGTCTCGAATGGCTTTACCAAATCAATTCAATTAGCGTCGAGCGCTACAGGCCGGACCTGCTTGCCGCTCGTGGACAAACCCCTACTCTGTACTAGCAGGAGGATGCCAGTTCATCCGTTCTTTTGGCCTGCTCGGTCTTGCCACTGGGCGTGGCCAGGAGGGTCTAGGGGAGATTCGTTTCTGACTGCTTTGTAGGTTGATATCCACTGCAGTGCTGCCTTGCGGAATACCAGACTATGATCACGACAGCAAGATGTCGGGTCTAGGGCGGAAGACCAGGCTCAGGCCTGCCATATAAATGGCGGCGGACCTCGTGCCGATGCAGCTGGCATCCAGAACGTTTGCCTACCTCTCTGCAGCTCATTTCGTGCTTGACCATGGCCGAACACATTGAACCAAACCCCAACCATGCAGCTTTTACGGAAAAGAACCTCACTGGGACGTCGGTCGAGGCATCCAGGGCCTACGAAGGAGTCGATACCGAAAAAGTCCCCAGTCGGACATCGGCCGAGGCTACAAGAGCTCACGCAGGAGTCGACGTCGCCGATGTGGTCCATGTCCATGCGACGCCTGAGCAAGAGAAGAAAGTGCTCAGAAAGATCGATCTCCAGTGCGTGCAACAATGAGGAACGGCGAAAGGCGAAAGCTTGGTTCGATGGCTGATGAGTTGGTAGCATCATCCCGATCATGGCCACATGCTATATGCTCCAGTACATGGACAAGGTGACGCTGGGCTACACGACCCAACTGGGGCTACCAACCGACCTGGTAAGCCACCGACGATGCAGAGTCCAGACATGATTACGATCCGCTGCTCGCTCGCTCGCATTCGACTCGGCTAGACCCTCTCTGACGGCTACTGTGCAGAAACTCCACGGCAGTCAGTATAGCTGGTGTTCTTCCATCTTCTACTTTGGATACATCTTCTGGAGCTGGCCCAGCGGCTACATCTCGGTCCGCTTCCCCATCGGCAAGTACCTGGGCGTGTCGGTGGCTCTGTGGGGGGCGGTGCTCATGACCCATGCCGCCACTCGCAGCTTTGGCGGTCTCCTTACCGCCCGGTTTTTCCTGGGTGTCACCGAGGCCGCCGTTGCTCCAGGGTTTTCGCTGATTACCGGAATGTTCTACAAAAGGAGGGAGCAACCGTCTAGGTAAATTCGTTACCACCCCCAGCCATGCTCCTTCTGAAGACATGAACACCTCTGCTAGAAGACATCCACACACTCGAGCTGACTCGCTGACGACCACTCTCTTTTATATAGAATGTGTCTTTGGTTTCTCGGCAATGCGGTGGCCAACGTTGTTTCTGGACTGATCGCGTACGGCATCGGCAAGATCCACTCGCCCATCGATTCGTGGAAGTTGCTGTTTATCATCCTCGGCGCCGTCACTTCGGCGTACGGCATCTTCCTCGTCTTCGTGCTGCCAGACTCACCAGCGAGAGCGTGGTTCCTGACCACCGAGGAAAGGCGAATCGCGCTCCACCGCACGCTGGAGAACAAGACGGGCGTCTTGGACGAGGGCACCTTCAAGATACAGCAGATGTGGGAGGCCCTGAGAGACCCTCAAGCTTGGTTGCTGGTCGGCTACAGTCTGACTCAGAACATTCCCAATGGGGGATTCAGCTCGGTATGTCAAGAAATGCGATGCGATTCTCTCCCCTCCTCCCTCTCCTCTCCTCTCCTCTCACCTTTGATTGGAGTATGCAGTTGTGACTTCCAAAGCCGTGCTCTCCTTGGTTGAATCTTGCAATCAAACCTGACATCAACCCTCCAGTTCAG
Source organism: Capronia epimyces CBS 606.96 (assembly GCF_000585565.1). Classification (NCBI taxonomy): domain Eukaryota; kingdom Fungi; phylum Ascomycota; class Eurotiomycetes; order Chaetothyriales; family Herpotrichiellaceae; genus Capronia; species Capronia epimyces. Next base: position 889,546 of record NW_006912906.1, read on the forward strand.
CAGCATCATCATCAACGGCTTCGGCTTCAGTCACCTCAACACGCTGCTTGTCGGCGCACCCGGCGGCCTACTGCAGATCTTCGCATTGGGTTGTATCTGCCTGGCGGCCAAGTATGTCAAGAAAAGCCGCATCATCACCATGATCATCGTCATTCTATTCGCCCTGGTCGGCGTCATCGTCATGGTCACTCTGCCAAAATCGCACAAATGGGGGAGATGGGCCGGCATCTTCCTCCTCGGCCCCTTTGCAAGCAGCATTCCTGTGTCGCTGAGTCTGATCACGTCCAATGTCGGCGGCATCACCAAAAAGGCCACGGTTTCCGCCATGCTGTTTATAGCTTACTGGTATGTTTTGTCTTGTATTCTGCGAAAGTGCTGTCGTTACTTGAAGTGTTGTCCTTATTCCACTCCCTTCCAAGGACACATCAGTATGGACTAGACTGGAAGTCAGACAAGTCCGGACAAGGATAGGACAATCAGTTGTCTTGTCTTGTCACTCTGATTCCATGAATGTCGATACTCATATATCCTGATTTGAGGTCATTCAACTGTCATGTCTTGTCACTCTGACGCCATGTCGATCCTCATATCCATACTGATCTGATACTGATACTGATGACCTTGTCTGATTCGATACTCATATCCATACTGATCTATACTGGTACTGATACTGATGACCTTGTCTGACTACAGCACCGGCAACATCATCGGACCCCAGCTTTTCTTGACCCGAGAATCTCCCACATATCCTGTAAGTCATTATTGCTGCTACCGCCACCGGTGCCCGTTGGCGTTGCTATCATCATTACCCTACCCTGCCATCCAACGTCACTTAAGACGATTGTGAAGGTTTAACTCAACTCCACTTCATCCAGCCCAGCCCACTTCGGTTTACTTATCATCTTGTCATCACACAGACCGGCCTCCGAGGCGTTCTCGTCGGCTTCAGTCTCGCCATCTTCTTCCTCGTCCTCCTCTACATCTACTATACATTCGAGAATCGGCGACGAGACCGAAAATACGGGCCGGCCCCCGAGGGGCCCGACGAGTATGTCGCAGAAGAGTTGATCAACCTTACGGACAGACAGAATCCGGGGTTTAGATATACTTTTTAAGAACAGACAGAATCCGGGGTTTAGATATACCTTTTGAGAACAGACAGAATCCCGGGGTTAGATATACTTTTTAAGAACAGACAGAATGCAGGGGTTAGATATACCTTTTAAGAAGGTAGAGGGTAGAAGGTAGTAGGCAGATGGGGACGGTGACAAACTTAGGCGCCTTTCCCAGCCTTGTTCTCTAACCACAGTATAAGGCTGGTTTAGGCATACTATACACTACCTTATATAGCCTGCGCTCTCCCTGCGACCCTTGATGGAGAACATGGAACTTTTCAACTTTTCAACCTTTGACATAGTGTAGTGTAGTGTAGTATACTGTACGTAAGGTAAGTCGACTCAATCATAATACTTGGTTTTGGCCTTGACCCCCTGATCAATCATAATACTTCGCCTTGACCCCCTTGATGATTTCCTGCTCGTCCCTCCCAACCCGACTGACATTTCTCGACACACGAGCCTTGACCCACTCTCCGGCAGTCAAGCCGACGGTGCTCTCATCCTGGATCTTGGTGTAGCCCAGCCTCTCGAGCACGGGACTCTGGATCGGCACCAGCTCGGTGGCGTCCTCGGGCCGCACAAAGTACAGGACGCCGTGGCGGTCGAGGTCGGCCTGGTCGGGCGGCGGGGCGACGACGCGGTGGATGCTGCTCTTCAGGAAGCCGTTGGTCAGGAATTGTAGCGCGTCGGCGATGTTGACTGTGATGCTGCCGGGGTGTGGTTTGACGTATTTCCACTCGCCGGAGGGGGTGCGTACTTGGAGCGCGGCGACGGGTTGTCTGGGGTAAGGGTTAGTTTCTTTTCTTTTGGTTTGGTTTTGTTCTCGTTGTTATAAGGGTCAGTTTCTTTGGTCTCTCTTCTTTTGGGTTGGTTTTGTTCTTGTTGGTTCTCTCTCCCTCCCCCCCTCTCTCAATCTCTCTCTCACACACACACCCACTCACCTGAATAGTAACGTCAAACTCCCAAAATCCGTATGCCCTTTAACCCACACATTGTCCAGGCGCGCATTCGTCTCCGGAGAGCGGCGATGGTACTTCATGTATCGGAAGTGACAATCACTCTTCTCGGTGTAGCGGTGGTGCTGCAGCAGCGCGTCCTCTGGGAGCTCGAGCACGATGGCCAGGAGGACGAGCAGCTTGTGCACGATCTGGTCGTTGATGTGACGGGCGAAATGCTGGATCTCGTCCCAGTGCTCGCGGATGACCGGCGGGTGCTCGCGGGCGTAGGCCGGGATGAACTTGGGGATATTGTAGATCTCCGTGTTGTCCTTGATGCCGTCCTTGATCTCGCGCAGCCCCAGCGGCTTGTAGCCGTTGTACCCGCCGTTCTCGAGGTCGGCGCGGTACTTGATCTTTTCGGCCGTCGGCAGCTCGAATACCTGCTTACACAGGCTGAACTGCCGGTCGACTTCGGCTTGGCTCAGTCCGAAGTCGGTGATGTAGAAGAAGCCTGGAGAGTGAGTGAGTGAGTGAGTGAATGAGTCCCCTGGGTGGTTGTTGGTTGTTGGTTGTTGTCTGCTGACGGGCTACCTGGCTGTCTTGTGCTTTACAGCGTCCCTTCCCTTTGCTCCGCCTTTCTTTTGCACTCGAAGATAGAACACACATTACACTTACCAATTCGATTGACTGCGTCGGACAACTGAGCTGCCAGCGCCTCTTTTCCACCTGGCGCGTCGAACTTGGACAGATCCAGCGTCACCAGGTCGGCCCAGTCAACTAGAGAGAATCTTGACTGTCAGCTCGGAAGGTAAGGGGACAGTGTAATCATGAGTGTACAGCTGGCGTGTGAGGCGAGTACTAACGGTCATGCTGGGTTTCGGGGACTGGCGTCCATGCCGGGATGGATGCCCAGGTCTGCGTCTGCGTCTGTGAGATGGTCTCGGTGGCCATGATGGCGAGGGCGAGGGCGATAGTGGTAGTGAGGAGGTGAGGTGAGGTGAGGTGATGTGATAGTGTTTGATTCTCGTCCTAATCCCAATCTGCTGGTATTGTTCTCAAGCTGACATCAACACTCAAGGTTGAAAGGTAGACAAGTCTGGTCTATCTGACATATGTCTATCTGGACATATGTAGATCTCAGTCGGCTCCTCCTCTCGTCTCCTCTCGTTTCTTCTCCTCCCGTCTACCGAGGTCGCACCCGAGTCCGATAACCTGCCACCTGCAAATGCCCAACCACCTTACACCTTCTGAGCACAACTTTTCGGGTCTGGCGCACCGTTGTCCGAAATATGCCCCTTATCGTCCTAGTCCTAGCGAGGACCCGATGTCGCGGACCGTCCGGGATCACGCAAGAGGCTTGGATGGCCAAGTTGGGAAGTTTGTGGCGGATCTCTAACCCTGGGCGGCCTAATAGTAAATAGCGGTATCACAATCTCGCACACACCCCGTTGGCATGGAGAGTCCAGAATCCTCCGGGGGACAAGATACACCGAGCCATACGGAAGAAGAAAAAGAAACAATGCATATTACAGCAGCTTCACCTCTGAGATCCGCATCTCTGCTCTGTATCTGCTGCATGAGTTCATCGTGGTCGCAGATTGCACCATCGACCCCAACCGACAAACGCTCCACTCATACCGCCTGCTGCAACGCTGAACAGCATCATTCATACGGATACCCTCGATCCTGCAATTGCAATGGCCCCTGAGCCGAGCTCGAACTCCCACTCCCCCGCAGGATGGAGTGCATCTGGTCCTGGTACATATACAGATGGCGTGGCATTGCCTAGTGGCCCGGGCTGTTGTAGTCTGCGAGTGCCTTACAGTACAGACAGCAGGACAGGATAGAACAAGGACAGGACTTTTGACCCAGCTCTAGCTTCAGCTTCAGCTTCAGCTTCAGTCCCTGTCCCGACAGTGCTGTGGAAATACGAGAGAACGAGAGGAGAGGAGGTCAGATGTCCAGCACCACCATGGCCGACAAGATCCCTCCGGCCACGGCCACCACGGCTGCAGAAGAGCTCGGGACTGACGACCGAGGCCTCCATTATGCTCGTCGCGGCGATGCGGTCGACCAGACGTCTTCGGTCGACAGCGACATCCTGGGCTACGACGCGGACCGTATGAAGGCGCGGGCCTTGCTGACCGTGGCGGAGGAGAAGAGGCTGATGCGGCGTATCGACTGGCATCTGATGCCGCTGTGTTCGCTCATGTTCCTGTTCAAGAACATTGACGCCAACAATGTGAGAAGCACTGGACTGGCGCCTATACTTGACATGACCTGACACTTGAACCCCCAGGCCTCCAACGCTCGCATCATGAACAAAGGGACCGACCAGAACATCCTGACCCAACTCGGCATGAGTTCGAATGCGTATAACTTCATCGTCACCATCTATTATGTGAGAGGAACCCCCGAAGCAACCCTGGGGCTAAGGCTGGGCCTGGTGTTGATGGTTGTTGTAGATTCCTTACATTGTCGCCGAAGCCCCCTCGAACCTCTTCATCAAGCGGGTGCTTCCATCCAGATGGCAGTCCCGAATCATGGTAAGTCTCTTGGAGCTTCCTCGCCCTTTGTCGCTGACCCTGACCCTGACCCTGACCCTGACATAACCTACAGGTTACCTGGGGCATCTGCTTGGCATGCCATGCTGCCGTGACAAACAAGCACGGCCTGTACGCCGCGCGGTTCTTCTTGGGCTTGGTGAGTGAGACAGACAACTCGAATTGTCAAATCAAATCAAACCAAACCGCGAAGGTGGATGAACAATCCAATCAGTGCTGATGTGTTGCCACAGTGCGAAGCGGGTATGTTTCCAGGCGTTATATTACAGATGTGTTACTGGTACCGGCCGGACGAGATGTCGATTCGACTGCTCTACTTTTGTAAGTCTATCAAAGCGCGCTCTGCATTGCATCCTGTCTGGGATTGTTTTGATACGACAGGCGATCAAACGGAACCGCTGACAAGTTGTATCTATATCCAGACGCACTGGGAAACTTCTCCAACATCATCAGCGGTGTGCTCGCTTATGCCTTTGACACCATCTCTGGCCGCGGTGGTCTCTCCGGTTGGCAATGGTAAGCAAACTAAGGGTCCAAGCAGTCCCGAGTTCTCCGGCCCGAATGCGAAGGTGAAGGTGCACGATCAATTACTGACGCTTGGGCTGGGTAGGATCTTCTTAGTAGAGGGCATCGTCACCATCGTTTTCGGAGCGGCTTTGTGGTTCATCCTTCCAGATTGTAAGTCAACTCTATTCCTCCTACTGCTACTCCTACTCTTCCTATTACTCATCTCATCGTCGTTGTCGTCCTCCTCTCTACCCAGATCCTATACTGAATGAAATCACAATCACGAAAACATGGTGACAACTGACACTCCAAACTAGTCCCGAACCAAGCGAAATGGCTCACGGACAAGGAAAAGGCCTTCATCCAAGCTCGGCTGCCTGCCAATGCGCCTCGTGCCGAAGAGCTGAATTTCAACATCCGCGAAGTGTTGTCGGCTCTCAAAGACAAGCGAATGTGGCTGTTTACTATGGTCTGGGCTACCATGACCGTCGGCACCACAGGGTTGAGTTTCTACCAGCCGACGGTGATTGCGAACCTGGGATTCACGTAAGTGGCACGTCAAGTCGAGTCCGGACGCTCTCTCTCAGTATTATACTGTTCAAGTGTGTTTGGTTTCGGTCCAAAACATTGTATCAGTCTTCAATATCATACCGCTGCACTACACGGTGCTGTGCTATATGTTCTCGACTGACACACTGGCTCCTGGCCAAATATACATACAGATCCATCGCAAGAAGCCAGCTACTCAACATCCCCACCGCAGTGCTCACCATAATCATCATCGCCATCTCGGGCTTCTTCGCCGACAGCGCCTGGCTCCCACGGCCGGTACTCCCGCTCAGCATCTTGGTGGTCATCATGGCCTGCTACAGCGTGCTCTACACCTTCCCCAACACGGGCGGCGTGTACACGGCCACGGTGCTCGCCAACGCCGTCTCGTCGTCGTGGTATCCGCTGATGTGGCCGTGGCGGGTGCAGACCACCTCGCGCGCCACGGGCTCCGCCTTCGCCATCGGCTTCGTCAACAGCTACGGCCAGATCGGCGGAGCGGTCGGCGCCCAGATCTTCCAGTCCAAGTATGCGCCGCATTATACCGTGTCGTTCGCCATCGCCATGGCCATGGTCGGCGCCTGTATTTTGGTGACTTGCCTCACCTGGTGGGTCACGCGCGACACCGAGCGGCGCACCAGAGAGATCAAAAAGGCCAGGATGGCGGCTGCCAAGCGTGGCGAATCGGTTCTGGATGATGTCGATCCAGATGTGGATTTGTGGAAGACCAGAGCCGTCGACGACAAGGAAAAGGGAAATGGAAAAAGTGCCGGTGCTGGTACTGTCCATGTGTCGGAGGCCGCTTGATGAATCGGTCGAACCTGGACCTGAACCAGACGCTAAAAGGGTCGTGTATCTCGTCTCATCTTGTCGAGACCTAGAGACCTAGAGACCTGTGGTCAACATGGTACCAGACCAAGACCAACCCTGTCAAACTAGGGAGGGACCATCAGTCCTTGATTATAGTCTGACAGACAGAGTAGATGGTATTAATGGCATCAGTGTACTCTGTACTCGGTACTCGGTACTCAGTACTCGATCTAGCCTGAGGCAAGAGAGAGTGATGGTGAAGGGGTGACACCAGTGATAGCCGTGCTGTTGTGCTGACCGCCGCAAACATGCCAAGATATACCGCACCACTGGCCCATATACTCCGTAGTACTTCTAGTCCGGATCACGGAGCACTTAGTACATCGTGACGTAATCACCGAAGCGGGCATTGCGGCCGCATTGGGCGGATACTACGGAGCAGACTTGTAGAGACGTTCCTATTATTATTGCTCTTACTGTTTCCTACTCGGCAAATACATCGACATGGCTCAATTTCACCCGCGTATTCTACGGAGATGGCCCTGGCTTGCATGTCTAGACATCAGTCTTCGCTTTTAGCGGGTGACAAATCATGCTTGACCGCCTTCCAGTCGGCCAACGGAAGCTCTTGGTCAACCACCTACATACCTGCTTGGACAATGATGGATCTCATTGGCGACTGTCAACCACCTACCTGCTCAGACAATGCTGAATCTCATTGGCGACTGCCTCAAAGCCAAGCGTCAAGTGAGAGTTGATCTACTACTAAGTAGCTAGTAGCGGCCAGGATACCATCTCCAATCTGCAAGCTACGCTGTGTTTCCGGTGGGTGGGCTTGGAAGAGCGCTTTCACACCGTCTGTCATGTCGTCAGGAAACCGATATGTCCACATTAGTTCCGTGCGGTGGCTTAAGGCCTTGCCGAGGACTCTGGAAGCTGTTTAGGTTCAGGGCACGCGGGCTTCGCTGTCTATAAATACGATGCTGGGTTGCTCTTCTGTCTCGGACTGACCATTGACTGTCGGCCATTGACTGTTGACCATTGACTCTGACCATTGACTTTCAACCATTGACCATATTATACAGTGGTAGCGAACCCGCCTCCGACTTTGACGTCTGTATCTCAACCTAGCTCATCCATCATGTCAATCGCTCGAGTTTGGTTCATCACCGCTGCTCTAGCGGATTTGGGAGAGAACTCACGCTGCAAGCCCTCAGCCGCGGGGACCGAGTGGTGGCCACGGCACGCAACGCTCACAAACTAGCCGACTTGAAGGAGGCCGGTGCCGCAGTGATGAGCCTGGATGTCACGTCGCCACTGGATGAGCTCAAGAAGATTGCCGAGGAAGCACACGGCATCTATGGCCGCATTGACTACCTAATCAACAATGCTGGCTTCAGCCAGGTTGGGGGCTTGGAAGAACTCACGTAAGTCAAGTGTGACCGACCAGCATTTCGGGGTCGAGGACGAGGACGTCCCAGACTCTTCGTACAGCACAGCACAGCATCCCAATTGTAGGACACAGCACAGTATCCCAATTATAGGATACTGACATCTAACTATCCCCCATAGGCCCGAGGAAACGGAATTCCAGTTCTCCACCAACGTCTTCGGCCCCCTGAACGTCACGCGGGCCATTCTGCCTTACATGCGAGCCCGGCGGTCTGGGGTAGTGGCCAACTTCTCCAGCGTCGGTGCGTGGCGCGGCGCCGCCAGGGTCGGGCTGTACTGCGCGTCCAAGTGGGCGGTCAGTGGGCTTTCCGAGACCTTGTACTATGAACTGGCCGACTTCGACATCAAGATCTGCACCGTCGAGCCCGGCTACTTCCGGTCCAGCTTCCTCAACCCGGGCAACAAGAAGGACAAGAAGAATGTCATTCCCGACTACGAGGGAACAGCCGTGCGGAAGGCCGAGGCGTTTCTGGAAGCATATGACAACAAGCAGCCCGGCGATATCAAAAAGGGCGCCAAGGTCATCCTCGACGTCCTCACCGGAGCCGCGGGCAGAGAGATCCCCATGCGTCTCGTTCTGGGCACGGATGCTTATGGGGCCATCAAGGCCAAGTGTGAGAATACTATCGAGACATTGGACGAGTGGAAGGACCTTAGTGTCTCGACGGATCTAGAAGAGAAATAGGACCTTCAGGTCGGTCTCTTCTTCTTCCTCTTCCTCTTCCTCTAAGTTGTCTCTCTCTTTCCTTGCCACATACAGGCCTACTCACGGCTTATACCGCCATATCTGTGTGTGTGTGTGTATGTGTGTGTGTGTGTGTGTGTGTGTGTGTGTGTGTGTGTGTGTGTGTGTGTGTGTGTGTGTGCGTTTCCTCACCATCAATCAAGGGATGTAGTTGGGTTGGATAGGTAAGGTATATAGGTACATATGATCTAATAAACACTATATTAATGGTCCAACGAGTAGCAAACCCGTAAGTCAAGTCAAGTCATAGCACCGCAGTTGACAGCGAAGAACCCTCATGAGTACCTACTAGGCGTAGCGTTGCTTCAACGGCTAAGGGATTGAGTACAGGAGCTGAGCGTAAGAGCGGCGAGTGAGTACAGGAGCGTACTGCAAGAGCGGCGAGACAGGGAGGAAGGCTGCCGTGTGAAGAATGGACATGGACTGGACACTGCAGCGCAGGGAGTGACCTGAGTGAGGAAACACGGTAGATTCTATTCCGGTGTCACTCGTCGCTTGTCTTCTCGCCATCCCGTTCCCTCTTCTCATTCCAGATGACCAATGTCACCGTCGCCGCCTCTACGCCTCGGAAGACCTTCCTTGCGCAGCACCAGATTCCAAGAATCACGTAAGCGACGACTTCATTTGGTGCATTGATGGGCTTTGATTGGTGGCCTTGCTCTCAACGGCGCGACAATTCAATTCAGACTACATCTCTAATTTCTAGGTGCGTCGAACCTGCCGTGGCTCGTAGCAACGTATGAGGAGCAGTGTCTTTCTTCAGTGAACCTGCTGCCGTATTCTGCTGTCGCTGCCGTCCGAGTCACGTCGTAAGAATGCGATTTCTCCATGCTGGTTGCTACGTCATCTCTGCAATGCTCATTCCCGCCTCAGGCGACTAATGCACCCATGCATAGCATAAACTAGCCCACATCTCGTACCGAGCCAGAAGGAAATGCCTCGTGTGCTGTCAACGTCTCACTCACCCGTCAAACTGGCCAGAAAGTCCTCGCCGGGGCCGACTGTGGTGCATAGTCGGGAAAGGTCGAGGGGCTGGCAATCAGGATGATCTGTCGGCGGTTGTATCGTCGCTCGGCTCAATGTCTGCTCTAATATCGGCCAACCGGGGGTGGCCGCAAGTGCCGACGTTCGGCAGCAGAGTCAGGCACTTGAATGCCGGTTTTTCGAGGTTCGGATCCCACGTGACTTTGCCTCTGAGGAAGTTTGACTTCCTCTCGTTGCTGCCTTGCGGCTCTTTGAGGATGGGGAAGACGCAGGCTGGCTGGTTCGGGATCACGCCGGGCGGTCCCCAGCCGTGGTTAGGCTGATCGTACTGGCTTTGGTGCCGCTTAGGGAAAAAGCGGCGAGTTTTGTCGCCTTTAACAAGCTTGAAAATCCAGCCAAAATGCACGCCTTAACACCCGAGAAGATTGACAGAACGCAGCCCATATTGACGTTGTGGTTGGCGAGAGTCTGAAAGTGAAATAGGGGGACGAGGAGTCTAAGATTAGAGTGGTGATTGGGGTAGACTTCGGAGGCGACGATCCACGTCTTCAACGTCAGGACGCGCCTGAGGGTCTTTTTCGAGATGCTTTCGGACTTCTCGCGTGCGAATCGACTTCTCGGAGCCGGGGGAGTACAGTCGAACAATAATCCGCGTAACGCGCATGATTCAGATGAACGCGGAGGTTGCCGCTTGGGAGGGAGCTGTTGCTGTTGCTGTTGAAGCAGAGGTTGCGGTAAGGTTGCTGCTGTAGCTGTGGAGGACTCTATTAGTAACTGACATTTTTCAAAGACGATGAAATGGTGGAGGGTAGTAAGGGTGAAAGTATAGAACAAGAGAGAGAGTGTGTGTGTGTGAGTGAGAGAGAGAGAGAGAGAGAGAGAGAGAGAGAGAGAGAGGGAATAGGCAGGGAGATAAGAAGGAAGGGGGCGATGGGCAGGGCAGTGAGAGAGGAAGGAGCATTTCATCTCGGTCAACCACTCTTGACTAGGTATCTACATCTCGCCATCTTACCTCCTTCTATGTTTAACGCCTTTACAATCACAACCTCAACCTCAACCAAATCAATCATATTCGTTCGCTGCTACTGCCCCTTGCTCTTTGTCGACAACGACAACGACAGCGACAACGACAAACAATGAGCAGGACCCGGTCAGAAGCTCTCTAATTACATGTGTTGCTTGAACGTAACGTAACCTTCAAGCCCTTCTGACCGCCGGCGTTGATCGAAACGACACTTGACACGGCACAGCACGGCACGGCACGGTACAGCACTTGAACTGTTATTGCTCCCGATGCATATACGTACATGCCGGTTTCCATTTTCCCAGCCGAGCCTGACTCAAACCCCCATTCCATTCCATTCCTATTCCCGTTCACTGAATCTAGGGGTCTGAGCTTGAGCTTGAATTTGAATTTATTACCATGGGAGAAAGGAAAAGGGAAAAGAAATAGATTTGGAAAACTCTCTTCTTTCCTCGTCAGTACGAGAAGAATTCACCATTCAGGTTCGGAAAACAATGCTTCAATTGATGGATAGCACCGCAACCCGGCTCCGTCTCTCGGTCCTCGCCTCGTCTCTCGTCTCTCGTCTCTCGTCTCTCGTCTCTCGTCTCTCATATAATCCTTATGCCTGGCCTGGGCCTCACACATGCACCGAGTTCGTTTCAAACGTATCCATGAAATTCCAATCGATATCACCTGCATTGAGTCTCGGATGAGGGTCCAAATTGTAACCCAGTAAGGGAGTTCTCGCGTGAGGGTCAACGTGACTGTTTCCAAACCCATGTTCGGAGCCGACAGGAAACTGTTGACCTGGAAAAGCTGGTAGAAAATCTTCCACCGCGTGGGTGGGCTCGGCATAAAGACTGCTCCTCATGTTAGATGGCCAAGCCATCGACACTCCAAAAGATCCGGGTGTATCGGGTTGGGAATGTGAAAACGGTCCAGGGACTAGCGCCGGGTTTGGGTTTGATAGTGTTTGGAAAGCCGTGGGTTGCGCCAGATCCAGCTGTTGACTTGTTGAAGTTGGCATGTTGAATCTCGGTGGGGTGGAACCATTCGAATAGCTTGGCCGTGCTTGGTATGCCTTTTGCCGTTCCAGAACAGCCTTCATCCGTTTGCGAATGATGGCATTGCTCCTTTCCAGCGCCGGCATGGCGCTAGACGCCTTTTGCAACACATCCAATAGGAAACTCAGGCCTATCTTCTGCGCCGCCATCGACGGATCTTGGTCCGGCTTGTACTCTCTTTCAAACCGCAAGATGGCTATCGTGGCTGCAATGTAAACGCTATAAGCATTCAGATAGGAAAGGTGAGCAAGCCCAAAGGTATTCCCTTGCAGCATGATCAGGTCGTGGATCGCTCCCATGGCTTGGTTGCATATCTGATATGACCTGGCAGGTCCTGGGGCGTTCATTTGACGCGCCCCCAGGATCACAGGTCGATGTAGGAGGATTAGGGTGGTGTGATACAGGAGGTTGAGCGACATGATATGCACCGGCGGCGCCAAGGTTGACATTTGGTCAAGATTAATCTTGAGGTGAGACGGCAGGCATATAAGCCAGTCTCGTAGATCTCGGGAAATGCGCATGAAAGCCGCCTCGTTGGCCGCTTTGGTGTCTCCCGAATATTCTTCTTCATCCAAGTCCCGTCGGGCCGCAGCTTCCGGGGAATAAATGTTCTGCATCAGATCGTTGAGGATGACGCAGATTTTGCACAGTTGTCGAAAACAGGACACAACATAGCCGGGGCATGGGGGATAGTTCGGATTGTTGGCAAGCTCCGGTTGAGGAGTTTCGCCGTAGTAAGGTGCCCAAAGGTCGCTATCACTGTAGTCGTCCATGAAATTCAGAGGCACTTCTTCGGTATCGGGCGTGAATTCAGGCATTCGTCCAAGGTACAGCGACAGAATCTTATCCCACGTATAGCAACTCCAAAACAGACGTTTCCGGACTTCGACGTCCTCGGCGGTCAAGCTCTTCACGAATGACTGGAGTTGGTCACTAGGTAGGTGGATTCCCAAGTCGAAAGCCATGCGAAAGGCGACGCCGGAAAACGTCCAGGCTTGCGACGGCCGTCCAAACAGCACTTCTCGAGCGGATTGCTGCAGTAAGGCTTGGATCGTGGGGATGGAGCTGCTTTCCAACATGTCCATGGCCAATCCAAACCTCGCTTCGTCGGAAATCTTTTGCATGAACTCTCCAGCTGTGAGGCCAGCAGCCATGGGACTTTGGTGACGGAGGACATTTCGATACTGGGCCTGATACACGTCGTGGTTGAGAAACCGTGCAGAATGGGCGTAAATAACCTGTAGACTCATGAGACTTGGGACACGGCAGAGATCAACACCACTCTCCTACCTTCAACAGTGTCTCTGAAAAGTAAGGCGGATCTTGGGCACCCGGGGTGTTCAAATTCACCATGGCCATTCCTCGCGTGAATGCAGGTCTATAAACGAAGAGAAACAGAGGATGCATCCAACACCAGTGGTACTTGAGCAACTCCTGCGAAATCTCTTTCGGTACGTTGGCTTTGGCTGCGCCGTTTGCAATCGCAAAGCTCTCGATCTGTCTCTGGTGGGTAGCGTTCAGGATTAGATCTCGCCGCACACGTTGGTCATCTTGGACGGTTCCACTCATATGGGCTTGAGAAACCGGCGTGGACGGATGGTGTTGTGCCATGGGAGGTTCATAGATGGGAGAGGTCGAGTTGTGAAACGTGACACTTCCCGTCTCATCCATGCTGATGTCGGTCTCCCATTTGACTTGACGACTGCGGTGCGCAAGTTGGCTTGAGCTTTGTGATGTCGCTGTATCACTGGCAGGTGAAGCGGAAACGGGCTTCTTCTCATCGTGAGACGCCTGGTGGAGGTTAATACAAGCGAGGAGCACGGCCGGAGAAAGCGTCCGTACTCTACTCAACCAGACTTGGTTTTGGGCTTGCCGCAACTGGGCTTTCAACTCGTGGTTCTCCTCCTCCAGTGATCGCACATAGGCCAGTGATGGCGGCTTGTCATAATGACACTCGTCTTTGTAGGCTATGCATCTGAGGCTCTGTCAGTCTGCCTCTTCTCGGGCTTTACAATCGGGTGGGATGAACCCACGTTGTACACTTGGGTGTTTTGCCGTCGCATTTCGACTAGATACCAACAGATTAGCGATGTGCACATAGCCTCCTTCGACGGGTCCAGAACTGCGGTGAGAAGAATTGGAGACATGCACGACAAGAAGGTGGAACGGGCCAATCAATACCTTTCTTCTACGACAGCCGGCACAAGTAGATTTTCGATGCTTGGATCTGGGCTTTGCGTCGACTTCAGCAGGCATATTTGGATTTGGCCGACAGGTTTCAGTGCAGACGGAGAGGCAGAATCATGAATGAAAGCATAGTTCGAGCCTCGCAGGATAATGATGACGAGAATCGGGGCAACCTATGTTGGATTTCTCCTCACGCATTCCAGGGTTGGAGAGTCGTCAGCGAAAATCGATCCCTGGTCCGAACCCGGCATGCCTTACTCATCGAGACACGCGGTGGGCGAGGCAGTGCTCTACTCCGTAGTGGCATGCGCAAAGTTGAAGTAATATGAGTGGCAGGGGGGGTGGTAGCGAGCGGTAGCGGTAGCGGTAGGTACTGTAGTGTAGGTGGTCTGTGATCGGGGTGGCACCCTCACCGTGGTGGGATGCGAGAGGGAGGGAGGGTTAGACTTCTGGGTTCCGAATACCAGGTGAGCAACGTTAGTGGGCAAGTATTGGTTCTTTCTCTCTGTCTCTCTGTGTCTCTCTCCCCCTTTGGTGATGATGGCAATTCGCTGCGGAGAAGAGTCAAGTGACACCCGAGCCAGTCGAAGAGAGGTGGTCGGTAAGGGTAACGTCGAGATAAGCCCCGAGGTGAGAGCTGTGGTACCTTACTAGGTAGGTACCTAGTACCTTAGGTAGGCAGTGTCGACCTCGTATTAATCTCGTATTAAGCTCGTATTTACCAGATGCATATCCCGTCCCAGAGAACGGTATGAGGGGAACTTGAAGTCGATACATGAATTTGAATGGATGGATCACTACAACTAACTAGGTACCTACTACGAGTACCTAGCAGGCCTGCTACCTAGACATATCCGTAGTAGCCCGTACCAAAAGGAAACATGTGACGTATCCGTATCCTACTAGCTGTACTGACTGTGGCCTTTCCTGGTTTAGTGTAACAGGCGAGCCTAACGTCTTCGAGCAGACTAGAGTCGAACCGGCTGACTAACATGTACTATTCAGTCCATGGGTAGCCCGTTCGAGGAGCCGAAAAAAGAGACCCCGGTCGAGTCACTTCAAGTTGGGATGATATGTCCCAGACTACGGAATAAGACACCTCCCACGCAATGCTGTCGCATACATTAGGTACCTACCTAACCTTAGTACTGTACTACAGGGTACGGATACATGTTACAGCTGAGACTGAGGTAATGTAATGCCCTAGACTGTAAAGGGAAGGTGGTGACTATCCCCTAACCCCGAAGAGGTTAAGCGTGATAGCTAGCCCTTTCCAGTTTCCCACCTGGACAGACACGGCGGCGGCGGTGAAGATGAAGAAGAACACAGGCTCTTCATCCCTTGGGTAGCTATTCGCAGCCTCTGTCCACAGCAGTTGCTTTGTGGTGGTAATGGTGGTGGTCAGTGTTTAGGCCGTTTCTATTATTGTCACTCACCATGGTTCACCTGTGTGTCCTGTTCTTCGATGACCGAACTTCTTCCTGAATGGCGCATCCTCAGCCAACCAATACCGAAAGCCTTTGACCGACCGAGGCGCGGGCTATACATTTGACCCTATGAGGCACTGATCTTACCTACGTCTTTCCACTGGTCTTCGTTCTAAGGAATATTTTGGAGCGAGCCACTAGGTGAGACTACAGTTAATATTACAGGCTGCACATCACCCTGACCATTTACCTCCCTGGTAGGTGCCTGGAATGCTCTAGCAAAGGGCTCACCCGTATCAGGCGTCGCCTCAGCCTCTTCCAGTTCACGTATGCGGAACCGCTCCTGCGAACCGAGCTTCTTTGCTTCTACTGAACGAACACCCTTACCTCCACTATCCCAAGTATAGCACCAACAGCATCATGGTCGAAATAAGCACTACTGAGTACTGCTATGTCTTTCCCTGCTGCCACGAGGGAACTAACAACTAGCGCCCATGCTTCTATGGCCGGATACAGGAAAGACGTCCCTCTTATATGACCCATCCAGCCCTGCCATCTGGAGAAGCCCAGCCGAACCTCGCCAGACCTCTATTCTCTGCAGTATTCCCGTTCGACGGCATAAAAATGAGCATATTTCGGACCATGGTAAACCATTACCCGCACCTGACAGGGCCCTGTTGGAACAGCAGTGAACTGTCTGACACAGGTGAGATTGCAGACACCATCCCGCTCCCAAGGCTACCTACCAGTCACCATCCCCGGAAACCGGGTGGGTGCCGTTCCCCATCGCTCACGCCTATTGCGCGCAATCACTCGCTGCTCAGCAACCGTTCCGAACCGTGGCATCACGGAAATACATCTGCATAGAGGTGAGGCCGGAGCTTGCGTCCTGTCTCTCCACGGCCCATTGCGGTGTGCCTCTCCATTCTGACAAATACAAGTTTCCCTAGCGTCGTTCACGAAGCTTATCGCCTGTTCAAGGCTCAGCCTCCGGACTTGCGAATACCTCTATTGAATTAAGAGCTTGCCTGAAGATGTTGACGAGCTTAAGCCGGAGTCAGTCCTGCTGGGTCATTCTCTCCCGAAAATGACCACTGAGAACTAATAACAAGGGTGAGCAGCCGTTACAGGCATTATGCAGGGCTATGACAAATTGTCTATCGTGGCTGAACTGCACCGTCCTCCAGTAGGTGGGAACCTCTCGCGTTACGCGGCCTTTCGCGCAGTGCGGCAAGCACAAGATGTCCAGCTGCAATAGCGATTCGCCGAAAAGGCTAAGCGACATGATGGGAACCCCCTCAGCCCCCTCGGCCTAGACATGGACCAGCCCTCCTGTGCCTCGCAGATGGCATCGGTCACGTCTCGTTGCGTCGTCGCCATTTATCTTCTCAGTCACTTTCACAACTTCTTCTGGCAGTTGCAATACTTGCTGTTACTGGCTTTCCGTGATGATGGAATCTAACGGCTACGTGCTGCTGACCCTCGTCTACTACGACACTTCGTTCTTAGCGAGCCTTACTGGTGGCTTCATCTCTCAAATATCAACTATTATAGCGGCCGCCGGCAAACAAGGATGTAAGCTTGAATGGCAGAGCTCCATACCTGATGTTGTGCCCATCATGGCATTATCTAATCTTAGAGAGCTTTTTAGTCGGCTTTAGATGAAGAGATATCTAGGATGGCTCAGCCTCTGGAGGAACGAGGCTTTCACCGTCGGAATTGAATGCGAATGACCGGGTGAGCCTAGAGTGATCCCTGGTGTAGAGTGGCCGGTCTGGTGGCCATTCAGGCCTCTGGCGCAGAAGGCAGAAAGCAGAAGGCAAAATGCATATTATCGGGATATGTATCTACCATCTACCACTGGTAATTGCTGGATGACTTCAGACATCCTCAGGCATGGGCACTGGCACTGGTAGCGCAGGCAAAGCTTGCTTACTGTATTAACAAGTTTCTTGTCACCATTGTCCTGCAGTGGAGATGCCACCACCCACTGGCAAGATCTGGCTTAGGGGACTTATATGTTACTCCGTACACTACTAGGCGATGCCTAACGCAGTTAGCCTAATGCTTAGGTGCCTACCCGCCTATCTACCTCATACCTATAGGCTAAGGCTTAGGCTAGCTCTCCCAAGTTAGGTACATACTGTACTCCGTACCGCTCATTCACTCTTTCCGGCCCCTGTTCAACTGCTCTGCATGCCACATGGTCATAGTGGATGAGATGAGATGAGATGCCTGCTCCTCCAGACAATGCTCTCTTGAAACATCACATCACCAGACACCCTCTGTTGTTGAGACCCGGCATTTCTTTTCCTGGCTCGCTTACTGCGGACATCTGCTGCCATCTCTCAACCATGCCTGCTGTTTCTCCCGCCCGCAAAGAACCCTTGCTCGCCCGCCTTGACCTTCACTCAGACTTTCGGGCCACAAGCCTCTTTTGCCGCTCGAAAAGCTCCCTCCAATTCGACCACGGCCCTGCGAATTCCCCAGACACCCGCCCTCCTTATCCACATGACTGGGTCCTCGGTAGGAGACTCGCTACTCGTGCTGTCGCTCGATCGATCCCCTGCAGCCCTGCCCGACCGCTGCCCGCAGCGGTGACGATTCTCAACATGATCAGTATATAGCCTTGAAGCAGGCTGCCCTGAGTCAAGACAACACCTCGCCCTGTTCTTCTCTCCTCTCTCACCTCGATTCCTGACTTCTCCAGTCTGCCACAATGGACAAAGGAGGCGTGACGGAGAGGACTGACAGTGATCCTAGTACTCTAATTAAAGAAGAGACAAAGACAGCCATATGCCACAATACTATGCACGATGATCCAGAATACCTGAGCCCTACATCTCCTCGTGATCCGCAGGATCCCCTTAACTGGCCAATGTGGCTCAAGGTCAGACAGCTCCATTGACTCAAGGCCACTACTGATCTTGTTCAGTTTGTTATTCTGACCCAGACGTCTCTTCTCGCAGCACTCGGTGGCCTCAACACCGCTTCCATTAACCCTGCGTTGGTCATGCTCGCTGAAGACTTTGGCATTGGCAAGGTGCGAGCCTCGTATCAGACGTAAGCCTACGTGGGCAGGACTACTTTCCCCAAGGGTAATGACTGACACGCACGCAGAACCGTCTGCATAGCTCTCAACGGCATAGCACCATGGGTCTGGATCCCTCTGTCCAACAAATATGGTCGCCGACCTGTCTACTTAGGCACCACCTTCCTCGCCTTCATCTCTGCCTTGAGCTGCGCATACACTCGGTCATTTGGCCAGCTTATTGCAGCAAGAGTGTTCAATGGCTTCTTCCCAGTAGCATTCGCATTAGGCGCAACCACGGTCGTTGACCTGTTCCATTATCATCAACGTGGACGAGCCATGGGGTTCTTCACTGTTACCATGGTGAATGGGAGTCACCTAGCCCCTATTGTGGGCGGTCTCTTGGGCCAATATTGTGGATGGCGATGGATTTTCAAGTTCGTGGCGATCGTGGATGCGGTCATGTTTATCGTCGCTTTTTTCTGTCTCCCTGAGACGCTCTACATCAGACCGATGCCCTTTTCACCATTGGCACCGGACGCGATCAAGATGCCGATCCAACCCCTTGCTGTGCGACCTCGCTTCGACAAAGCAGTCTACTTTTCAAGTCTACGGCTCTATTCCCGCTCCCCTCAACTGAAGCTTAGAGCAAATCACTTTGTACTCCCGGCGTTGAAGATGGCTAGGTACCCTTCGGTGCTCTTTGCGGCGTTATATTACTCCACCATGTACGGATTTGCGTCCGTCCTCCCTGCCGTCACAGTCGCGGCAATCTTCTCGGAATTCTTCCATTGGGACACATTGACCATCGGTCTCACTTACGGTGCAGCTCTTACCCTCGGTGGCATTTTGGGCGAGTGCGTCTCTGGCTGGGTTGTCGATGTCATCGTGAAAAGGGAGAGGAAGCGCCTCGGTCGCGACCCGGAACCCGAGGTAAGGCTCAAAGCCGTATGGGTGGGTGAGATTATTGTTCCGGCAGGTCTTTTGATCTACGGCTTCTGTCTGCAGTATCATACAAGCTGGTATGGACCTGTCCTAGGCATGGGCATTGCATGCTTTGGTCTGCAGGTTATCACGACCACCACATACACTTACGCGGTCGATTGTTACCGAACAGAAAGCAGCGAAGTCGCGCAACTGTTCAACTTCATTCGTCAAGGGTTCGGAATGACTTTTGCATTCTACGTCGTTGACCTCGGCAACAGGATGGGATATCAGTGGTTGTTCCTGATGTTTGCCGGGGTCGGTGGCGTGCTGGCTTTCATCCCCATGCTGCTCATAATCTTGTACGGTCAGAGGTGGAGGAAGAAGCTTGGAAAGCCTGTAGGTGTCAACATTTTTGAGAACATGTTGGAGGCCGCACAAGCTCGCAACCAGTGTTCAACAAGCGTCAAGGTCTAGTCAGACAGCTAGCTGCGACGAGGTATGACTGATGATGAATGACGAGGCATGAGAGACGAGTCATAACATTTCTCCTTTGGCGGACAGCCCTCCTCTGCTCTTAGGCAGTGCTCTGAGGCAGTGCTTGGACTATCCGTGAACCTCAACCCACACGGCGCGCTACAGTACTTATTCTGCAAGGCTACCTTATGTATGCTATACCGCCCCAAGTGAGACGAGTTCCCGCAAGTATTTAATGCAAGTATTTAATATTAGTCTTCTTCATCCTTCTCTTCTTCCTTCTCCTCTTGCTCCTCCCCTTCAACTGCTGTTCGGTCAGTGACTACCTAGTATGTACTGCAACTCTAATGCCAGTCACTCGAGGCTACGCACCATGCTTTCAGACCGCATCTTGCTGTCCCGTCGGAGCCAAGGTCCATCAGCATATGATTAGCCCAGCGCCGTCCTACCGATCACGACCCCCCTCCCAGCCTTCGAATCTCGCGTTCCCGCTCACAACTCTCATTGTTCCGCGCCGATTGACCTCTGCGTCACCTTCAAAATTCTCTTCGCCTACCCGGTCGGCATCTAGGTCGTCTCTCCATAAATCATCAAGCATGGCCTGAAATAGTCCAGGTCGGTTTCTCGCCCGCCCAACATCGCCGCCGGGATGCGGCGCTTCCACTGCCCGTTGTGTGAACAAAGTCTCGTCCCTCATCATCATCCTTCGCAGCCTCATTCCATCCACCCGTACACTCCGTTGCAGTTCTCTGTTTCGTCGTTCCCTGAGACTGATGGCTCGTACAGTGGGGCTCGGTTCGCCTGCATCAGGATCCCACCGTTGTCCATCCACGTTCGAGGTGGAAGCGGACCCTACTCGAACCCTACCAGGCGGAGCTGTGTAAGCAGCATTGTGCTCCGTTATGTATGGTCTCCTAGCCAGATCGGCAGGCGTCTGTGGCTGGGACGTCGCGGGAAGTGATTCGTTATATACTGAGAACGAGTTCCCATCCAAATATCGATGCCTGTGGCTTTGTGGTTCTGTGCGAGGGAACGCGGGGGCTCTCCGGATAGGCGTCGGGGTAGCGGGCAGCCCAGAAGAAGTGGATGGCTCGTCCACCTGCGAGATCTCCTCCACCGGTGATGCACTGGGAACAGGAGGGGAGCTCGGCAACTCTTCGATAGTACCCTCTGTATAACTTCGACGATGCGTCCACATGGGTAGGAGGGAGGCCGACTCATATTGCCCTTGAGATGCATCACCAAGACTTTGGCGGCCAACTGGACTCGCAGCACCGAAGTCCTGAGATGAATAAATCCGAGGAGTGGCTGAAAAGGGTGGTGGTAGTGGCAAGGGCATATCGTCTGACAGCCCACTGATCGAACCCCTCTGAGCATCTGTGCTATTCAGTGATATCTGCCTCATCTCCTCAACAACCCAGTCTGGCAAACAAGAATGATCATAAGGCTCTTCAAATCCAGACGACCTATCCCACTCACTGGCAGTGTTGGAAGAGACAATCGGAACAGGTATATCATCCGCTTCGGCGGTATCTGTTGGAGAACTTTCTCGGGAAGCTGCTGTCGCAAATCGAAGCAGAGAGCTTTTGCGGGGTGCATGTTTGTTGACTTGCATGGCTGGTACTAGGGACACGGGAGACACAGATCTACCCTCCGATTGAGGGAGTTCAGACACGTCGCTCTCGTCGGTTTGTTCAGTAGAATTTGTAGACAGCCGTGTTGAATGGCGAGTCGACCTCTCCGCAGATTCCCACTGGAAATTAGACTGGGAAGATTGGGCACTTTCCCCTTGTTGGAGCGCTTCATCCTGCGAAGAGTTTGGAGAACGTCGGTAGGCCAATTGAACCGTACTGGAAGCAAACAATAACTCGCCGTCCAAACCACCGCCAGCCGCTTCTGAGATGGCTTTGCGATGATCCTTGAGATACCGCACGATATCATGCTTCTCAAACCCCTGTCTCAATAGGCCGTGGTAAATCTCGGCTTGCCGCAAGTGAAACTCAACGTCACTCTCCGACAGGGAGATACTGCTAGGAGGCAGGCGGATCATCGCGGGGGAGTTTGAGTAGGACTACCTTGGCCAATGCTGATTGATGGCCCACTGGCGTTCGATAGTTGAACAACCCGGGGGTTCGGAGTTGTTAACTGGAAGAGCAGCCCGGGCGCAGTCAGCTCCATCGTTGCCTGGATCTTCACCATAATTGCAATGAAGAGCAAGAACGATGTGTGATGGGGCCGTTGCCACCAGCATCTTCCTGATATCGCCCATCACGCCGTTACCAGACAAAAGGCAAGTGCGGCACTGCAGGTGCTCTGGTTCACATCGTATCCGGTGTCTTCAACCACGCTCGATCCTGTCCGAGCTCATTTGTCCTCGCAGCAACCGTCTTATATGACTTCCATAATCCGTTGCCGATAGTGGTATTCCGAAGGAGGAACAAACCGGAGAGCTCCATCATATTGGAAGTCTTGACGTAGAAAGGCGGAGGTTGCGTTGTCCTGGTGGATCAATTCACGTAAGCTCCACCGCAATCTTGGGTCAATCTGCGCCAAATCCTCCTGCATGGTTTCGAGATGGATGTGCTGCTGTGACAAGCGATGCATAGATGGTTGGCGACGATCTAGGCAGTGCAAAGTAGCAGCTCTGGGCGGAGAGGCAAGCTTCGATCTGATACGGACGTTGCCTGGCTCGAGACGCGAGACGAGAGACAAGAGACGAGGTCGGCGTTGGAGTGACTTGGACTATTTACGGCCTCCCACGCCGAACCTCCATCTTGGTTCGTCTGCAGCCACATCCATCGTCCTCTACCAAACACTGCTCTTTAACCTTCTTTCAACATTCACACGTTCGCTACATCACAAGAGCTCTCTCTGTCGACCTCCGCGATCCCTCTCTGCCTGCACCTGGCCCGGCCGTGCTGACACCCTAGGTCCGGAGCATCTGAAACCAGGCCAACTTCTCCTCGGACCCTCCCTCTCCTTCCTCGGCCTGCGAAGATATTGTCTAGGGTTTTTGTTTTTTTGAAGGAACAAGAAGATACGCACTGCTAGGCTCAATGCTGCAAACAATGAGGACTTCGGTGCCTCTGCTCTAGGATACGAAGAGTCCGTCAAGAGACACCGTCTTAGCGACAAACGGGGACGTCATTGCACATCCGGACCAAGCCACGTCGTCCACGAGTCTCAAACCTGAACAATTATGGCCGACCTCTCGCTCGGCCCGCTGAGGATTGCAAATCCTGATGATGCCTCTCCTGATACTCCGTTGCAGCCTCAGCCTGCGGTCTCGCCCTTCCTACGGATTTCACCTTTAGTCGACGCCAATGGAAGGACAGATTACCTCTCCGCCGCACCTGAACGATCCGACAGCCCTGTGTCGCCCCTCTCAACTTCTCCTGCAGAAGTAGTTCCTCCTCAGGCGGGGGCATTGTCGGCGAGCCCTTCCAGTGCTACACCTTTCACGACGTCAAATCAAACTCAGCGTGGATCAGAGCGGCCGTCACAACGGACAAATCTCCCTTACTCTTATCAAGATCAGCAACAAGCGCAATTCCCTCAATATCCGACGATGATGCCTCAGAACCTGCACGATCCCCGATCTAACGCTGGCCGACCCGGTTCCACCTATTATTCCCAGGTACCTGTCAATGGAACGGCCGGTAATGGTGTGTCTCGACAAGGTTCATATCGAATTCGCGGTGACGGTACGGCTTCGACTGGCTTCCCACAACGAACATCATCCAAGCGCTCAGGAATAGGAGATGTGGCTGGTGTCCCTTCAAGAGACGACAGTCACACTGAAAGAGCATACGGGCAAGGGCAGTATACTTCCGGCAATGCTCCTTTGCCACCCCGGAAGACATCCAGAAGCGTTCCAGGTTCCCGAATTGGTGGTACAACTACTGGGAATACGCCCCCCTCCAGTATCCCTAAATCAACACAGACACCCTTGTCAACGTCGCCTTACAACATAGAGGACCGTCCTCTGGCCAGTTCGGACGAGTGGCAGGAACGCGGTGCCGCAGTTGGAGTCAAGCGAGAGTATGATGTAGAGGGCCGGCCGGTTCTCAAAGCTGTCAAGAAGGGAGTGAAGGACTTCAATTTCGGCCAAACCCTGGGGGAGGGTTCCTATAGTACCGTTCTCGCAGCCACGGATCGACAGAGTGGAAAAGAGTATGCCATCAAGGTGCTCGACAAGAGACATATCATCAAGGAGAAGAAAGTCAAATACGTCAACATTGAGAAAGACACGCTAAACCGACTGACGGATCACCCTGGTGTGGTCAGACTCTATTACACCTTTCAAGATGAGAGGTCATTATACTTTGTCCTGGATCTGTGCCCGGGTGGTGAGTTACTCGGTGTTCTCAAGCGCATGTCAACGTTCGATGAAGAATGTTCTCGATTCTATGGCGCACAAATACTGGATACAATCGATTACATGCACAGTCGCGGGGTCATACATCGAGATCTAAAGCCGGAGAACCTACTACTCGACGAGAACATGCATATCAAAGTGACCGATTTTGGAACGGCGAAACTGCTACCTGAAAAGAAGACCAGCGATGGCAGAGTCGAATTTGAGCCAGATTCGAATTCCGAAGAGACCAGAGCCAACTCGTTCGTCGGTACCGCGGAATACGTGAGTCCAGAATTACTGATGGACAAGAATGCTTGCAAGGCCAGTGACTTGTGGGCATTTGGATGCATCATCTACCAACTACTAGCAGGACGCCCACCGTTCAAGGCTGTCAACGACTATCAGACCTTCCAGAAAATCATCAATCTTGATTACGAATTTCCTCGGGGATTTCCTGAGGTTGCACGCGACCTCGTAGAGCGTCTACTTGTCCAGGACCCTCAACGGCGGTTATCACTCGAACATGCAAAAAATCATGCGTTCTTTGCGGGCATGCAGTGGGGTCGAGGCTTGTGGCAACAGAAGGCACCACGATTAAAGCCGTACGTCCCTCCACCGATGCCACCAATCAAGTTGAATGGAAATGGTTCTCAGGACACCTACCCTCCAGACATTGCGTCTCACAGTACACACGCGACCATGCTCCCACCGAACAACCAAAAGCCGCATCCGAGAGTGATCACTGAGCTCCCCCCACCCAGCCAGCTTGATATCGAATGGTCTCCAGTCCTCACACGGAACAATGAAAGGATTCTAAAACTAGGGAACTTGTCTGTCGTCGCATCGCCGAGCCCCCACAGCCCGCACGGAAACGAAGGAGGAGGCAAGTTAGCAAGACTTTTCGGAGGGAGTACTACCAAAAAGCGGCAGCGTCTCGTCATGGTCACCTCGAGCGCACGCATCATCATCGCAGCTGCTGGTGGTGAGGAGAAAAAGTCAAAGTCCGAGATCGCACTCCTGTCACCGGGAGTCGAGTTTTCCAGCGCAACCGACTCCAAAGGAGTGACTCAGTGGATTGTGAACACGGTAAGTTCTACACACTGGCGTCAGGGCGGCAAAGACTGACTATTGGAAAGCGGGATAAACATTACGTCTTCGAAGATCCGAAGCCAGCTTCCAATGACCCCATGGCAAGTGCTGTGTCGGCTCAAGAATGGCTTGACGCATTAGTCCGCGCCCGAGAGCTTGCGGCATTTGTGCAAAACTCCAGTAGCAATTATTCAACGGATGACACTCTCACCTTGTCGTCTTCTGCGTTATCCAGTCAGGCGAATATCATCGATCAGACCACCGATCTCAGTCCTCAATCGGCCAGCCATGGACATACAGGGCGAGCTATACTACACAAGCAACATTCCGGCGGTGATGCCGAGTCGCTGAAAGGGCGAAAGCGATTCAGCAAGCGACAGTCCAAGAGCGGATTGACTGCAGTGTTTTGAAATTTTGTGCGGAAAACGAATCCGCGCCTGCGATTCCTTCATCTGCATTTGTGTGTATGGTTTTCTACTACGTCTTGAAGCCTGTTTAGCATAGCGTTGCGATTGTGGACGACGGTCAGCATGGCGATGGTGGGCGAAGGGCATGAAGAGGGCACAGAAACCCCTCCTGCTCGAGTTTGTTTGGGGTCTGCATTTGTAGGGAAGCCAGCCTTTGAGATCTAGACAGGATATATTGAACTGGAGAGCCACAGGTCACGGCACTTATTGATGACAAGGAGGTACATCCACATCGCCTCTGTAAGAAAAGATGAGTTTGTACGAGTGAGGATCTTGTCACGCGTCAAAAGGCATCAAAAGGCATCGGCGCAGGGCCACTCAACAAAGGCTCAAACTTGTTTTGTGCTGTTTTATTAGCGCTGTATTGCTCCCACAAATTATGTGTCCAAGTGACCACGAAGAACCCTTGTCACCGTGGTACTGGTGGTACTTTGGTTCAGCTTGCCGTCACGACTGGCTGACATCGACCGGACCTGCATCCAAGCTAGATCCCAAACAGGACTTCGTCTACTTCTTCATCGCCACACTGCGTCCCGCGGTACCAGTCGCTCTGGCGGTCTCGTTATGTGTAGCCTGGCCACCCGCACTATGGCGCACGAGGAGAAAAGGCGTGGAACCGCCAGCGTAACATTCTGACTCTTGCGAAGCGCGGGGATTCTCTTTCGACAGTTGGTTTAGCGCAATGGTGTAAGGACCGGATTTAGACGAGGAACGGGCATTAGCCTTCGAGAGCAACGCCGTGTGGCCTCCAACTGACCTCCGAACAGGACGTCCGAAGCAGGAAACCTCTGCAGACGCGTACTGTAGTGAGGACGGGCAGCGACACAGAACAGCATCTTCAAGATATCTACGGCAGTCTACCCTGAGTCACAAAGGTCGATTACAAGGTACGCAAGACAGTCACAAGTTTCCGGGTCCATGGAGCACCGGAGGACATGAACCAGCTCTATCCGCAGACTCTTCAGTATACGAATCCTCCAATTCCAGTCCCAATGGTTTCCCGAGCCGAACTTGCGGACCAGTCTCGAGGCCCGCCCTCTGTCGCTTCTCGAACGTCTCGATCTCGACATCACCACCATCATCGCGGTCGATCCCATTACGGGGGTACTTCCCAAACATTGCAGAACGAGTTTCCCTTCTTCGCGCAGTCGGGGGACGTGGAGATAGTGTTGGCATGTGATGGACAAGAGAAAAGATACCTCCTGCACAGGTTTACATTGGCGCAGTTTTCGGGGTTCTTCGAGGCGAGTACCAGTGATGAATGGTCCCGAAATCAGGCCATCCCGAATGTCCCATCTTTGCGGCCAGAGCAAGCTCTGAGTGCCATTGAGGAGGAGTCATCCCGCGTTGGCTCCGCCGCTGGCCCGTCGGTGCCTCATCCCATATCAGTATCATCTCCCCAGCGGAGATGGAGGTATGAGTTGGACTGGGAGAATCTCGAGGACGACGATGAGCCGATTTTGGTGCAAAGGACGCCTCAGGGTCCCCTGTTCACTCCTTCTCTACCACCGCCCCAGTCGCAGCAGCGGCCTCAAGCCCACCACACGTCCTTTTTTCGGTCGATGGCAAATCTAACCCTGCCTTATCATGGTCCGGCGTCGCAATCGACTGCGCAACTTGCGACTATACCGGACCCCGCCCTCACAAATCCTCTCCTCCGAGACTACGATAACCTGTTCCGTATCTTTTATAACTTCCCGCCTGTCCTCAACTCGACCAACATCGCCTCAGCTTACTCGGAATGCAAGACCCTTCTCTCCTTGGCGGATATGTACGACGCGCTGCCCGTGGTTGGACCACGGATCGACCACCATCTTCTCCGGTTCTCGTCACGACTTTTCAAACAAATTGCAAAGTATCCCCCTTCATATCTGAAACTCGGCTATCTTGCGCGAAGCCGCATCATCTTCTCCGAAGCCCTGACCCACGTGGTAGGACAGTGGCCTGCCGCGTTGCCCTACCTCAAACCACCTAGTCACGCTGGTGGAGGATACGAAGTCCCGCAATCCGTCATCGATCTGATTGAGGACAAAGTTGACGAGTTGGAAGAGTTGAAGCAAAGAGTTGAGACGAAACTATTCAGACTGACCCTCACAACGAGTCGCGGTGAGCGGGTGAATCCAGCCAATGACTACCTTGGTTGGCTTGCAATGAGTCTGTGGCGGCAGTGGTTGGCAGAGAACACCACGCCTGAGGTGCGTGGGATATTGAAGAACGGCCCCAGCTCGCGGCCGGGCAGTGCGACTGCAATCATTAACGTGCAGGCACAAGGGTCTATGGGGAGACCGCCGGCTCCAGGTACGGTTGCGCGAAATCCTACACAAGCTGCGCCACCGCCAGCCGTCAACACCGGTCGAATCTTTAGAATGATAGCTTCTCCGAACGCAGAGATCTATCTGCCTTACGACGAGCTGAAACGCTTTCTGAAGATTAAACCGCCGGGCCAGCCAAGTTCTCCGGCACTGTACACACGAGAGAACCTACGACGGTTCGAGCGAAAGATTGATGAGATCAAGAATGTGGCACGAGATATTGTGAAACCCCTAACAAGAAATTGCCTCGAATTAGATTTGAGAAGTTTGAGTGATGGCCAGGGTGGCGGACTAGGCTATCTGACTTGCATGCGGTGTGAAGAGGAGGATTTGCCTTGGGACATCTGAACGCTGCGACGTCTAGTATCTTGTCCTGCATTTTAGCGACAGCGTTTTGACTTGATGAAATCTCCCCGACGTTTGAAACGCGGCTTACGAACTTCCCTCGGCATCACGAGTGGCAACGAGCATTTACGAATTCCCTTTCTATGAGAAATTGCGTATGGGATGTATGACTGGTGACCTTGTGGTGGATTTTGCGAATTGATTGATACCCTGCCACCCTGCTTGAGTCTTTCCCAGGTTGGCCAGAGGAAAGACATTCCCTTGACAGTAAGCACATCGGATTACCCTCGCCATTCATATCGACCTCGCGAAATCCATCACTGCAGGAGGGAGGCTAATGGCCTTGAGGCGCTGCTGGTATATTGTCTGCTGACCTCCGAGGTATTTGCCCAGGAGGCGACCGTGACAGAAGCGTCATGAAATGGAAGAATATCTAGGCTGACAAAGTACCTGCACACATTGAAGAGCTTGAAGTAGACATACGTCCGAAAGATGGTTCGATGGACGAATGGATGTAGACCTCCATGTAGTCTGTTGAATGATATCAGGTGTACGTATTGCCAAAAAATAGGTCTGTCTGACGGGACCGAATGAGCCTTGACCACATATGATTTAGCAAATACTTGCTTTGTCAGACAATCGTCTTTTCCGTCTGCTCGCTATCCAAAGTTCCTGCCACCTAACCTCCTCGAGACAGTTGTTGTAATTATGTCGACGAAGCATTGTCTGCAGTTCGCGCCCGAGCAGTAACTCCCGCCATTTCTACCTGCGGCATGATACACTCTTGTGTTTCTATGTTTCTGTTCAAGCGAATCCCCATCTCCCTTTCCTGAAGTAAGGCAAAGCAATCAGGCACTCGGTCGCCTTCCACGATGTTGTCCTCCCTCGCCCCGTACCTCTCGAACCCACGGCAGACACTGGCCCAAGTCCTCAACTTCGCCCTCGTCCTATCTACGGCATTTATGCTATGGAAGTCGCTCTCGGTGATCGCCGACTCTCCTTCCCCGATCGTTGTGGTCCTGAGCGGATCGATGGAACCTGCGTTCCAACGTGGCGATTTACTGTTTTTGTGGAATCGAGATAAGACAGCCGAAGTGGGAGAGATTGTGGTGTACAATGTCAAGGGCAAGGACATTCCTATTGTACATCGCGTTGTGAGGAGTTACGCTCCACTGGGAGTCGGAGCAGATGCGGATGCAAGGTATGTATATGCTGCCCGGAAGAATCCTAGAATCCTTTGTCGGTGTGATACTGTTGGATGTTACCGTTGCCTGAAAATGGCCAACGCAACTGGAAAAGTATTGCGGGACGTATTCGAGCTGGACTGACACCCACCCTACAGTGCGTCTCCCAAATTATTGACGAAAGGCGACAACAACGTGGCGGACGATACAGAGTTATATGCGCGAGGACAGAGCTACTTGGACCGGAAAGAGGATATCGTCGGCAGTGTGCGCGGATATGTACCTGCAGTGGGATACGTCACCATCATGTTGAGTGAACATCCATGGCTGAAGACTGTTATGCTGGGAATTATGGGCTTGATGGTGATCTTACAGAGAGAATGAAGATGGAGGGTGCATTTGTCTCGCCCATATGGGGCGAAAGCGTGTTACTGGAGCTTGCGCTCGCCCTGCAGGTCAAATCAGGATCAGGCTTGGAGGATCAATACTCGCGCTGGAGGATGAAAGAGTGAGCGAGCTTCGTGTCACCTCCAACATGCTGCACCGCTACGACATTCCCCGATTGATTGTTTTGCTCCAGTCGAGCCTACCTACTCCCATGAGGAATAGGCGCCACGACAGTTTGCCGGTCAAGCAGCACGCAGTTGGTGGTATGGCATTGGCGAGAAGAGGTATCATTGATCGGATTATGGCCGACGAGAGCAACAAACACCTCGTGAAGACTCGGTGTCCCACCAGCCCTACGCCTCGGCCCTGATAAGATCCCTGTAAAAAGTCTGGGGCAAGACCCAAAATAACCGCGAAAGACCCAGCCTCTGGAGGGGAATGGATACGCAGCAACAAATTCGCGGATCATGGACATGTTAGTGCTGACCGTCACAATGCAAGCAGAAGGGCGGATAGGTTGTGCTTGGATCATTAGACGTCTTGGAAGCAGTCCATCCAGCACGGTGGCATCCAACCGCTGCGCATAGAGATCTTGTACGAAACCCCTGCTCTTTTGGACCTTGTTTGGCGCCGCAGGTTGTGATCGTCCGTGGTTCGTGGTTCGTGGCGGGCTCCGTCTAGGTGCCGTCGAGCTGAAACCAAAAGACTGGCAGAGACGAGTTCACCCCTGGCTAGCTCGATAAGTGTTGCGCACTTGCTATGAGCTGTGGTTGTTGCACACTTGTCTCGTCGGTATCACCCGTGAAAATCAAGACCAGGATCAAGATATCATCACAGTGGAGAGGTTCTTTGCCAGCGCCCATTCCCGTACTAATCGTCCGTGGTGTAATCCGCATGTTTGTCTAGTTACGCGACCTTGGGAGGCCTGATTGCTCTCTACGGAGGACATAATCCGCATACGGCGTACAGGAGGAGTGCTGGACCAAGTCTAATGCACGCTTGGTTGGCGCGATCAATTTCCAGGGACCAGGCCCGCTCACTTCCACCTTGTTCGGGCTTTTCTGTTGCAGCCAGCTTGCCAGAACTCAGTCGATTGTCTAGAACAGACAAACGACACTTGCCTGCCATCTGGACTATCATCCTCGTCGCTTGGGAGCTTCTCGATTCGCAACATTGCGCCGCTTCGAGGTTTGCCGATAATTCCGGGACTCTGTGGTGGGGGAATCAGCGCCGAGCGGCCATCGTTGGCCATCTACACCCCCAACACGACTTGCGCAACGACTGAAACCCGGCCACCGACCCTGATCAAGCTCCTGGCAAAGCCGCTGGCCCGTAACTGTATAAGCGTCCGTCTTTCATTCTACATTGTTTCCAGCCCGAGAGATGCCCTCGATCGGTCCAGTACGCTACAAACCACGCGCGCGGGTCTATAGCTCAAGCGGTAACCATGGAGGGCGATCGCAGCTATTCAGCATATCGGCCACCACCAAGTATTGCAGTTGAAGATAATGTCAGACTGCTGAGTAGCAAAGATCCACTGGGAACCCAAACCACCACCACCACGGCAATGGAGCGCGCTTCTTACTTTCGAGGGCGGCATTCCAGAGGAAACTCCAGAGACGAACGGCTAAGATCCATCGACGAGAGCGAAAGCATGCGGGCCGATGTGTTTGAATTGGTAGAGCCTCTAACACCGGCTAAAGCTCGTCGACCGAGCCCCGGTCCGTCCAGTGCCTCGTCAATGTTCCGCCGATTGACCACCAAATACGCCCCGTTGTCGAGATCCAACTTCCGATCCGCCAAGCGCTCGCATGGCCGGCAGTATGCTACCTTGGATGACGCCGACGCGGACCAGGTGTCGGTGGACATTTCGTCGCTAGCAGGCATGGGCTGGGAACTCACGGATCTGTCGAATGCGGACGTGGCCCTTCTTCAAGATAGCGAGACGGCATATGTGCGGCCCAGTCAGAGGAGAGGGAAGCCTGATTTCCGGTCGTTTGTCGAAAAGCGCCGTTCAGTTGGGGAAGGCATGAGAGACATTGGCGTCCAGCTTCGGCGGGATCCCACCAAGGTGGGGAGAAGTTCGTCGGGAGGAGGCCCCCGGAGTGCTTACAGCACGGGTGTCGACCGAACCAAGACGGTGCGCGATTTCGGGCAGAATCTCGCGCAGGAGAAGAACATGATTGTCGAAGTCGAGGAGGTGGTCGACTTGAGTTCTTTGGAGGGTGGTCACACCGACAATCGAGCGAGCCAGACGTTCGAAACCACGTCGGCCAGGAACAGCACCCTGCCACAACAGACCAAGAGCTACTTCTTCCCTGAGGATCCGGATATCCCCAATTGGAAGCCTCGGTCCATGAGCAGCATCTACATTTTGTGTCTCATAGTGCTTGCTTTGGGCCTGGCGGGATTCCAGGAGTTTCTGTGTCAGCGATCTCTCGAGAGCGTCAAACGGAACAGCGGGCTCCTTGCGTTCAATCATGTGGCGGAAATATCGACGTGGGACTTTTTCGCCTGGAAATGTAAGTGGTTTGCTCACCCACGGACAGTGTGAGGGGGCTGACAAGGCGATAGATCTTCCCACCATGGTCACCATCGTGTATGCCGTTCTGTTCTCCATCATGGACTTTGACATTCGCCGCCTTGAACCGTTCTACCAACTTTCACGACCGCGCGGAGCCCGGGCCGCAGCGAGCTTGAACTTGGACCATTTGACCATGTTTCAATATTTTGTCCCCTTCAAGGCGTTTCGGCTCAAGCAGTGGGCCGTCTTCTTCTCCACCACAGGCAACATTATCGCGTCCATGGCTGCACCGGCCTTACAGAACCCTTCCATGACATTTGACACCAATCCGAAATGCAAGGATGGCCCTTGTGCCGATCCCGACGAGAAGCAGTATTGGGTTCGCGTGTCCACGGTGTGGTCTCGATTGTTGTCGGCGAGCTACGTCGTCGTGGCCTTGATATTGATCATTCTGTTCCTCCAACTGCGCCGGAAATCTGGCCTTCTGAGCGACCCCAAAGGCATCGCGGGCATTGCGTCCATGGCGACTCGGTCGCACATTCTTCAGGATTTTGCCGGTCTAGACGTGGCGGACCGGAAAGAAATCCATAAGCGGCTGCAGCACCGGCGATACCTGCTGTACAAATCATCCATCTGGCAAGGTGAATGGAGTGAGACCATTGAGCCGATCCAGGAAAGCGAGAAAAAACTGACGAGTCCGCATCCGGTCATGCTCCGGACCGTGGCCGCCATTCCCTTCCTTCTATTCATGGGCCTCTTCCTTGTGGCAGTGCCCATCATCACGTTGACCAAGGCCAATGTAATTCCCAATGCAGCTCCATGGCTGCCTATTGTTGTCGCCACAGGATTGAAGTTGTTCTTCAGCACGTTTGAATCGGACGTGCGGCTTATGGAACCATTCTATCAGCTGTCCAAGGGCAACGCAAGACCAGAGAACAGCCTGACACTCGACTACCAGGCCACCGTGTATGGCTGGATGCCGTTCCGCGCGCTCTGGAAGGGACATTATTTAGTGGCCCTGGTCGGGTTTTCTTCAGTTGCGCTGGATGTCCTCACGGTGACTGTCGGTTCATTCTCTGTCAATGCAAAGGACTTTATGAGCCTGGGCGGTAAGGCGAAGGACGTGTCATTCGGTGACGAGACATTCATCTCATTCTGGGCCTCGCTCGTTCTGTCCTTGGTCATTCTAGTGTTTGTTATCTTCACGACCTCGCTGGTCTACCTGCGGCGTCGGCATCCGTTCTTGCCCCGCGAACCATCGACCATTGCGGCCGTCCTGTCCTTTATCTATGCCAGCAACATGCTGACCGACTTCATTGACACTGAGCGCCTGAACAACAAGCAGATGGAGGTGAGACTCATGACTCTGGGCAAACGATATGCCCTGGGTTGGTTCCGTGGAAGAGATGGTCAGATCCACTGCGCCATCGACGAGGAGCCGATGAAGAGCAAGTATGTGCATGGGAAGCCGTATACTATGGCACAGGCCGGACCGCTGCAGCCTCATGAAACATTTTATTCTGTGTAGACGCGGGGGTGGTGTCGCATTTTAACGCAATTTCCTGTACGCCCGGGACTGGATACGCTACAAGGCACAGGTTACGATAGGAGGATATAACGAGACAAGATATAACTGCAATGCCCTATCCACAGGTTGAGAGACCAAAGGATGGTGTTGATTGGTATATGATGATTGATCTAAGCTCAAGCTCGTTGCTGCATTCCACCTTTTTTTCTCCTTATCCTCTTGGGTGAGGCTGTCGTCATCTAATACATAACATGTCTTGATCTGTGTTGATCAAGGCTGGGGCTCAGATAAACGGGTGCTCCGTGCTGAGATGGGTCTGAGGTGGGCCAAGGAGACTGCGTAACCGCCCTTGGTCAAGACTGACGCTTTAGTTGACGCAACAGAACAGGGAACCAGATATGGGAGGTCGCGCATCTGGCGGCATTCGAAGGGTACGATAGGCGACGGGAGGAGGGATTGGCAGAGAGCCCACAGGGTTTCAAGGTTCCATCCAGATGCCGTGGACGATGGTGGATGGTGGGTGGGTGGTGGGTGCAGTGGTGGGTGGATGGCAAACAGCAAAGGATCGCTGCGGTGAAGATGCGCGTCTTGAGACTTGATCTCCACCAAAACGCCAATGACGTAGATGCAACGAAATGCGGCATTCAAGCAGAACAGCAAGCAGAAACCCGGTGACAAGATTCTGTATTTTGTCTCTTTGTCTGATACTACCTATACTACTGAGGCTTGCTCCAAATCCAAGATTATTCTCTGCAGACTTTTGCAGCAGGCATTACAAGACTAACCACTCTATCTCACTTCCTCCTCTTTCTCTGCTCGTCACGCTCATATCTCCCCCCAAGATGCCTGCGCCAGGCTACGTCTTCCGCGATGGAGGCACCACGCCTCCTCTGGAAGAGAATCAGGGGACTGAATTTCACAACCGAATCACCAATGCAACTAGACCAGTGACTGCCACTTCCCAGGCCCCTTTGGGTCAAAACACCACGACCAGCCATCAACTAGCCACGGCAGAGCATGAAATCCAAGGGGCTGCTCAAAAGGCCGGTAAGGAAGACAAAACAACGAATCTAGGATGGCAAGCCAACGCTGTGGGTGTAGATGTTCTGGTGGGCGGATTGTCCAACGATGATCTGTGGACGTTGGTGAGGAGATTCAACAAGGCAAGTATGCTCCCGTCGGGGCCCTAGGCACCTTGGTTGGGGTGGCTGTGGCTGTTGGAACCTACACTGACCGCACATGCTAGCAAATGTACCATGTGAAAGCCATCCCTGAAGCACCCCCAGGAGGGCTCGACCTCAACATCGCCGACGAAGATGAATTCTCCCCCGACAAACTCCGATCCACCCTTGAACGTCTGTACATGACCGTCATTGTTGGCCTGATTGGGTTTGGAAAGCACATCGCAAGATTGCGGTCATGGAGGGAACCCCGCCGAACCGTCGCTTTCGCCATGGGATACTTTCTGGCCTGGGTACTCGACCTGCTCGTGCCAGCGTCGCTCACCCTGATCATTGTCCTCATTACCGTACCTAAGGCTCGCCACATCCTGTTCCCTCCGGCTCCTCTCGCTCTGGTCAATCACAAGAGCGGCGGCATTCAGAAACCAAAGGCCGGGGTGTTAGGCAGTCACGACAGCGTCACTGGTGCACCGGAGAAGTACAAGGGCGAGGCGGTGGAGCAAGAGGCCAGCAATCTGGTGTCTGGCATCGCGTCAGTGGCTATCTCAAGTGCTGCTGGACGTCACGATCAGGCCAATCCGGATGAAGAGGGTGGCAGCAAGACCCTGGACGGCTCGGTGCCTGATCCGACCAAGATAGCCACGGCTGCGGCAGACGCCTCATCCTCTGCACAAGGTGGTACGCCGGAAGCAGCTCACGACAAAACCAAGCAACCCATGGAAGAGGCTGTTTGGGTCCAGATGCGTCCTGCGATGCGCGCCATTAACGATATTTCAGACATGTGGGAGCGGTTGGCCAATGCCCTGTCGCCGACTCCCCCGTTCTCGTCTCAGAAGCGTCTGCAACTTGCGGCGATCTTTGCGCCTCTCCTTCTCCTCTCCCTGTTCACGCGGCCGGAATGGGTGATCAAGGGCTCGACCTTTTTTGGCGGGTTTGGCTTCTTCTCCGACCCCTTGATGCAACGAGGCATTGCGCTGTTGAACGAGAAGATTCCAGACTGGCCCAAGTATTTGGAGCTTCGCAACACCCTCCTCAAAGGCGTGCCTACGAACGCTCAACTGACCATTACGCTGTTGCGGCTGGGCGAAGCAAACCGAGCCCCTCTCCCTCCGGCGCCGAGCTCGAACGAACCTCTGGCAGACAAGGCGGCCGAAGTGGACAAGGAAGGTCTCACCGCCAATGGACTGGACGCTTCTCACTCGGAGATTGAAGACGCCATCACTGTGGACAAGCCTGTGAACGGCGAACCAGGCAATGAAGATGCAGAGGGTAAAAAGAAGAAAAAGGGCGGCATCGGGGCCAAACTCATGTCAGCGTTCAAAACCACCACGGCGGGCGGGGTGGAGACAAAGCTGACAGTGGATGGAGTCAAGGCCACGCTGGGATCACATCACGCCAAGGAGAAGTTGGGGGTATTGCCTACCAAGAGCGAGATGAAGGCCAAAGCGGTGGAAGGACCAGTGGAATATCTGGGTCGATACAACGGTCGCAAGGGAGCGGTGTACGTGGACAGCTCGGTGTCTCCGGCCAGTGGCAACCGGCCCGCGTCACCGTGTATCTACTTCACCTCGCATCTGGATGGCGACGAGGCGGTGGAGAGTATGCCGCGCGATCCCGCGTGGGCGGTGTCGATTACCGACCTGGCGGAAGTGAAGAAGATTGGAGGGTTAGGCTGGAAGGGCAAGATTGTGGTAGGCTGGGCCACGAGTCGCGAAGTCAAGGACGGCATTGAGCTGGTGACCAAGGCTGGGCAGCGATACCGGGTGATGGCGATCAAGGACCGGGATGCCTTGTTCAACCGAGCGATCTCGATGGGCCAGCAGGTGTGGGAGAGTTATTGAGGGTGTTCCAGATTGATATCAGTCGATGTAGGGATACGGACCCGGAATATCATGTATTATGTATGGTTAGGAGGGATATGAGGACATCCTTGAGGCTCACCCTAGTACCTACTCTGTAGGGAGTACGGAGGTACATTGGTACAACCTTCAGTTGTTGACGCCGGTATGACACTAGAGGCTTGGTAGTCAGAGGTAGGGGCGATAAGCTCGTTATCGCCGTGTTTAGGGTTAGGGCTAAATCGACGTCTTTCATGCTCTCAGCGCCCGCCGCCGAGTCTATCGATAAGGTACCATGGCCGCTATTCTCGCTCGCCGGAACTCTGTAGACGACATGCCATCACCCTCGCAACTATAGAGATTATCGATCCCACGCCCCGACAACACTTGACGGCATATTGGATGCGGATGCGGTTGCGGTTGCGGCAAAGATAGACAATGGAGAAAAAGGTCATCTTCACCGACGCACCGGTAAAGGCTTCAAAGGTCCGGCCTGCAGGTGCAGCCCTCGTGGAGACGGAGAGGAACCCATTGATGGCGTCGACGAGCGCCAGGTCCGACGGGAAGCTCTGAAGGCGTCCTTTGGCCATGGTAGCCCTGGCTCCTCGGTTGCCTGAGGCTCTCACAAGATACCTAAGGTGAGGGGTGTCAGCCTATCCGTATAGGGTGATGAATGGTGTTCAACCTGGCAAGATGACAGATGGCAGATAGGCATGGGATCGGATCACAAGGCACTGGACCTCCGAACTGCCAATGGTACGGAGTACTTTGTACTTTGTACTTTGTACTTAGGCCTAGGTCCCCCAGTCAAGTGTTGCCACGGTTCCAGCCTTTTGTCCCCCAATCAAGTGTTGCCACGGTTCCAGCCTTAGGTCCCCCAGTCAAGTCTGGCCACGGTTCCGCTGCTCCTTCAGCCGCATCACATGATTCGAGGCATCAGATGCGGCTGAAATAATGTGATGCGGCTGAAGGAGCAGCGGAACCGTGGCCAGACTTGACAGGGGGACGGCTTAGGCGGCTGGCTGGATTGGTCAGCCTGGTTGTCACGTAGGACAAAGCCAATCATTGGGATGTTGGGAGTTTTGTCGGTGAGCCATGTCTCACGGCCAACTTGTGGAGCAAACCGGGCGTTCAACAGTCCAGGCCTGGCCCCAACATGCTTTCTGGCCCCTACCATGGGCGTGATTGGGGGATGGTTGGCTGCATTGGCGTTCCAGGCCAGACGTTGCCAACTTGTGGCGCAAACCGGGAGCTCAATAGTTCAGGCCTGGCCCCTACCATGGGCGTGATTGAGGGATGGTGGCTGTATTTGTATTCAAGGCCAGACGTTGAATCCCAGTCTTCTGTCTTCCCCTGCACTCGTCCCTCTTTTCTTTCGCCTTGAACAACTTGGTGCGAGCTGTCTGTGGTCAGGATGGAAGCCAACCGTCGGATTTTCATATGCCTGGGGAGGACAGGCACAGGGAAGAGTACCTTTATTCGTGCCATGGGTGGCAATGTTCCAGCAGCCGAGCTTGCCGACGTCAACAACGGCGATTCCGTCACGTCTGCGGTCGAATGCTACAGAACCCAACTTGATTTTGGTGGCAAGAAACCTGTGTAGCTCGTGGATACGCCTGGATTCGCCGATTCCCGAGCACTCGATACGTCCCCTTTTGACAACTCCAGATCCCTTCGGCGGTCCACAGTGAAGACCACACCAACGTGTCGCACGCGAAAAAGTTGATTCTTGCCTTCCAAAACCAACGCATCACTGAATTCAGCGGTGTGTTCTGGTTCGTCGATACCCCCAAGGCAGGGGAAGAACTCCGGGAAGAAGCGGCCTTCATCAACAAGCTGGCCAAGCCTGAGAGCAATGGACATGGCTTCTGTATCTGGAAACACGTCGTGGTCATCCTCAAAGGCATCGGTGGGCTTGGAGGCGCTCGAGAGGCCGTCTCCCATGCGACCAGAGATAATACCCGCGCACAAATTCTGCGTGGTGTGATTGTCTACATGTCGAGTGCAATTGCAGGCGTCACTGTATCCGGAGGCCGAGTGATTCATATTCAGCAAGATGAACATCTCGCCGTCAGCGGAGACCCAACTGCTGCTGGGGCTCTACTAACCGCCAACTTCGATGCCACGGCGTACATCAAGGTGAGTCGAACGAGTTTCCATTCGGTAGACCGGGCACAGGCTTACTCTTAGCACAGTGGATCGAGCAAACAATGAAATGTAAACGCTGCCTGCAATCTGGCGATCCCCGCGCTTTCTATGCTTGCCACGCCGAAGTCGAAAAAATTCATCAACATATCCCTTACCATCCGGGAAACCTGTTACAGATGCACGGAGAGCGAGATGTGAAAGATTTGGCCAAATCCGTGGGTAAAAAGATGGCTGCAGTGGTTGCGGTCACGGCAGCGGTGACTACGGTTGCTCTTCCACTTGTTGTGTCTGTCATGTTCCCCCCCCTCGCACCCGCGCTTGTCGTCCACTTAACCATCACAATCGCCGCCACTGGAGCAGCAGCACCGATCGCTGAAGCTCTGGGGAAGGATGCCTTTCCAGGGATCAAGTCGCGTATGCCGTTGGTTCACCTCACTCAGCTCACTGAAGATAGGATATCCAAGGAGTTATCTGAGAAGATAACCAAAAAGTTATCTCAGAAGATAATCAAAAAGTTAACTGAGGGCACGTCCGAGGACTCGTCGGAAGAGATGTGCGAACAAGTGCCCAAAGTGTTATCTAGGAAGGATTTGAAAAAATTGGCTCGGATGGTCGAGAAGAGGGTCACGCTAAGGGGTAAGTGTGAGGATTGCGGTCAGAGGGCCGAAGAAACAGTGGGATGCTTTCTTTACTGGACATGCTGCCCGGAACGGCATTAGGCCAGAACGACAGCGACTGCAACAAAGCATAGGCAGCTAGGCGGAGGTTGTTCTCCAGATTGTACAAGATGTCACAACCCTACAGGACCAGAGTGCACCATCTCTTGTTTGAATTGCAAGTGGACGAACGACGAAGACAACCCGGTCAAGACCAATGGGGCGTTGCGCTGCAGGGACTATAGCGTTGAGCATATGCTGGAGATTCAGGAGTGAATCAATCAGTGGTACGGAGTACGGAGTACATGGACTGTGACTATGGCATACGACTACATAGTATCCGACTGGACGACGCCGGCATATAGAATATAGATCTAGGTAATTCATTACCTCTACATGTAGGTAGTATGATTCCTGAAGCGTGGACTTTTACAGAACGGAATGTGGCCATTGATCAGTAGGTACCTGAGGTAATACTACCGGGGTAGTCAAGACCTTTGAAATAACCACGACAAGCCGTGAACCCAGCGAGCGTATAGGTAGGCTTAGGGGCCCTAAGGCCTTAGGAGCCTCCTAAGCCCGAGATATAGGCTCTCTAGGCCTTAGGCCCCGTCAAAGCGGCGAGGGATCGGCGCGGCTCCCAGGGACGTTAGGCTAAGGGTAGTACTAGATTGGTGCCTAGCACCTGCCTACAGATAACAGATAACAGCGGTCGTGGGCCCTAAGGCGCCGCTTTTGGCCTCCTCCGCACCTGGACGCGCAGCACAGCGCAGCGCGGCGCAGCGCAGCCTCAGGCCCGCCAATATCGCAATCTCACGCAGCCTCAGCCTGTAGGTTTGAATATTAGGTACGTAAGGTATGATTACGGAGTACCTATGCCATACATACAGACTAGGAAAAGACTCGTGTGAGTCGACGGCTGGCTTGAATCATCTTATCATCTTTTCACCTTTTCTCCCACCGGCAATGGCTCGCTCGCCACCATCTCATCAAACGAAGCCTAAGCCTCAGGAGCCGGAGCCCCTGTTTGAGCATGCTGTATTTGACGTGACTGGGTGTGGAATCGACTGCATCATCTCCGTAATAATAATACTACGTACTACGTACTCCATACTACCTTACGTACTCCGTAATACTAATTCTTCTCCTCTTGTCTGGCCTTTCCTTCCAACCATCCATCTATCCAGTCAATAAGGTCCCCTGTCCACTGCCAGTATCTACTACTCTCTGATCCCTGGCTTTCCCCTGGCCGCCCCTGGAATTTAGCGAGATATCAATGCCTCTTTTGAGTCAGTCGGCGATGCTCCAGCACCGATCTGGCAATTGTCTGCAGCCACGCCACAGGCCGCCGCTGATTGCCTGCTCGATCCGCGCGCTTCGAGCGTCCACCGGTGGACCGCGGCCGTTATCTCCCAATCTACCAATCTACCAAACTACCAGTCTACCGCACCATGTTCTTTCGAGGATAGTACTCCGTCCTAGGTCCTCCGTCCTTACTCCGTCCTGCGTTGCAGCATGCCGCAAGCCACAAGATATGGATGGTAGATACCAGATACCAGCTACCAGCTCTGGCTCTCGACACTGTACTCCGTACTACGTACACGCGGCTCCTATACCCATGCCCATACCCAATGCGACCCCTGGACCGAGGGTGGATCTCTCCCCTCGAAACCTTGCTGCTCAACGCTTGTTCCAGTACCAACCACGTACCCTCGCAGACCCTTTGACCTTGAACCCTTGACCCTTGTCCCTTGACCTTGGACCTTGGAGCACTGAGCACTGAGCAGCCGGGAGCACATGTCGCGTCGTGTGCAGTGTGCACGGTGGGTGGCGATCGATCATGGCCACTGCCAGGGCACGCACACTCAAACACGAAACTAGCTGTGAACGACGTCCTCTGTAGTCATACACACAACACTCCCCTGTTCATCTGGCCGGGCATGAGTTGTGTACAGTTACAGTATTAAGCTGAGATGCCCTGATCCATCCCAGTCCTGTTTTGCCTTGCCCTCTCTATCTTCTCATCGCTGGCTCATGGCCATCCTGCCGACGGTTGCCTCATGTTTCCGCCGCTCTCTCGTGCCGTATGCGTTCCATCTGGGTGGCCTTAGCGAGCCTCGGAACCATCTTTGTGTCTGCGTC
Organism: Capronia epimyces CBS 606.96; assembly: GCF_000585565.1. Classification (NCBI taxonomy): domain Eukaryota; kingdom Fungi; phylum Ascomycota; class Eurotiomycetes; order Chaetothyriales; family Herpotrichiellaceae; genus Capronia; species Capronia epimyces. Next base: position 931,490 of record NW_006912906.1, read on the forward strand.
TGCTCGACAAATCCCAATCACCCTCCAGCCATGTCCATGTGTTCGAGTCAGTGCATCGAGCTCCTCGTATCTGGCCGCCACGCCCACAGGTATGTACAGAACAGAAATCAGGAAACAAGAAACAGGAAACCCACTGGTCCCAGCCAGAGACAAGAAACAAGAAACCAGAGACCAGAGACAAGAGACAAGAAACAAGAGACCATGGTAGCTGACCCCAGACCTTTTACTAGCCACCGCGGCCGTGGTCGACGGCCGGCTCTTCCACGAATGCTTGCAATCCATCCCCATCGACACCCGCGCCGCCCTCGACCTTCTGCACGCCTTGGAGCCATACATTGAACTCCAGTCGACCTTGGCATATCTGGCCCATCCACCGCCCGACTATGCCTATCCCGCCGTCGACATCATCGCCTCTCTGCACGCCCTGGCCGGCAATGTGACGGCTGGACGGTATGCGGCCGAGTATGAGTTCCAGACCGACCTGTTGCGCCTCTTTCTGTCCGCCCGGGACGGTCACTTCTCCTTCATTCCCGACCTCTTTGGCGTGGGGGCGTTCAAGATCCCTCATGCCGCGTTGGTCTCGCTTTCGCACCCGTCGCATGCCGCTGGTCGAGATTCGCCTCGAGTCTATTTGAGGTCGGATGTGCTCGACACCACGCCTGACGGCTTCGTCTTGCGGGAGAGTGAGTGGGAGACGGAATGGGAGAGGGCAACGGATCCTGCTGGCCTAAAGGACTCGCGTCCCCCCTCACATGTGGTCAGCGTCAACGGCATCCCCGCCCTCGACTACCTGACCGCACGAACCGACGAACTTCCCTTCCACGACCGCGACGCTGCCTACAACTTCCTCTTCTTCGAGAGTGCGCATCTGGTGCAATTCGGCTCCAGCGCGGCGGATGGTGGCTATACCGATGGCTATGGCGATGGCCATGGCGCATTCGTCAACCCGGTCTTCTATCCTGGCTCACACACCACCCTGGGCTTTTCCAACGGCTCCATCATCAGTATTCCCACCGTCGCCGAGATCTATGCCAGTTTCGACAATGTCACTGACGGACTCACTGCATACACCCGGTTCTGTGTGCGAGACAGACCGGAGGACTCGGCCCCTTTACAGCCAGCCATCGATACGTCACCAGCATCAGCACCAGCATCAGCACCAGCATCAGCACCAGCTCCATCCTCTCATTTCTATCCCTCGCCCGTCGTCGCCGACGCCGGAAATCATGTCGCAGGCTATTTCCTCGGCGACACCGACACCGACACCAACGCCATGAACGACACCGCCGTACTGTCGATCCTCAGCTTCGATGCACAGACCGACCCGACCGGGTTCCAAGCCACCGTCGCCACGTTTCTCGAAAGATGCAAAGCTCAAGGCAAAACCAAATTGATCATCGACGTTTTCGCCAACGGAGGCGGCATTGTCGAGTTGGGACTCGACCTGTTCGCACAGTTATTCCCCAACTTGCAACCCATCTCCCACGCCAACATGCGCGCATCCCCGGTTCTCGACAGTCTCGGCCAGGCGGTGTCTCGACTTGGGGTCGGACTCGTCGACGCTCAGTTCGGGTCGGGAGATCCATTCGACGTCCGCTCGGCCTTACAGCCCGACGACTCGCCCTGGTCGAACTGGACTCATATGTACGGGCCAGTGTCGGCTTCCACTTCCACTTCCCCTGCCAACACTGATGGTGACGGTCGAGATCGAGCCCATTGGCCCGCAATTCCAGAATCCAACATCACGTCACCAGTCGCAACCACAGAGATGTTCAAGTTCACGAATGTCTTCCGACCTGATCCTGCTCTGTCCGCACCGCCGGGCTTTCACATGACGCTCTCCGCGTCCAACGTCAACACCACCTCGCCCGTCTTCGATCCGGAGAATATCGTTCTTCTGACCGACGGCTACTGCGCGTCCACATGTGCCATCTTTGCCGAAATCCTACACACCCAGACTGCGGGCCGCGTTCGATCGGTTGTCGTCGGCGGCCGACCTCTCATTACCGAGCTGAATGGGGGGGAAGCTTATGAGCATGGCAATGACCGAGACCACGACCGAGTCAAAGATGAAAGTGACGTGAATGACTACTCGCAACCTGCTCGTCCGCCGCCGCCGCCGCCCATGCAGGCTCTCGGCACAACCAAAGGCCGCGCATTCTGGTCGTTCAGCTCTATCTTGTCGACCGCCCAGACTGCTGCGAGGGGGGGAATGAGAATGGGCGTGCAAGTGGGAGTGCAAGCGAGAGCGGAAGTGGGAGTGCAAGCAAGAGCGGAAGTGGAAAGGCAAGTGAATGGGGAGGAGGAGAAGGAGAAGGAGAAGGAGGGAAAGGAAGACTATACAGATGCAGATGCAGATGCACATCTCCATCTCGACCATAAACCCAGCCTGTCGCCACTCCCACCCGCACTCGCCTTCTCACTCGCTCGATTCTCCGACCTCCCACTCCGACGGACATTCCAGCCCGACGTGGCTGGGGTCAATGGGATGAATCACATCCGGGTCAACAATGACAACGGGAATGGGGATGGGGATGACGATCAAGACGACAAAACCAAACCCGCCCCAACCCCCGTCCAGTTCCTTCGCGAACACGCGGAATTTCGCCTCTTCTTCACGCCGGACATGCTGCTCAGCCAGCAGCGGGTGTGGGAGCGGGTTGCTGATGTGGTTTTTGGGAAAAGCGACGTTCAGGGGGTGAGTGAGGGAAGGGAGTGAAAGGGAGGGAAAGTGAGATGCGACATGCGAGATAGGAGATACAAGATGCGAGATACAATGACTGAATGAATGAACGAATGATTAAACCCTCTAGGGTGACACACTCAGACATTGAATCAATAAACCCCCTAAGTGACACACTCAGGTCGGCCCTAGGTACATATATACTACATACATGCCCAGTACTCCTGTAACGTGATATTAGATTAGGCTGCTGGGCTGTTATACCGAGTCTAGATAGATACCTGTAGGTAGGGACGTACTATACCTACCTACCTACCTTTCTTGACCAATTTGGCATGGTGATGGTACTATACTGTGTATATGGGTTCTACTTGATCCTCTGATTGACTCTTTACTATGACCACGACCCTGACCACGACCTTGATCCTGTCAAAGGTTGAAATGTTCCATGTTCTCCATCAAAGGATCGCAGGCGGAGCGCATACTAGATAGTATAGGGTAGCCTAAACCAGCCTTCTGGCTAAAGGACAAGGCTGGGAATGCCTAAGTTTGACAGATCCTGACTCTGATCCTGACCGCAACCACATCTTCTCGAGCCGGCAGTCTCGTCCAGTCTCTTCCAGTCTCCTCCATCTCGTCCATCTCCTCCAGTCTCGTTCAGTTTAGTCATCCCATAGCAAAGCAACCCAACTACGTAGTGTCAAGCAAACGGCCCCGTAACCCCATCGCACCAATCCACCAATTTCTTCGCATTGCCTCCCTCGCTGGCCGCCTCGACCAACAGATCTTTCCGCAGACGATTGTCCTTCCGGCCCCAAGGGACGATGTAGGCGCCTTGGTCGGACTTGAGCGTCAGGTCGGGCGACAAGCCGGCAAACAGCTCGGTGTAGGCGCCGTAGACGGTGGGATAGAGCAGGACGTTGTGTACCAGCCAGCCCATCCAGGCGGGCCAGTTGCTGTCGGTGTGGCGTTGCAGTTCGGACCTGAGGTTTCCGGGGTTGTAGCACTAAAGGGAGTTCGACGTGTTAGATACAGGAGCATTCGACGGCGTGTTAGAAAGGGACATTCGACAGCGTGTTGAGTTAGATAAAGGAGCATTCGACAGCGTGTTAGATCAAAGAGCATTCGACAGCGCGTTAGATACCACTATATAACATGCTTGCTTGTCGGTGGGTAACGGGTAGAGGGCGCCTTGGCCGTGTGTGAAATACACACCCCTGTGTGCGTTTCACCCGTTATCTTGTCGGTGCAGGTGGTGATGTCGACATCGACATTGATGGGGGATCTGATTAAGGAAAAGAATGGGAGATAATGTACGGGTGTGGATGGGAGAGGCAGATGGCATAGGGGTAGCATAGAGCTGGTAGTTTTAACGCAGAGCTGGTGGTTTAACGTAGAGCTGGTAGTTGTAACAGACTCGCCCGGGGCACTGTACTTACATTATGCAACACACCATCAGTCTCGCCAAACCGCCTGGCAAACTCCCGGGCAAAAAACCAATTGGCAGCCTTACTGACGCCATAGATGGACTGGTGGCTGACGCCGTCGTCGAGCGTATCCTGACCGTCGTTGCCCTCGGTCTGGTCCTTTTTCCACGCCACGCCGCCCTTGGGACTGTAGAGCACGACCGCCAGACTGCCGGCCCAACTCACGCGGACCGAGCCAGCCGGTTCGGCCTCGGCGGTTCGTTTGAGCAACGGCAACAACAGCTTCGTGAACAGGTACGGCCCGAGCACGTTGGTCTGGTAGGTCAGGTCGAGGCCCTGGGCGCCCTTGGAGCCCGCCGGCGGGAACATGACGCCGGCGTTGTTGTTGAGCCAGTGCAGCTTGGTCTCGCGGGCCAGGAAGTCGTCGGCGCTGGCTTTGATGCTGCTCAGGTCCGACAGGTCCAGGTGCAGGTACTCCAGCTGGCCGGTCGAGGTCGGGTGGTCCTGGCGGATCTGGTCGATGGCCGCGCGGGCCTTGGATTCCGTCCGCGCCGCCACGTAGACTTTGCCGTTGTGTCCGTACAGGATGCTGGCCAGCTGGTAGCCGATTCCCGTGTTGGCGCCCGTGATCAGGAAGACTTTGCCGCTTTGGTCGGGTAGGTTCTTTTCCGTGAGCTTGGGCGCTGGGAGGCGGAAAGACTGTGAGTAGAATGCGCCGAGACGGTAGAACATGCTGGCTTTGTTATCGGAGACGGTGTTGAATGTGACAAGGGATGAGTGAGATAGAAGACCGCTTGGATGAGTGAGTGTTTCTATTGGGTTGGTATGGTTTGATTCGAATTGTAGTATATTGTTCTGTAGAATAAGTAGTGTAGTGTACTGTAGTGTAGTGTAGAGTAGTGTTCAGTGTGGTTTAATGGATAAAGAGAGAGCAGACAAGCAAATCCAACCCAATGTATAGGCACTGTCGGGTGGCGTATGTAGACGAGATGAAGATGTTTTAGCTTAGCGGAGGCCAGGTCAATTCGAACTTAGCAGTACTCCTCAATGTGTTCTCCGTACTATTACTTCTCAGCTCGACTTGCAGCAGCATGCCAGATCCAAGGTTCATATATCCGTATATCCGTCCGTACTACGCGGACATTGTTGGCGCTTGCTTTGCCACCCCAGCAGTGAGTGACCCGTGCGGCATCAAGCACGCACGCAAACACTCCGTATTCGGACATAGACCTTTTCGCAGAGAATATCTGCCTGGCCCTTCCTCTGGACGCTGCAATTGGCCGCGGCTTGCGACGAGGGCGAGTTTGAGGGCAAGGGAGAGGTGATGCGATGCCGGTGACTGAGGTGATTGATATGTGCAATTACGGAGTCAGCAGGTATCAACCCCCAGCCGGTCAGTGCCTTGCAGTAGCGTCGAGCTTGGTGGTGAGCTTAGGGAAACCAGTAGACGAGTAGGCGAGCAGTGATGCGGTGCTGTGATTGGGCTGGACGCGCCAGGCTGGCTTCGTGGAGCCCGCCGCCTCATGCAGCAGTCCGGGGTTTACGGAGCAAAGCCAGCAACATGCATGAATTCAGTCGCCGCAGCCAGAGTTTTCAACGTGGTTCTGGTCCTGATCGATTCTAGCGTCGGGGACTCTCCGGAGCCAGAGACAGGCCGTCGAGATTCTGTAGCTGTGTCCTCTGTCTGCGCCGCGGATGAGTACGGCCGTAGTGGTGCGGCGTAGATGGCATAGCCAGAGCCGGCGGACAGAGGACGGATACTCCATACAGAGTACATACATACCACGATGGCGGACCACTTGGGTTGTAGTTTGTGTGTATCCGTATATAGAGCTGGCAAACGCAACGTTGAATCAGCTGATAAGCTGTCCTTCGCCGCGGCTAAAGTCATGAAACATCATGACGGTCGACACTCGACTTGGCCAATTCAAGCCAAAACCAACGTCTGACCAACGTCCATCAACCCAATCTCCTCGCCCCATGACAAACCCGCCTCTTCAGCAGCCTGCCTCCAATGGCGCGGCGGGGTGCGCACGTCCTCATATTGCGCCGACAACCCTCCTCGCACCGTGCCCCAATGCATGCCGATGGACTTCTTGCTGCGGATGTCGTGGTGGATGCGGATCGAGTCCCAGGAGTTGGCGTGCACGTTGGACATGAACTGCCGCGGTTCACAGAGCCCGATGGGCAACAGTGCCAGGTCGAAGGGCCCGAGCCGCTCGCCGATCTGCTTGAATGCAGGACATGTCGGCCGCTCGTCTTCTTCTTCGTGCGATAGGCCTGCAGAAGGGATGCTGCGGTAGGCCGTGTCTCCTGCAAAATACACTTTCTTGCCCGGTACACCTTCGCTTCCACCACGCTCGTGGTCGCGGTCCTGGATGGCATAGGAACACCATAGATCGTGGTTGCGGTCAAAGATGCTTCGGGAGGAGAAGTGCTGCGTCGGCGTACATGTAATTTGGACCTTTGCTGGTGTTGGTGTTGTAGTTCCTGCTTCGTTTCCAGCATGAGCTTCAGCTCCTACAGCCTCAGCCTCAGCCTCGACCTCGACCTCGACTCTATCCCACCAGTCGAGCTCCGTAATACACGACGGGTCAATGCCACAAGCCGAAATCAACCAGCGAGCGTTATGCAATCCGGCCAGAAAATGGACATGCGGTTTCCGTCTGGCCCAGATCGCCGTCAGCGTGTGCGCGTCGGCGTGGTCGTAGTGATTGTGACTGATCAAGACCAGATCAATTTCCACCGACTCCAATAGTTCGTCTAGAGAACAAGGAGTCGGGGTGTACCGTTTCGGTCCGGCCCAATGCACGGGCGACGTGCGGTCGGAAAAGACGGGGTCACACAGAATATTGACGCCTCGCCGGCGCGCTCCCTCTTCAACTTCGTCCGCACTGGCAGTGGCTGTTTGCACGAGGAAACTGGCATGGCCGAACCACGTCACTTTCAATCCAGGCGCAGGCCCGCCCTTGCCCTTCAACTGGGCAAAATCTATCTTCCGCACCGGCACCAGTTCCGACCGCTCTGGGACGGGGACGAACGCAGGTCGGTGCCGCGCAAATCGAACCTTGAGGATGTCCAGTACTCCGCCATGAGCCTCATCGAACGATGGCCATGGATTCCTGAAGCCACTGGGAGGATTGCCGATGTGATGCGCCCTGGGCTCGTCGGTGGGCAAAGAGGGCAGCCGATGGACGACAACCATTTTGACAGGTACCACCAGTGCCAGTACCAGTACCAGTACAAGCACCAGTCGAGTAGTATCAGGCTAGGTGCAACACAGTTCCAGTATGAGTACTCTGTAGATGCGGGCTGGGCCTGCCAGACTGGGCAGTCGGAGCGATGTTCCTCCGTCGAAGTCGAGGAGAGCGGCTCGGAGTGGACCGTAGTGCACGGATAGTGTAGAAGATAGATGGGTTCGATGGTGGATAGAATGATTGTAAGTACTCCGTACTCTGTAGTGCATCGCGGCGGCCATAAGGACATGACATATGGGTGACAGTCTGTGTACTGTACAAACTGCACAAGTGCGGGTGGTGACTTCATGACTTCGCAGCCTGGACTGCGCCTGCGCTCAGCACTTCACCCACATGCATATACTACTGTACCTCCGCCTCGATACACCTAGATTATATCCTCCGTACTGTGTGGTCCAGACGAGGCTCTCCTTCTCCTTCTCCTCGCGGGAGGACTCCTCCAATGACTGGACCGATCCAGCCGAGTTCGGGCAAAGACTGTACAAGTTGTTTCTTGTGCACAAGGCTAGATGGGATGTGATGTCCAGTATCCGGTTTCGGTGTACAGAGTACGGAGTACAGACGACATCATCGATGCAACCACTTACGTGTCCACCAAACCAACAACCACTTAGCCTGACCTGGCTGCCAACAATATGGAGAGAGAGAGAAATGATGATTCCCCCCCTTTGAGTAGGGAATGTGTTGTAGCTAACCTCCCACCACCACGGCTGTGTTCGCTGGCCAACTTGCACTTGCACCATACTGAACAGCTGCGCTCGCTGGCCAACTTCAGCGGTATTGAACAAAACAGACCAAGACCAAGGCTGAACCCAACACAGCAGAACAGAACAGAATAACCTCCGCCAAACATCAACATGACTTCTCTCCCTCCTCTCATCGCTCTCGAAGAACACTTCTTCTCTCAGGCCATGCTCGCCGGCTCGACCGACACCTACTCGGAGCAGCTGAAACACATCCCTGGGCTGGCCGACAAGCTGGCTGACGTGGGCGAGCTACGACTACAAAGCATGGACGCCGGACAGGTGTCGTTTCAAATAGTGTCGCACGCGCCCGGCGCCCTGTCTCCCACCCAATGCCGGTCGGCTAACGACCAGCTCGCGCAGGCTGTACAGGACCAGCCGGACCGGTTCGCCGGCTTCGCGGTGCTGCCTGTCTCGCACCCGGCGCAGTGCGCCGACGAACTGACACGGTGCGTCCGAGAGCTAAAGTTCGTGGGCGCCTTGATCGACAACCACGCCGCCGACGGCTCCTACTTTGACGGCGACGCGTACCTGCCGCTGTTCCAGACCGCCGAGCAGCTCGACGTGCCCGTCTACCTGCACCCGACCTGGCCAACCGATGCCGCCACGGCCGCCCTGTACACGGGCAACTTCTCACCCGCGGCGTCCCGATCCATCGGCTCGTCCGCGCTGGGCTGGCACGCCGACGTCGCCACGCACGTGCTACGCCTTTTCGCCGCCGGCCTGTTCGACCGCCTGCCCCGGCTCAAGATCATCGTCGGCCACATGGGCGAGATGCTACCGTTCATGCTGGACCGCATCGCCGCCCTTTCGCCCCGCTGGGGTCCGCGCGTCCACAGCTTCCGACACGTCTGGGATACAAACATCTACATCACCACCAGCGGCAACTGGAGCGTCGATCCCATGGCCTGTATTCTGCGCAACACCAAGATCGACCATGTCTTGTATAGCGTCGACTATCCCTTTGCCAAGAACGAGGATGGCTTGGTCTTTATGCAGAATCTGCAGCAGAGCGGCCTCGTCACCCCCGAGCAGTTGGACATGATTGCCTACAAGAATGCAGAGACCTTGCTCAACGTCAAGGCAAGCAAACGCTGGACTTCTAGCGTGTGAGGTTGCAAATTCCAAGATAGCCATTATCTCCAAATACAAACATGCCATTTATGGAGGGGAAAGAACTCGGAATTTGGTCTTTAGGGAAGCGAAGCCGTAGAGTATGTCGAGGACTGGGAAGTCATTCATCCGGCACAGCGGGAGATCCCTTGATACTATCCGAGTACGGAGAATAGTCGAGTAAATCGCCACTGATTCTGACATCCGTCCTGAGCCGTCCGATCTTTATGTGTAGAGACACCCTGGCTGGTATTCTTCCATCCAATTTAATCCGTTTCTTCCACACGAGACATGCACAAACATGACCATGACTACTCGCAACAGAGCAATAGCATAAGCTAGCACATGGGTACCAACCCGGGGATATCCCTTCCAACTCCTTCGCTGAAAAAATCATCTCACACGTCCCGTCTCAAGCTTTTCTTTTTCTTTCTTTCAAGTCAGACCATTTTGGGCTGCGGATACCAGTAGTCCAGTCCAGTCCGGTTCAGTGTCATCGTCTGGAGACCTTCCTCATCGGTCGACTTCCACCTCCAAACTCGGCTGGATCAACCGTCCGATAACCGCTGCGCCCACTGTGTTTCCTGGCCGGCCGTTCGGGCGAATGCTCTTCGATGACTTCGACTATATCTTCTTCCTCGACACTTGGCGACAGATGCTCTTCGACCACGACCCTCTCCTCTACCACCCGTTCTCGGTGCGGACTGCTCACTTCTGTCATGGCCTGGCTGCGACTGCGACTGCGCCGCGGAGAGCGTCGGCGGTGATGGATAACCTCCTCCTCGACGACTGTTTCTCGGTTACCGTAGCCTGACAGCCGGTAAGCCGAAAGGATAATGTACAGGATCAGGACAAAGCCGGCAATCGAGCCGAGTATGATGCCCACAATGGCACCGGGCGCCGGGCCGTTGTTCAAACCGGCGTATGTGGTGGGAATGGCTAGGATCGCATTTTGACGTTTCGAGAGGCTGGAGGGAGCGATCAGGATGGGGTGAATGACTTCCGAGACTGGCGAACGTGATGTGAGCACGCCGTCTGTAAGCGTTCGTTTGGAAAGGTTGATCGTGCCCCGGATGATCAGGGCGAACAAGGATGCAAGTGGGGTCTTCTTGGAGGATGTAGACCGTGATGATAAAGTCTGGAGGGTGGAAGATACTGATCGATAGATGACGGGGGTAAAGTGCTCGCCTGAGGCACTGCGGACTGAAATGGCCGGTGCCATCTGGGCGCCCAGTTAGATGTTGGCTCAACGGTTGACTGATCGTAGGGTCACGAAGTTCGTCCCAGGAAAGGGTTCGTTCTGTTGTAAATAGGAGCAGGTCCGTGTCTGAGGCGGGCGACGGCGCGTTCCGTTGTGGATGAACACGGTCCGTGCTTCTCTTCGCGGTGTACTTTTGGATCCTTCTCTTACTGTTGGCCTGTGTTTCTGTTCACTGTGCTGGCGGCACTTTTTTCAATAGACAGACTTGGGATGTCTCCTTTCCCTGCGTCTGTGGTGACTGCACCGGGCTTGAAGAGGATCCGTCGAAGTTCGAGGCACCTCACTTGGTTCTCCCCTGATTGTAGAGCACTTGGTCCGACGGTTCAAGAGGCCTGCAAACCGTGTCTTTGAATCTTCCCTATCTGCCGTCTGTGCCTTGGCCAACGGACTGCCTTTTGAAGGGTGCAGCGCTAACAGTGCATGCGGCTCTGCTCAAGCACGAGGACCTCGGGGGACAGTGCAGACTGAACAAGTAGTCGCACCTCGCACCTCGAACCTTTGGACACTCGACCAGCTATGGTGTGGAAGAGGCCACTGGCAAACCACTCGCTAAGCAGATGTTCAGGGTATATATCTTCAATGTTCAATCGGGATCCGAAACAAACGACGACCGCTCAAGAAAGGTTGGGATGTAGAGAATAGGTCCTAGGAAGTTCGAATCTTGGTTTCGAGGCGGACAAGAGAAGCCACTGGTCAAGTAGGACGGAAGATTGAAGGCTGAAGGTAGTAGTGGTGTTCTCGACTCTCCGTTCCGGTCGGGACAACGAGGGCGAGAAATGGCGATAGATCTTTGGAGAACGAACGACAGGAATAGCGACAAATACAATGCTGAGGAAACGCACCCGAGTACAGAGCACAGGCTTCTTCTGGCCAGAGGGATGAAGAGGAGAGAACAGAAAGAAGAAGGGAGTCGGGAGACAGACGGTGTGAGGGATGCAGCGGTGATGGTAATGCCTGTGTTTCGCATCTCTTGACTTGAAGGTGGAGTGTGGCATCCACCCCCAGCCACGTCAGTCCGGCGCCGCCATCCAGTGCCCACCGTTCTAGTATCCGAACAGCCTATTCAATCCCACTACTAACATACCCCAGCATAATCCTGGTGGTTGGTGTTTGGCCATCTGCTGTAATCCGCATGTTGGCGAAATCACTCATCCCACTCATCTCCGCGCATGGTAAGAAGCCCAGCCTAGTGATTAATTGTTCATCTCGTCATCGTTCCTATGAAATTGTCTCGCAAGCCCTGCTGAATTGCCCTAGTTGCCGATGTATCATGCAACCGCCAGTCGAGATATTCAGATCCTAGCTTCAGCTTCAAGACGACATACTCCATACTCGCATCCGTCCCCTGTACTCCGTACTCCGTCCTCCGTACACAATTTCATCATTCATTTTGATGCTATCGTCGACATCTATCCATCGCCACCAGTCAGCTCTGCCGAGAAAAATGCCCTCCAAGGTCATGGATCTCCCAAATCCCACTTCCGTGTCGTCAGTTTACGCTGCTTCTTGACTGTGCTCGGCGGCGGCGGCGGCGGCAGCTCCTCCATCGCGCTCCGCGTCACACTTGAACTCCTCAACGAGAGCTTTCGAGGAGAAACATCCGACACCTTGAATTCCTCTTCGCTCGTCCTTGCTTTGATCGTCGCGTCGCTGTCCCGCAGTCTCAACGAAGCCAGGAACGGGTTGGTCGCCACGTTACTGTTGGACGTCTCCTGCAACACCAAGCCTTGAACTGGAGACTTCGCTGCTGTTACTCGAGACTTCTTCGACGGACTTCTCATCTGCATCTCCTGCTCCAATGCCCGTAGCTTCGCTCGAAGTGTCTCATTTTCGCGCTCAAGTTCTTCAACCCTAGCCTCGGTCACAGGGTCTTCATGAATGGTGATCTGGGTGGTCTTTTCCAGGATCTCGAGCTTGCCGTCTATGAATTCCTCGCCGCGCATCTTTTCCTGCTCCCACGCCATTCTCCATCTTTCTTTCTCTTCCTCCATCCGTTCCTCCATTTCTGACCAGCATTCTTCTCGCACTTCTTGCTCCATATCAACTAGCTTTTCTTCGGCTGCTTGCAGCTTCAGCTCGGCCTCAGTCCTGTTGATTTCTTCTTCTGCAAGTCTGACGGCCAGAATATGACATTCTTCAGCCAATCGTGCCGCTTCGTTTGTTGCTTGTTCCAATTCTTGGGCGCTGAAATAGTTGTTGTGGAGGTCCTGGGGAGTATTTCGTCCATTCTGCCCTGCTTTCCCTTGTCCTCCACCCCCGAGGATCGCGCTGGTCACGCTGGGGACTCTTGGGACAGTTACCTCTCGAGCTAAGGCTGAATATCTCAGAATCTGACTCGTAGCATTGAAATCTCCCAATGGATCTGCAGTCACAATCATGACAGCTTTTTGAGGTGATCTGTAAGTGGTGGCGTGGTTGGACGAGGGGAAAGAGTTCGAAAACAGTAGCTCTGTAAGCTTACACTGCCTGAAAGGGATGATAGGCTTGCTGCCCTCCTGTTGACAGTCACTCTGAACCTGCAGACACTGACCCAGATACATCAGGCTTTCGTTGATCTTTCCTGCTTCGGCGAGGGTTGATCCGGTAGTTTTCGCGTTTCTTGCACGTTCCGAACCGGCCAAGTCCACAATCGACATGGTCCCTCCGGTCCAGGCTGGCACGACGGGGGCGCCATAGCCTTGCAGCTGAGGTCTCTTCTTGACTTCGATGCAGAAGAAACCGTGACTCCTCGAACTCACACTGTTGCTTCCAGTCCCTGCCACTCTCCTCTCGGTCAAGCCAGTCTCAAGCACCATCATAGCCTCGTCGTAACTTCCGCACACAATCTTGCGAAGTCCTGCGACCACCTTGCGGTCGGATGACATCTCAGTGTTCTTGAATAGAAGTGGTCGACGAAGCAACCCCTTCTGCAGAGCGGCTCCTTGGCGTGTCGACATGGGCGGTGCGTTTGGTGAGGTAGGGTTCGACAGAAGATCGAAAATACGGTCATTATAGACCTCATACATGGAGATAAGGACTGCATACTCCGCGTGAGGGTCGATATCCGTCGAGAATGGCGATACGTCCGGGTATTGCGGGAGTGTGCTCGGTCGTGGTAATAGAGGCCTTCGAACATAATGCGAGGCGGTATCCTTCACAACTTGTAGTTTAGCAGGTGACTTTCGGAGACTTCTCAAACGAGTAAGGAACGGGGCTTTGGACGGAATTCGCCATGGCTCCTTCTCGGGCGAAGGATCTGTTTCAGGGATACTGGGCAGCATTCGTATGGAGGACGGAGTGCCTGTAGAAAGATTTGGGCCATGACTTAACGGTAATGGTGATGCGACTGTGCTTGGGTAGTCTTCCGGTGAACAGGGGAATGAACCGGGAAGTTTATGGGTCTGGTTGCCTACCATCATCGGGGTCTGTGCTCTAGACATCGGTGTCTGAGCTCGTGATAATCTGGCTCGATCGCCATCACCGTACACGGACTCTAGGAAGGTGGTTGCCGACTGGATTCGGGCTTCTGAGGGATCCGCGACTTGGAGAGAGGAAAGGAGTTCGGTGTCTGTTGGCAGATCTGGATGGTGAGGGCGGCGAATCTTCTCTCCTATTGATCTGAACAGAACGTCCAGGGTCATCTGGGTCAGTCCTCGTTGAGACTTGGATCCTAGGATGGTGTGACTCTTGACACAAATCAGCCATGTTCCATGGTGGTCCAGGTGCAACTACCTTTCCGCTCCCAGTGACCCCCAGCGTAGCCACCAAGCCATCTCTTCCAGTTTGCAGGACACTTTGAATTGCATCGGCCGTGCCAGTCTCCTGAAATACGTCTAGCTGTGTAGCCTCCTCTTGGAAGATCTTGGTGAACCCAAATCTCTCAATCGCTCGCTTCCGCGAATCATTCGGCGGTTGAAGTGTGATATGTGTGGGAAAGGTCTTGGTTGGGCCTTCACTCTGGCTGGCTGCCGGACTCGCGGGCTCAACGATCAGCCATGGGTCAAGTTTTTGTTTCGGCATTTGAGGATGAATCGGTGGCCGCAGGCGGAGGTAGACCTGGAATAACGAGGTTTGCGACGGCATTCTGGTTGAATTGTCCATGATGAATGAGACACTGGCCGGCAAGATGGTTCCTCAAGTTTACTTGCAGGTCGGGACGAAGGTCAACGCAGTCGTCGTGCAACAAATGTCAATCTTCTGGTACATGCGCTGCTCACCCGATGGCTTGGCATATGTATGATTCCTGTTTGGGGAAGGTGCTGGTTGGTACGGCAACGGCCCTCCAGCTTGATGCGGGGTTCAGCCTCGTCTCTGCCAGAGTAGCACGTATTCGAGCGTGGTATTACATAAACCTCCGTCAGCAATCATGGTCATCTGAGCGTGTGTCTACAAGGATCCTCGTAAGGCCGAGCACACTTCAGAATGGAAGTAGCAGATCTCAGGGGTTCTCATCGCCCAGGAATCCAGGCAACAGGTCAATCCCCTCAAGTTGATAGTCGGATGCTTGGAGGTGGCAGCTCGAAGCAACCTTGAAAAACGACTCGAGGATAACGAGATATGAGGAATGTTAGTGGGAAGCGCAATGCTAGCACTAGTATTTCGCCGAACCCCCCTCCCCCGACGTTTTGCTCCCTTGGTGTACCCGCGAATCGCAGACTGCAAGCTCTATTAGTAAGGACAAATGGACAGCACTGGCACTAGATGAAAGACTAGGCCTGTGTAGAAGCAGGTCCGACTTGAGCAAGCATGCATGGAATAAACGGTCATGTAACAGGAAGAATCCGCACTCGAACGGCTGTTATTCCGAATTCGATGGTGGCTTCAGCACTTGAACCAACCTCAATGTGTGCTGATCCGACACCCATGCTAGGTAGATTTTATATAGCCAAGGTTTCCCCTCCATCTAGGATGACGGATCAGCCAACACACAACTCCCTCTGCACACAATGGCTGACTTAGGAGCTCTCGTCCATAGGAGAAATAACTTTTCAAAGCACATCGCTGCCCGACTTTTCTGTGAACAACCCTTCCTCAACCAGTCTCCACCTCCCAGCCTTGTCAAGCCCAGGTCGATGAGAATCGACTCTCTGAATACCCCCAAGATTTTTTGTGGTATTGTGAACGCGTACATCGCCTATACAAATCGCTGTGTTTTGGTCTGGAAAAAAAAAATCTCGACTGCTGCAGGCTCAATGACCCGATCTCTGTTTCATGATAGCTCTTCGCTCCTTTTCTTTGGCTATGGTGGGGTCAGCAAACATCAAGACTCATCGGGGAGATTTGAACGTACCTTCGTCATAAACCAAGAATTCATGCAACCCCTTACCAGCAGGGACCATGGGCAATACAGGTACCTTCTTGTCGATGATGACTTCCAACAGCGCCGGACCCTCTCCGCTACCACTAATCAACCACTGTAAACTCTCCTCTACGTCGGCAGGTCTGATGCATCTCCTTGCTGGTACCCCCATGGCGTCGGCAAGTTTGATAAAGTCGGGATTCTGTTGATGGGTATGTGCGAACCGATCCTCGTAGAACAAGCTCTGCCATTGGGTGACCATACCCTGTTCTTCATTGTTCAACACGATCACCTTGACGCCGATCTGGAATTGGTTGGCGGTGCTCAGTTCGGTTAGGGTCATGTTGAACGAGGCATCACCATCGATGTCAATGACGAGCGCATCCGGTCGAGCCACCTTGGCGCCGATCGCCGCTGGGAGGCCGTAGCCCATGGTGCCCAGACCTCCTGAAGTGACTATAGTTCGAGGGTGTCGCCAACGGAAATGCTGAGCAGTCCACATTTGATGCTGGCCCACGCCGGTAGCGATAATGGTTTTCTCCTTCATGCCCGCAGTCATGTCCGAGAGTTTCTCAATCAACTCTTGTGGCTTGATCAGACCATCAGGAGTTCCCCGTTCGAAATTGCTCAGTGGGAATCTCTCCTTCCAGTCCTTGATCTGTGCGAACCACTCCGGTCGGTCCTTGACCACATTGACTTTCGGGAGAAGCTCAGCCAGGTTTGTGGCCACCTCACCCTCAACGGCTTCGGTAGCCTGCACAACTTTGTTGATGTTCTTGGGCATGATTTCAAAATGCACGATACCGCCACGTTTTTCAGCTGCGGCTGCCTTTGCTTCTGGGGCAAATTTGGCGACGTTGAGGGTCACACGGTCATCAAACCGCGCTCCCAAGGCAATGATAAGATCTGCTTCTTGCATGGCCATGTTAGCATACGCCGCACCGTGCATGCCAAGCATATGTAGGGCTTTGGGATCAAGCTCGTCAAATCCACCAAGGCCTTGTAAAGTGGTAGTCACTGGGATGGAAGCCTTGTCGGAGAGCTGCTTCAAGAGCTGGGGCCCTTCACGAGACCCCAAGAGACCTTGCCCAGCGTAGATGACCGGCTTCTTCGACACATTGATGAGGTTAGCTACGCGGGAGAGGGTCCCCTCCAACTGTTTTCTGGAGAGCTCTCTCGCGGCCAGGGTCGCGGCCGATGGGTGGGCAGGAAGGGTTGACTGCATCGGAATGGGTCTCCTGAGGATGCCTGCAGTGACATCTTTGGGCAAATCAACAAGAACAGGACCTGGCCGTCCGGACGTCGCAATCTCGAAAGCCTCGTTTATTCTCTTGGGCAATTCCGCCACGGACTTGACCATCACGTTCCACTTTGTGCAAGCTCTTGAGATTCCAACCACGTCAGCTTCTTGGAAGGCGTCGGTGCCAATGGCAGTGGTCGGGACCTGGCCGCAGAATACGACCATCGGTGTCCCGTCGGACAGGGCGTCCTGCATCGGCGTGATAACGTTGGTGGCACCAGGGCCAGAGGTTACGAGGACGACCCCCGGTTTGCCCGAGGCTCTCGCGTAGCCCTCAGCCATATGTCCGGCACCTTGTTCATGTTTAGGGAGAATGAAATCGAAGTGTTTGGAGTTGTAGATGGCATCGAACACGGGAAGAATGGCACCACCAGGGTAGCCAAAGATATGCTTGACACCTTGCCGTAGCATCATCTCATGGAAGATCTCTCCTCCGCTGAGACCGACGAAGGAGTCGTCAAGCTCAGGCACCTGTCTATTGACCAACGGCGATGGTTCATTCCGACGGAAGTCATTGTTGAACGCAGGACTGGGAATGGGTCTGGTTGATCTGCAAAGGGGTCAATTAGCAAGTGTGCAAGCAAACACAGGATACTTGTGTAGGAGACGTACTGTGCCTGAGCTGCAACAGTCGTGGCAGGTCTTCTTGATTGCTCAGTGGTGGTTTTTTGCGATTTTCGGTACGGCGACAAAGCTGCCGCAGGGGCGGTGGAGGAGAAGGACTGGGAGCACGAGGGTCTCCGTCTGGACAAGGAGCGGATGGCACTGGAGCCAGGGCGCATGGGCATCATTTTCGTCGCCATGTTGTCTTGGGCAAGACAGAAAGACTACAAGAAGATGACTGCAGTCAAGTGAGGGAGGAAGTAATGGGAAGCCGAAGATTGGCGATGACAATTATGAGTCAGTGCTCGTTTCGCGGGCAGGCTTGCTTTGGGTGGTGGTGGTGTAGTGTGGTGACCAGTGCGGCACCCCCGATCACAATCTCTCACCCATTGCCGGCAGCGGAGTCTCAGATTGGCCAGGGAATTTTTTTCTCCCTGGCTGCATTGGCCACCAACCCTGCAGGCCCTTAGGCCTGGTGCGGTCCTGACAAGTAGTCTTTGCGGAGAACCGCCACCCTCCCAAGTTCCAGAGCATCCTTCGGCCGATCTCGCTCTTGGCTGAGGTCTTGACACTCGACAGGGGTCGCTTGCTGTTGCCACAGTTGGCCTACAGCCCACAGACACACCTCGCTTCTGATGCATAAACTAGGCGCTCTGGGGAAGGCATCAATAGGCCAGCCATTGTCAATCTACACATCCACCTACGGAGTACTCTGGCCCGTCATGTCTGTAGAATTAGTTGCCAACAGCTATGCCTCGGGGGAGCGGAACCTTCTGTCTGGCTTTCGAGATCTACATCATGGGTCACAGCGCATGGTTTGCTTTTCGTCGCTACTCTATAGAATGAGCTGTCTGGCACCGCTATGTTGTGCTAAGCTCTTCTCCCGAAGATCCTGAACCGCTTAGCACCACCATCCGGTATGATGGTCAACTTGGCGTGCGTCCATACATGGCCCTCTGGGGGATCAGAAATAGCCAGATCCTGCCCCTCGAAGATATGTTCCGTGTCAGCCTTGCAAGGCTGCTCGCCCTGGACCAACGGCACCCATCCAGCATCATCAGCCTTGGGATCAGGCTCAGTGCCGAGGGCTGCTTTCGCAGCCTCGGTCGACCAGCCCTCCACCTTGACTGCTTGGGGGAAGTTGCCCCGGAAATCCTTGGTGTCGACGACGACCTTCTCGATCTTCCGTCCCTTCAATCCCAACCTGACAATAACCCAGTCTGTGTGGCCCTTTGCCCTGCTACGAGCAGTCTCCCATCCGTCGCCCATGTCTTTCCCGCGTCCGGGCAGGAGCAGGTACGACTTGCCACCGAAGTGCTGGTCGGAGCATTCAATTGCCACCCCGCCGTTCAGCGCGTAAGCGAGGTCTTCTAGAGGCCTCTCGCCCGCAGCTGCACTCGCCGGCAGCGGCGGAGGGGCGACTTGGCCATAGACTCTCAACCGGGCAATGCCACCGTCTGGATATTGTTTCAGCCTCAAATGTGTGAACCCTTTGCCCGTAACTCCAGGCCCAGACACCTTCCAAGCCTGCCGTTGGTTGGGTCCGCACTTCGAGGGTGGTAGGACCTCACTCCAGCCCTGAAAGTCCTCCTTGTCAACCCCGCTGCCGTGTTCTTGTTCTGGAGTGAGAAAACACCCATCCAACCCCGCAAAAGGCGCCTCGTTGCCGTTGAAATACGCAGTGTCGACTTCGACGGCTTCAATCCGCCCCACACATCCCAGCTTGATCACCACCCAGTCAAATTTCTTCGGGTTATGTCTTCTAGTCTCCCATCCGTCGTACCACGCGCCGGTGTGCACAAAGTATCCCGCCCTGCGAATCGGCGGGGTGGGCGTAAGCAGGTTCGCGGCCGAGGCGAAGTATTCGTCGGAGAATGAAACGATCGAGGCCCCGAGGACCGTCGTTGTCAGTGACGTAGAGGAGGAGAACGTCTTGTCAATCAGGGCGGCGGGCACGGGTGTGACGGTCACGTTTGAGTCGGTCGTGGTGGTTGAGGGGACAATTATGTCCACCGCCTTGGAGAGGACTTGTGGCTGTATCTGCACCTCCATTGGAAACGAACGACAGCGGTCTCTTGTAACAAGGGCGTATTCGACAATAATGTGAACGTGGAGTAGAGAGTCTTTCTCTCAACAACGGGAGCGCGCAGGTTGGTGGGAGGAGGGCCGAGAAGTGAAATCACTAAAACTTTTTCGAGACGGAAGGTTTTCTAGCTACTCTTCTCTTCACGAAACAAGTGCTCCAAGCTCTCTGACTGGGAATATCTTTTCTTCATTTTAGGAGCCGACATCCGGCCTATGATCTCTTTGTTATCTATACCGCAGGGCTTGACTGACCACGGAGCCCGCCGATAGTCGAGATCTGCCCCTCTTATTACTGTTCATTATTACGGAGGACTATCGTGTTAGTATCAATTCCTCCCTCGCGTCAGTCCCCGCTCTTAGCACGTGATAGACGTCCTCACGTGCTATGCAGAGTAAGGAGTACGGGTTGTGAACGACAAGCGCCCTAAGGCCTTACCAAGGCTTATAACGACGTCGAAGTGCGTCGACGCGTGTCATACACTTATACGACGTACTTAGTAAGGAATCGAATCGCTTGCGCCGGCACGCAGCAAGAATGTCTTCGTCGACAAACGATGGTTTTGACTCTCTTCTGCTGGAACCATTCAAATCAAAAGCAGGGAAAAATTAGTTTCCGGAGTTACGCTGGAGGTGGAAGAGACGGGCATGTTTTCAAAGTCCGCATTGACAAGGAGCCATACGCGTTGAAGATGGCAAGTTCGAGGAATGAGTTGTGCCTTCGAACACCTACTAACTCTCAAGCAAGTTCCCGTTCGATGATCCAGAATTAAACGTGTCCCGACTCAAGGGACTGCGCCGAAAATACTTCTACGATCCTTTCTTCATCGAATGCCGTGCGAATGGCTCCCTCATTCAACACGGTCTTAACGGCCAGATTACTGCCGCCTGTTATGGTTGGATCGACGTGCCCATTGCTGCAGAAAACCTCGTGGCTAGAAGATTTAACATACACCCGTCTGTATGGAACAAACCGGTTTCGGCCTCCAACCAGAAAGTCCGAGGCATCCTGTTTGAGTGGATTGATGCCCAGCCGCTCTCGGAAGTCCCAATCAGCTCAGATATTGCAGACCAAGTTCGCACGAAAGCCAAGGCGTTGCATAGTGTTGGTATTGTGCACAACAGCCTTGCGGCATCTAACATTCTCGTTCAAGCTCAAGATCCGAACGCGACTGTCCACCTCATCGATTTAGGCTCATCCATCACACTTCCTCATATCCAATTCTCTCTGCAGAAATTAAAAGAAATCCAACAAAAAGAGATCCAGCTTCTAGAATTCGGGTTCAAATTGCTCTCAGAAAACCCCATCAATAGAGGTCTTTGCGTTGCCGACATGTCTACTTTCAGCAAGGCGATTCTGGATGAGTGGCTCGCTGAGTCACAGTTCATAAAACACCTCTGGGCCCCACCACCGCCTACCTGCTGGCAGGGGACATGACCATTTCCCAAAATTCCACTAATTCTGGCCTACAAACGCCTCCAATCTACGTACAGCGCTGTATCGTTCGGCATTGGAACATCCCAGCCCTCTCCACACTTGACTTTTTGTCTTGTGTCTCGGGCGAATCTGGACTGAACCTCCATAGCCACGGGTTGACGACCGTGTTCGATCTGGGAGTTGATGTGACCTGCTACCTCATGAATTAGGAATCGTTTGATATAGTCTGCCTGCGCATGAGAAATGTGCAACAGCAAGACAGCATTAAGGTATTCTGGAGTTCGGCGGCAGGCTGTCCACCGCCATGAGTGTTTTACTTTCGCCTCGATGTCTGCACCGGTGTCCTTTTCAGGTGTCCCAGGGACCCTTGCCACTCCTCCCCTGGCAAACAAGGCTAGTCATCGTAAGGCACACACAGCAAGTCGAGGGGCGCCTCATTCAACGCCATGTCTGTAATGCCCAGGCATCACCTGAGAACCAAAGGGCTGGTTGTCGTGTCAGCGAAACAGGTTCGTCCACTATTCCAGACACGAAGCCGGAAGAACTGATGATCAGGAAGCCACCACACGTCTCATGGCTCCCCTACAACCGATCGTAATAGGTCCAATCACCCTGCAGCGACATTTATGCGATCCTCAGCTACGCCTGCCCCTCTTGCTGCTAACGGCGATGCTGACAGTCTGATGCTGACAGTCTAATGCTGACCTTTTCGGGAGAAGGAGACCCACACGAGTCTATCTGCCAACATGATCAAAGTCCTATCACTCGTAGAAACGCGGCACTTCCTCCCGATGAGCAATGGGATGTCGACGCCGTACATGACAAAAGATATTGCCTTCACCACAGTGAGGTGGAATACCTCGTGATTACGAGAGATTCGTGGTGCCATGTGATGATGTGCCTAGGTCGAGATAGCTTGTAAATCACCGTGGCTCGCTTCAAGTTGATAGAAGGCGGAGGTCGAGCCAATCTTACTGATTTACTGTTTACTGCAATAACTCTGATTGTATCGTATCATATCATATCATATAATTTCCATTTACCAGTCGAAATGAAAAAAGGGGCAACTTGGAAGAGTCCGTCGGAGAAGCTTTGAACGGCAGTCTTCCGTAGCAAGTGCTTGAAGATCATCTATCGTCTATCGTCTATCGTCTATCATTTATCATCTACTTATGTGGTAGATGATTCGCCGCCGCAGACTTGAGTGTCCAAGATGGCTGGGTTCGATCAGCCCTTCTAGTTCGCCGTATTACTGTCTAAACGGTCTTTGGCCCCCGTTGCAATCAACTGTCAGCTGAGACTTCCCCAAGACCATGTGCGTCACATTCTCAAGTCCGTATCCCTGAACCTTTCATACATGTCTCGAATTTCATGGAAGCTGGAGCTGAGCGGGAGATATAGGGGGGTGGGGGGAGGATAAGGGTTGTGTTCCTCAGTCCGCCCCTGAAGATGCCAGCCTCACATTGAGCGGCGGCCCGTAAGAGAGGCAATTGCTCCTGTCTGTGAATCCTCTGGCTTGTCCAAGGATGCGTCGGATACCTGCTTGTTGAAGGACGCGTCAGATCCCAGCTTTTCCAGCAACAAGCAAGGGTCTCCGATGTCTCGAGCTGTTGAAGACACGTCTCTCGGAAGGCGTGCGGCCGATCCATTCTATATGGTGTCCATCTAAGCGCCAATCAAAATGATCTCATGGCTCATCAAAATGCATGAAATGAAATGCTTTTCTTTGGACGCCCGTGCCATGCACCCAACCGTCAGGAATCAACGCGTACGCCGAAGCAAGGTGAGAGAGACGCTGTGAGTTGTGGAGGTCCAACGACTCGCGAATGTGCGCGCCTGTGAGGTGTGAGGCGCAATGCAGCAATTGGTCTCACTGCAAGGCTCGTTGAGGCAGCCATTAGTTTCCTGGAGGAGAGAACAATAATGGGTTAAACTAAACGCCCACTTTCCCACCCTTTTCCCTCTCCTGTTCATCGGCTCTCGCCTCGGTTCTCTCTGCCGTTTTACTGTCAACAGCACGTCTCCATCCCTCCCCCCACACAGTGGTAGCCCAGACGGACACGGCGGATAGGATCAAGAAGCCCGAGGAAATGGTGCTAAACCAACCGACGCCTATGGCCTCGATTGCGGGAAGACAGACCCCAGAGGCGATGGCGGCAAATACGTAGCGGATCATGTAGTTGCCCGCCACGACTTCGGCGGAGCGGCCCTTTGCCTGCATCACATCCAGGCAGTAGGTGTTGAGGCTCGGGAAACAAAAGAGCTGCGAGACGCCTTGGATGAACATGGCGGCCACGGGTAGCGGGATCCCACCGACGTTCTTCTCCACAGACCACCCGTACACGAGCATGCAGGCGGGGATGGCGCCGCCTATAAAGACATAGCACGATCGCAATCTGTCTTCGGGGACCCGTCGATTCTTCTTGCCAATCCACTTCTTCACAATATGGTCGGCCCACCGGCCTCCGACAAAGGTGCCGAGTACGTATCCGCACCCGGGCGCGATGTAAAAGAGACCCGACTGAATAGGCGAGGTGAGATGAAAACGCGGGTTGAGCACATACCGAATAGGCGTCAGAAGGGAGTACTGGTTCCAGACCAGCGAGCTTGAAGCCAGGCCAGCGATGATGAGATTTGGGTAAGAAAAGAGCAGCACAGCCACGCGGAAAGGAGAGATCCAGTGGAGGATGCGAACTACTCGTTCTTTGCGCGAATACTCGCGGAGTTCGTCGATTTTCTTCTCCGGGATGGTTTCGGGCAGAAGCAAGATGACGAGCACAGTCGCCAGGCCGCCCAGTGCTGATTGCAGCCAGAAGATGACTCGCCAGCTGCGGAACGTGACGATGATACCACCGACGAATGGGCCAAACGCCGGGCCGATGAGAGTGCCGGTCAGGAACCAGCCGAGAGCGGTGGCACGGGCCGTCGGCGTGTAGATATCGCCCAGACAGGCGGTTCCGACCGTGAGAAAGGAGGTGCCCTGGTAGGCGGTGAGCATGCGAAAGATGAAGTAAGAAGCCAGATTAGGAGCGAGGGCTGTGCCGATGCTGAAGGCGAAGAACAACGAGGCTGTGGCAATGCATATCAACCGGCGCCCGTAGATTGTGGATAACGGACCCCACAGGCACGGCGAGATCGCCATGAACACCAGATATAGCGCGTTCGACAGGTTGATGATGCTCCCGTTGGTTTTGTATGTGGCTGCTACTTCCGGGATGGCGGCGAGGATGGCCGTCGAGGAGACGGGAGCGAGGAAGCCACATAGGGACAACACACATGTGATGACGAGTTTCCGGCGGTCGCTGAAACGCTCATATTGGGCCGCGTTGGACTCGGTGTAGGAGCTGGCGTGGCTAGGGACGCCTTCAATGTCGTGGGCGGACACTGTCGATTGTACTTGAGAGAGCTCTGATTTGTCGTGGACATGCTCCTTCTGCCCGGCCGTAGGACTTCTTTCAAGATCTAGTAGAACAGGCTCATGGTGGTGAGATTGTACGGAGACGATTTGAGGATCGAAATCGACATGGTCGTCTTCGACAACATCAAGGTGGAGCTCGCCTGTCATGGTCGGATTGTTGGTGGAGAGAGTAGCAACAAACCGTTCATTTCTTTCGAACCTTGGAACGAGCGAGGATGGTCAAACTGCAGCAGTTGAAAGAAGGTGAAGCAAGCCACTTTCGTCTCAGAGACGCCGGTAGCTGGATATATGTAATAGGTAAGTCTCTATATGCAAACTCACCTGAGGAGAACTGTCCCTATCGGGCGCCGGGCGTCGGGTTAAGCGTGCCCTACACGCATTTGCCCATAAATGCCGGCCTGTCCAAGGGCTCCTTATAGGCTTTTTGCCTATCTCAATACCACGGCCATTGGGACTGTACCCACCGCGTCGCCATCAAAGGCCGATGTGTCGCTAGATGAGCTTCTTTTCAATGGGTCAGCGACGCCCTGCCCGTTGCCGAGTCCCGCGTTGGCCAATCATGCGACATCAACCTCAGGGCGCTGTCTCCACGAATTTTTCGCCGTAACGCCCTTTGACGGCGGCTGGGCTTTTCTTTTACCGACGGATCGATCGGAGGACTGGCTCTGTGCCGTCGGTTCAGAGGCTTGACGAATATATAATGTGCACGGAATATATAGTATATAGCGATGAAGAGGTGCGTGTTTGGATGTGTTTCTGGTCTGCCAGCGCATTCGACCTCGACCTCGACCTCGACCTCGGCACGTGATGACCACAGACAGTATGCCTGAAGATCAATAGTATGTGATTCTGAGGGCCGTGTGTAATCCTGTCACGTTTACAACTTGGATCCGTCCTTTGCACTCCGCGCCAGGAGGGTCTTCTTTAGCTGTCTCCTCAGTATCTTTCCGCTGGGGCTCTTGAGGATACCTTCGACAACATAGAGACCTCCTCTCAGCCGTTTGTGGTTGGCGACTCTGCCAAAGACATACTATACCAGATTTGCTACGGCCAAAACAGTGGCCGTTCTCCACTGTCAAACCTCACTACCGACTATGATGTGGTCCAACTAGACGTCTATCCTAGTGCAAGGTATCAAGATGTTCTGTTGCACTGAGAGATTCTTTCATGGCCGCGAAGGTTGTTCAAACCGTGGACCAGTCCTTGACTGGTGATCGAGATCACTTCATCTTCAAGCGACGGTCACAGTCGGAGAGACTTTATTTCTTCTGATCGGCTGGAGTCGGCGAATCGCCCGCCACGATGTTTGTCGATGCAGTGAGGGAACTGGTCCGTTTATACATCGAGAGCAGGGCCGATAATCAGCGACGATCCTCGGCTGGGTTTGGAGATGACGATGGCTTCTTGAAGTTTCTCTTCGCTGATATCCGGAAATTTCTTGAAATAGTAGTCCTTTTTGAGGGCATCAATCACATCTGCAACCCTTTCCTGCGGCACCAGATGTACCGTGCAGCCGCCCCAGCCAGCTCCAGTAAGTCGAGCACCATATGCTCCTGCGTGCCTTGAAAGAGAGCAGATTTCATCGATTTCGGGACAAGAACATTCGTACATATCCCTGCAGGAGGCTTGTGTTTGGTTCATCAGTTCACCGAGATAGAGAAGCTCCTTCTGGTGAAGTTTCCCAGACGTCATCAACGTCTCCCGGAATCTCAAGACCCGGCCTGCCTCCTCCAGGACATGCAATGCGCGTTGTCTGAGTTTGAAAGAATCCGCCTGAATCGGGAATTTGGACATGTACTGCTTCTCCAGCTCTGTCACTGAGATTCCCAAGATTTTGGCTATATCTTCCCTGGTGTAACGCTCTTTGTCGAGGCTCGCTTTGATAATCTCAATTATCACATCAACCTGAACGCTGAGGGGCTCATCCCGACGGCCTTGTTTCTTCATGATCTCCTCTTGGAAGTTTCGCAAGCAGAATCCAAGAGAGCTCTCGTCCGGGTTAAGAACAACATCATGAAGTTTCGCCAATACCACGGTAGCTAGAGTACATTCCACGACTCTGAGGTTGTAATGGAAGGGAGCCGTCACCGCCTTGTCGGATGTGATGAAAGACTGAGCGATCAAAAAGGTGATTTCAGGTTCTGATGCCGGTACAGGAACGTTTTCTGCCGAGAATTGGGGGAAGAAGTGACAGTAAAGAAGGTATCCTTTCTCGGAGAATATCGAGGCAGCCTGGTCCATCCCTCCGGAAAAGACGCCGACGGCACGTTCTGATACAATGCAGATGTCCAACAAATCCTGCTTTGAGATGGCGTAGTTGTTGGCTGTCATGACTGCGAGAGCGGAGGCACAGACAAAAGCAGCACTGCTAGACAGTCCGCCCCCAGCTGGAACGTTTCCATCAAGCAAAAGTTCCATGCCATTAGCCCTGAACGAATTGCCAAACTTCTTGCGGAGGTACTCGAGGGACCCCTTGAGACCAGCCAAGAAATAGTTGGTCCAAGAATGGTGCTCTTTGTCCACTTCCACTGTACCAGAGCTTGAGATCGTAAAATCCTTTGGCGGATATTTTGTGGAATTCACATTGGCAAGTTTAATTATCGGATCTTCAGCGCTGGCATCCTTGACAACTCGGACAGCGATGAGCACGTCGACCGTGACTGCGGCTGGCAAGACGTTGTATAACGAATAGTCGACATGTTCGCCAATTATATTGACTCTGCCCGGGCTTCTCGAGACGAACTCTGGCTTCTGACCGTACTTGCCTTGGAAGGATTTGATCAAGTGGTTGAAGCGGTTCCGGAGATCAGCAGGGACGTTGTGGCCTTCGCCGACTCCGGCATATACCTCATCCAAATTGTTCAACTTTGGCACCAATGCGCTCATATCGAGTTCCCGGCAATCACCGCAGGACACTATCCGTGGAGAGGACTGGACAGATGTTTGTGGCCGGCGCTGAGAGAAGGAATATCGTTGTTGATGCCGCTCGTCGGATCAAATAGTATGTGTTAAAAGATGAGGTAAATTAATTCAACTCAACATGCAGTAAGTGACGCCAAAAAGACAACGACGATGTGAAGGTTGTTGAAGTGGTGCCACTTGATACCTACTGGTGCTACCTTAGGAAGTGACTTGACGTTGAGCATCGGATCGGGAAAACGTCATAGCGAGCGGCCTAAATTCACGCAGGCGGCTCTCTGCCTGCGCTCTGAGTGCCACATTGCCATTGATCACTCCCTCTTTGAAGGCATCGAAACACGTTTGATAGTATCAACACGCCGTCCTTGCCCGGCCTGGCGCGTCCAGGTAGAGCTTCGTTTAGAGACTCACCTGTTGGGTCTTAGGACACGGCTTCATCGCCTCCGCCGTCACTAGCCTACCTAACATCCGTATCAGCACATCTTACTCCGCTGTGCCCATTCGAGCCTCTCGCAAACTTGGGTTGGAATCATGGACTCTGAAGACCTAGGACGCGTCTCCCCAGACGTACCATCGACCAATCCCTCTGATGTCAATGCCGATGTCGCAAACCCCGATTCGAATCTGCGACCTCCTCCTCTTTCCCGCTCTTCGACCTTTGGATCCAAGAAATGCTGGATATGTATGAGCGACACCACAGAAGACGATCCACACAATCCTCCAGTCTGGCGTTCACCCTGTCAGTGCAGTCTTACCGCGCACGAAGCTTGCCTCTTGGACTGGGTAGCAGATCTCGAAAATCCCAAGAACGGCAAACGGAAAGCTTCGGGTCAGATTCTGTGCCCACAATGCAAGTCTGAAATCAAGATATCAAGACCGAAGAGTTATATCGTGGACACATACCGCTCTCTGGATCGCGCTTTGGGCAAATTGGTATTCCCAGGCCTTGGTTTGTCCGTTCTGACTTCTTTCTGGGCCGGAGCTTGGGCCCATGGGTTTTACTCTGTTTATCTCGTCTTCGGTGAGGAAGATGCTGCACGTATCTTCGAAATGACTCTCCGTCATCCCGCATGGAATTTGGCGTACGGGCTGATTCCTATCAACCTGATCTTCTCCCGTACCAACTACAGCGACTTTGTACTACCCACCGGCTCTTTACTGCTGCTTGCCACGCAGACCAGCGACGAATTCAAGATTGACATGACCATCTGGCCGCCGCTCCCCTCTACGGTCTTTGCATGCTTGCCTAGCATACGATCGGCGTACAACTGGTGCTACCATAAGGCGTTTTGCGACCTCAACAAGAAGTGGTTGGAGGAAATACAACCTAGCCATGCGCAGCAAGAGGATGGCAACGCAGAAAATGACGAGGCTAATCAGAACTTAGTGGAAGAAGTTGAGGAAGGGGGTGTTGTTCTGGAGTTGCAAGTGAACTTGAATGCGGAACCGGAAGCTATGGACGACGCCCCCGGTGAAGCCGGCGGCCAACAAAACGGACGAGCGCAGCCACAAAACGGTCATGTCCACCAAATCCTGGGAGATCGGGGAGACCGACTGGTTGAAGGCACATCCGGGATCGGCCAGATGGTTGTCGAGGCGTTGGCCTTTCCAGCTGTGGCGGCGGGGATGGGCACTCTCCTAAGCTTCCTGTTACCATCCTCATGGCTTAGCGACTCCAACCAGATGAACGGTCGACCAGGCCTCCTTAGGACGAAATGGGGCAGAAGTGTTGTGGGAGGCGGCCTGTTTGTTGTGCTCAAAGACGCTCTTGTGTTGTACTGCAGATGGAAGCTTGCAAAGAGCCATCGACAGAGACGCATCCTGAACTACGACAAGAAATCGAAAAGATACTCGCTTTGAATTGGCTGGGAACTGTTGAGGGCTTAGACGTCTCCCGAGTTTGACGATGCTACGATGGTCTTTCCTAATCACAGATACCCCAATATGATGATCTGCTAAGGCAGACTGTCTATATATGACAGCAATCAGCATATCCTTTGAATGGCAGGTCGAATGAATCATAATCAATGGCATCTCAGTATCGTAGTAGGTGCCATCTGCAGTGAAAGTACGGAGGTACTGTAGTGCTACGTAGTGCTAGTTATGGACAAGGATCAAACATGCCAAGCCTTAATGTTCGCCGACCTCAAAGATTCCAGTGTCAAGAGGTTCGACTTTCACAGTCGCAAGCAATCGAATCCTCGACGTTTTGTGTGTTCAGAGCCCTGCTCACCGTCTCCGTATACATCTCGCAGGCCAGCCCACGATGCACGTCTCATCAATGCGCACTGCGTTGGCGCGTGTTTTTCAAATACCTCTGCGACCGAGTCTGCGCAATGCCGTCAAAGTCCCATCCACCACCACCGAGACAACCACGTCCTCATTTTCAACGAGCGTAACCCGTGCCGCAAAAAAGGGCAAGGGCGTCAAACCTGATCAAAGAATAAGTAAGCATCCCCGTGCACACACACCCTCGGTCTCTAGTGGTGCAGAAGCATGCTCTGGCCTTTTCGCACCACTTCGACCATGGAGTTCTGTGGTGCCACACTCACAAACGCATGTCCACCTCATACTGACATTTCCACTCCTCGTTCTAGCTTTAATTCGCTACTTCCTATACCACCCGACGACACTGACGCCGCGACCGCTCCGCTTCTCCCGGAACCGATACCTCCGACACTGGACAATCCACCGCGCTTGGAACCTGTACCGGGCGAAAGTCAAGCAAGCCCGCCAACTGGAGCTCGAGCGGCAATACAATGCCATGAATGCGGCGAACGAGGAGCTGCGTGTCGGCGCTGGTGACGGCGGCAAGCTCTTCCGCAAAGCCCAGATGAAGACGGGCGTTTGGAGTATTCCCGAACGAGGCGGCGGAGTGCCCATCGAGTATGCCAGGGGCTTGGTGGATTGGATGGGCAGTACCGGCGGTTTGGGCAGTTCCGGAGTTGGGCTGGGGGCCAAGGCAAAAATCTGGGACAGTGAGTGGAAACGATCGTGAGGGTCGGAGCCAAAAGGCCAGTCTACAAGGGTTTGAGCACGCACTGTATAATACCACAGCCTGGTTGGTGTTGCGAGATGGGATCATATCTTGCTTGGGACTTGCTGGGCTTTATGAATGGAAAAAGAGAGCGATATTACTTCTATACACATACATCATGGAAACTTTTCCCCAGGTCGCAAACACCAACTGAACTCAAAAGAGAGCAAGATTCCATCATTCAATATTCGCTAATGCCCAGCAGGAAATCATAGAAGAAAACTGTCGTCACATGTATAGCAGGGAGACAATGACCCCGACTCCGGAGGAAATGCCAATCATGGCTCCCAACATATTAGGTCTTTGCCATCTTTGAGATATTCAATGGCCGGAAGGATCAACCACGAATACTCCAAAATCCCCAGAGTGAGAGAAACCTGGCCGCCTTTTCGTTCTTTCGTCAGCATTACCAACCACTGTCGATCACAGGATCACGCAGCAGCCACCTCCACCTTGTTTGCCATTAAACGTGAGAAGCGCGGCTCTGGTGGCAGCTTCGAACACGTCGTCCACTCCCTCGCCGGTCAGGCTGGAACACTCGAGGTATTTGCGGGCGCCACATAGCTGCGCCATTTCTGCGCCCTCTCGTGGAGTCACAAACTTCAAGCTCTTCTTTCGCATTTCTTCTATTGCCATTGGATCTTCTCTTAGGTCTTTTTTCAATCCAACCAGAATGATAGGCACATCGGGGCACCGTTCTCTCGCTTCTTCAATCCATTTATGCCGTACGTTTTCCAGGCTGTCAGGGCTGTCGACGCTGAATCCTATCAAAATGACGTGCGACTTAGCATATGCCAGTGGCCTAAGTCTCTCGTAATCTTCTTGTCCTGCTGTATCCCATAACGCCAGCTGAACTGATCTGCCATCGACGCGGCAATCGGTAACGTAATTTTCGAATACCGTCGGTACGTAATGAGTCGGGAAATAGCCGAGAGTAAATACGGATAGGAGGGATGTCTTGCCGCAGGCACCATCACCTATTATGACAAGTTTCCTGAACCACTATCAGTCTGTCGTTTCACAATTGAATCGCTTGAAGAAGGAACGTCAAGAAGGAAGCAACGACACTCGAAAGCTGTTCAGAGTGACGCCACGATATGACACCGGGTTTGGGGAAACACACCGCCTCATCACATTCTGCTGTGCCTGGTTTTGTGCCATTTTCACGTATCTCTCTCACAGTGCCCCGTTGGCGGATGGGCGACACCGGGAAGAGCTCAGTTCAGGTTACGACTTCGGATAACGGACAGGTGAGGTCAATTGATCCAGGCTTTTGAAGTCCGCAGACGGGAGGGAGAAAGAAAGAAAGTCGATAGTCTCCTGTGGACAAGCTGAGCTGATGTGGTGGATCGGTGTAACTAGACGTGACGGATATGGATGGCGCCAGAGTCGCATATGCGACAAACCGTACGTAGCAGTCTTGAGGTCTTCAAGTCTCCCACGCGGCGATTGAATGTAGCTGTTCTTCTGAAGGTGCTCAAAAGCGAGACAATCCTCAATGTCTCAGACAAGCTTGAAGGTATTCGTGGGGTCCAACAAGACAGTGCAACCGAAGTGCAACGGCACCGGAGCGAGGAGGCGCAGCCACAAATAGAAACCTTAAGTGGAGATGGAATGGGGTTATTACAGCGCAGGAGGCGCGCTCCGGATAGAATCAGATTGATGCAACCGTAGATAGCAGCATAAGTATGCCGCAGACAGATTCGTCGAGGTTCGAGGGTTGAGAAAGCAGGCGTGAGGCTGTAGGTAGGTGAAGGAGGAATGGCTGCGGGATTGGGAGGAGAGCGGCAGCGGTGCATTAGTTGTACACAATTAGTTGGGTGCAGTTGAAGCCGCAAGCCGCTGCTTTTACCTCCCATTACAGCTGCGATATTGGGCTCCTTAGGCCTACGGCGGACAGAGGCAGGCACAACCGCAACTTGTGACTGGCATCGCCCCACGAAACCGAGAACCATCGAACATCGAACTTCCTCATGTTCAACGACCACCTTCCTGCCACAACATACGCGACACCACTCTTACTCCCCCTGCCGCCCTCGATCTCTTCCTCCTCTACATCCCAGCGACTGTCTGCCAACAATAGCGGTTGTCCCTACTCAGTTTGTCGTACCCCGCTAGCGGTAAAAGGGTCTTTGATGCCGAACTGACCGGAGAGTGAAACGGCGCCCTGCCTTGGTCATTTTCCCCTTGACACATCGCAACAACTTGGGACAAACGGTTCTCACCATGCCGTCCAAGAAGAAGGCCAGTACGCAGGTCAACGCCGCGAAGCCACAACCATTACACGACTCCTTGAAAAGTGCGCCTGCTCCTCCGCAGCCACACTCCAAAACCAACTCCATTCCAGCCGCCACCACATCAGTGAACGGCGAACACCCAGCCACAAAACAAGATTCAGATTCGAAAACCGGGGACACAACAGAATCTGCTGGGGAGCCTGCACCCACTCCGGCCATCAACCGGAAAAAGCAAAAGAGACGGGAGAAAGAGGC
This sequence comes from Capronia epimyces CBS 606.96, assembly GCF_000585565.1. NCBI lineage: Eukaryota > Fungi > Ascomycota > Eurotiomycetes > Chaetothyriales > Herpotrichiellaceae > Capronia > Capronia epimyces. The sequence goes on from NW_006912906.1 coordinate 964,541, forward strand.
TGCAAAAAGAGCTGCGGAGCAGAAATCGCCAAATGGGATTGCTCATGCCAGTCCGACGGAGAACGGCCGACTGCCACCTATAAAGCAAGGCCGAGGACCGGTCAAAGGGTATTTTACTGAAGAGGCAGATTATGCTGATCCGTCGCAACCTCCTTATGCAGATCTTGGAAGTCCCGAAGAAGCCTTCTACAGCGGTGATGAGGACCCAAATTATGGTGAAGAGGCAGATGCGGTTCCAGATAGCTCGTGGCTTAATACGAGCAAGCGGAAGAAAGTGAAAAACACCAAGAACCACCTGGCTGATTCCGACCTGTCAAGGGCTTCCACCATGCTTTCGAGATCCCATATCCCACCCTTGTCGAATGCAGCCATACGAGCCTCGCACAAATTGTCCAGCGAGCAAATCTGGAACACTTCTACGCAGGCAGAGCGAGAAAACATAAAGCAATTTTGGTTGGAATTGGGTGAAGAGGAGCGAAGATCTCTGGTCAAGGTGGAGAAAGAGGCAGTCTTGCGCAAGATGAAAGAGCAGCAAAAGCATTCGTGCAGTTGTTCGGTATGTGGTCGAAAGCGGACAGCGATCGAGGAAGAACTCGAAGTTCTATACGACGCCTATTACGAGGAGCTCGAACAGTTCGCCAATCACAACACCGATTTGTCCAGCGTCCCGCAGATGATGGCACCTCCCCGGCCGCCGTTCAAACGCGTCGCACACCCTATGGCGGGCTCATATCCCTCGCGAGGTCGCGTACACGAGATCGACGAGGACGAGGAAGATCTCGATGACGATGAGGAGTATGACGAGGAAGATGAGGAAGCATACAGTGAAGATGAAGAAGAGCTTGACAGCCACGGCCTTCCACCCGGCCCTCCTGATTTCTTCCAGTTTGGCAATAGCTTGACGGTCAAAGGTCTGTGGATGTCGCCGGTGAGGCAAGTGAATGGACTGACGAATTATACAGATGGCATACTCACAGTCGCCGACGATCTGCTGAAGAACGATGGGAAGCACTTCATAGATATGATGGAGCAACTGGCAGAGAGGCGCATGCAACGTGAGGAAGAAATTCGTTACCCTTCTTCTACATTAGCTCATCGTGGTATCCATGAAGGTCACAATCATCCTCCGATAGATGACGATGATGATTATGACGACGAGGAAGACGACGAGGAAGACGACAGTCAGGAAGAAGAAGATTACGAGGGCGACGAAATGGTTAGCGATTCTACACCTGTGCTTGCCAAGATTTCTGACAAGTTGCTAGGACTCCATGACCGAAGAACAGCGAATGGAGGAAGGTCGACGGATGTTTCAGATATTCGCTGCTCGAATGTTCGAGCAGCGTGTCTTGACAGCCTATCGAGAGAAGGTAGCTGAGGAGCGCCAAAAGAAGTTGCTTGAAGAGCTTGACGAAGAAAGCCGTCTCGATACGCAGCGTGAAGCAAAGAAGGCAAAGGAAGCTGCCAAGAGAAAGGAGAAGAAGCGACTACAGAAACTTGCCAAGGACGAGGAGAAGGCCAGAAAAGACGCCGAGAAAGCGGCCCAGGAAGCAGCGGCCCGAGAGGCCGAAGAGAGGAAGCTAGAAGAGCAACGCCGGCGAAAAGAGGAGCAGCGAAAGAAACGTGAGGCTGAAAAGAAAGCTGCTGAAGAAGAACGCATTCGAAAGGAAACGGAGAAGCTGCGGAAACAGCAAGAACAGCGTGAAAGACAAGCCGAACTAGAACGCAAACAACGCGAGGCAAAAGAGCGAGAACGCCAGAAGCGCGAGGATGCAAAGAAGAAGGAGCGTGAGGAACGAGAAGCCAAGGATAAAGAAGCAAAGGAGCGCAAGACTAAGGAAGACCGAGAGAAGAAGGCCAAAGAAGAGCAGGCGAGAAAGGATAAAGAGGCAACTGTGAAAGTGGACAGGGAGGTCAAGGATCGTATTGGCCAGCCTCCAACCACGAAGCAGCAGCCAGTCGCTCTGCCACCAGGTCTTCACCCCCCTTCTCGCGGTTCAGGTATACAGTCGCCTCATCTGCAAGTCGCTACTCCCATCGTTCCTCCGAAGGTTCCTACTCCAGGTCGAAGCCGGCAATCATCACAGCCAGGACAGCACTCGCATGCGTCTTCTCCGAGATCGCAGAAGGCCAGTACCGAGGTTTCGCGGAGCTCTGCGTCTCCCGCAACCGCGGCAATACTGCAGACGCCTGTTGCAGGGCATCCAGTCAAGACGCCAGGCCAACCTCCAGTCCTCCATCATCCGCAGCCATCAGCTCCAAGATCCCCCCTGAACAGTCACGGGCGTGGTCAATATCCGTTCAATGTGAATGGACTGTCAGGGTTGGGCGTCAATGGTCCACCTATGGGCAGTCAAGGCATGGGTCCGAACATAATGCCCCCAATGCCGATGTACCAGGGCCCTCCAATGAACAGTCAGCCACGATTCATGCCGAATGGGATGCAGTATCCTCCAGGATTTCCAAGGCCGTTCCAACCCGGTCAGCAAATGCCGTTTGTCCCGCAGCCCCAGAGTCAAGCGCCGCCGCCGCCCATGGTCAATGCCCCAGCGGTCTCGAAAGCGCCAGTGCATTCCAGACAGCCATCTAACGACAGCGGTGCGCAACCCGCTCCAATCGCACGGCCAGGGCCGATTGCTCGGCCATCCAGCACGACACCGGACAAGCAAAAACCACAGAAACCGAGGGAGGCTGAGGTAGAGCAACTAACAGCACAGCTTGGCAGCAAGGCGCTATTGGATGATTCGGATGCACCTTTCCTGGAAAACCCCGACTCTCGAATGAATCTTCCCCCCTTGGGCCCTCCGGGCTCTACGAGATTGTCCTTTGCGAGTAGCTTTCCTGAGCCAAAGCAAGAGTCCTTTGGGCTAGGGAGCCCTGGATGGGGTAGTTTCAACCCTGCCATGAACGCGGTACCGGGCTGGGCACCGCCAGGGCCACAGCGGCCTGGTCCTGGTTGGTCGCAGCCTCCTTTCGGCGCCAATGGACCTTCAATCGCGAGGTCACACCTTCCTCGGCCAGTCGCCGTGCGGATCATGCTCGTGCAGGCATGTCGCCAGCTGACACAAATCCCGGGAGCTAGCGCGGACGGCTATCACCCTGTCCAGGCTGTTCTCCGACAACTCGAGGCCCTGAAGGCACCAGGAGAACCCCCGGTGTCGATGGATGAGATGCTGGGCATCTGCGACACCGAGGGCAACTCCCAAAACGGTGGGGGTTCTTTCGAGGTGATAATCGATAAAGCACGGGGCCAGGTGATCAAGTTCGTCGAGGATACTGCCGGTCAGCCAAGAGGCAGTGTGGGCGAGATCGGCAGTCCTGTCCTCGGGCACAGCCAACATGTTCAGCCCAGTCCTTTCGGCGGCATCGGCCCAAATAGCTTCGGCCCCCCAGGCAGGAGTTTCTAGTGGTCGACTCCTCCTAGAACGAGACTCCAGAGCGAGAATCGATCTCAACTGTTGGCGTCACAGTATCGGCGCAGCATGTCGGCCACGTGAGAATGTGGTCTTTGGGGACTTTTGCAAGACAAGGTCGGAGTCTGAGAGTGTACGTTGAGCATTGCCAAATGTTTCTTGTCGAAGGAACGGATCTTTCGGCCTCGGTTCCAAGGCATGTATCCTAGGAGCACTTTTTCCATTAGGCGTAATAGCACCAGTGCACGGCATGCGATTTGCTGTCGAGACAAGACAGATACTTTGAGAAGTAGCCGTAAGAGCAGCTTTTATGCTTTATGGGCTGAAAATGAATCATTCTGATTCCCGGTCATGGTTGTCTGCTGCACGTCGTATGTGATACTCGTAAAAGTGTGCAGAGGTTGACCTCTAAAAGGGATCCTTCTCCCACAACGGGTTGCCTGAGATACTGGCGATATTGTTACAAGTTCCAAGCCTCCATTGAAACGTCGGCTTCAGTTCCGGAGAACATCGCGTCTGAGCCGGCGCCGCTTTATCCTTTCCAACTGGAATGTTCTTTGACCTCCAGGCATGCTCTCGCAATCTTCAAGGGGGCGACAGCCCAAATGGTCACGGTACATCAGTTCTAAAGCCGGCGTCGAGTTGACCGACGTCACCATTGCCAGTTCCGTGGCCTGTGCCGTCGGCGGCTGTAACGGGTACCCCGAAGGTGGCGAAGAGCAGCAAGTCCTCGCTCTCCCCCGGATTAGTGGTTAGACCTGCGACCCCGGTAGTTGTTCTTCCAGCGCCAGCGCCGACCCCGACTCCGACGGCAGGCCCATCTGGTTCTGCAGACACCCCAGGCAGCAACAAACCCTCGATGAGGGTCTTGTAGTACCGCGCCTCCTCGATGCTCTCCAGCACGTCCTCGCGGGCCGAATGGACCAGTTGTTTCCGCGGGGCGCGCTCCAGGACCTCGGGCCTGGCCCAGCGCCGGATCATCTCCTTGGTAGCGCTGACGTCAAACAGGCGGTAATGCAGATGGTCGAGCACGACGTTGTATGGCGGGACCATCAGAAAGGCCTTGTCGGCGTGAATGCTGTTTCCCGCCAGCAAGGCGCGGCCCGGTTCGGGAATGTAGCGCTTGATGTAAGTCAGGAGAGCGTCGGCGGCGACTTGTGCGCTGGTCGTGCTGGTCAGGCACCGCTGCGTCAAGCCCGTCGCCCCGTGCGTTCGTACGCACCACTCGGACATGGCGGACATCTGGGCGGCCGTATGGTGGATCACTGCTTCGAATCCCCCGGGATCGAGGGGCTGTAGGTCCGACGTGGTCAAAATGCATGCTATGCTCATGATCGTGTCTGTTTTTGGATCGAGGCCCGTCATCTTTGCGAGTTTGAAGGCATGGTCAGCTTATAGTTCTTCATCATGGAGAGAAGTCGTCAGGAAGGGGACTTGGAGATCAAGGGCGGAGATGAAGTGATGCGGTGCAGAGTTTGTCGCCACACCCGAACCTGGGGACGAGGCAACGCTACAGACACCAATATGGGCCATCTCCTGTGGGAGGCGACGTCCGTGGTTTACCCTGGGGCTGTCGTATATCGGCAGAAGTCGACTAGTTACTATCAAAACTTACCTCACAATCAATCCACACCAGGGGATCCGTCGATCTAGTCAACGCCATGATCAATTCGGTGCCCTCTAACAAGTTGGCTGGCTTCTTGTTGCTTCTGGACACTCGATGCGGGTCTCGGAACCGAATTCAGCTGTGGTCCAAGGAGAGACAAGCGGTATTAGTGACAGAGACTGCTCTCTTCTTTGGAAAAGAACGAGAAGAGACTGCTAGTTATGTATGTGGTTCTTGGTTTTCCGAAGATATGTACTGGTAGTTGATATAGCACAAAGCGTGTGGAGATGGGTGGTTGGTGGCTAACCATGGACATTGTCCCTTACGGAAAGGACGCAAGTTTCTTCGCTAGGTCGCACTTCCAGGGTCGAGACATCGAGATGGGAAGAAAGGTGTTCGACGGTCGATCTGGGAGCAGAGCTGAAGTATTCAGAAAGCAATGGACAGATAACGCGCGTGATAATGCGATGATTCAGACACAGTGGTCACTGGTTTGTGGCTGCCAGTCGTATCCTTCCGCTCGAGTCAGAAGGTTGGGACCGTGGGAGTCTCCGTTTTCTTTCTATCTCGGCACCAAGACTCGGCCAACGCTCGGGATCTGAGCTTCTGGCCAACCTTCAACGAGTAACGAATGAGTGTGTTGGATTGACTGGCGGAAAGGGAAAAGGTAAAGGTAGGATGATGATGTATGAATGGGTGACGTTGTTTTCCGGTCAATCAGAACACGATTTCGCCCGCGGACACGCGTTCACGTGACACGGTCCAGGCCTGACTCGGCCCGCGGGAGTCGACTTGCAGGCTCGGGAACTGGGGTGGAAGACATCTGGGGAATTACGACCGGTCAAAGACGAGAAGAGAATAGCTTGTGCACTGTAGAACTTTGTTTTGATTCCCGCGTGGGAATCCTAATCGAACAGATGACGTTTCCAGCCTGACCAGCGCTGCATACCTTGATGGCTTCGAGCCAGTACCATGCCTGCCAGTGTCACTCGAGACATTCCCATCTTTCTCCACCCCCATTGTTCTGGACTCTGGATACTGCTCGCATGTTCGGATTGATGTGCACCCTTCCCTTCCTCTCCATGCTTGCGGTACGCCATTGTTGGGCGTACCAAGACCAAAGTCCCAACCGCCCAAACAAAAGATGTCCTCCTGTGGTTGCAACATGCTCCGTGTCTGGTACATTAAACAAAACCGCGGATCGAAGTTCGACCTCTTTTTTTTGGCCCCGTGTCAACTTCAATCCCGTCTTTGCTTTGCAGACAATGCTGCACGACTCTTCCGATTCTCTGGGAAGAAAAGAATAGTAGTGTGAAATTTCCAACCCAATGCGCTGATGGACGCACCTGGCGTTCACGTCGTCTGCTAACCTTTCTTGAAAAGAGTCTCAACCCCTTTCCGAGAGGTTCCTAGAAGATCTTATGAGGCAGAAGCCGGATGGAAGGAAAAAATCCAGCCATACGTCTGTGAAATGATGGAACAGTATCCGTGGTGTGAGAACTAGCTCTGGCCACATCATAGTTCCTCGTCGTCATCGTCGACCGAGCCCTTTAGCAGTGCTCCTCCAAGCTGGAGGCCAGTAGCAGTCGACTCTGCCGTGGAGAGCTGAGGCTGTTCGGCAGACCCCATTATTTCGCCAATAGTGCCTGTAGTTGTTGACATACCAGCACCCAGTCGTGTCTTGATATCATCGTCGAATTCAGCTACGCTTGCGCGGTGTCTTTTCATGGGGCTTCCGAGCATGAAGCTGTCATCTTCCTTCTTGATATCCATGCCGGGGCCATTCACCGAGCTACCAGCATTGATCGCTCCAGAAGGGGATGTGCCCATATCGTCATCTCCGATCTTGGGTGTGGAGGCTGTCGAAGGACTGCCGGACTTCGAGCTCTTGCGAGCTTCAGGGACGCCATTGCTGTTCAGCGGTTCGGCCGAATGTTGCCGCTTGAGCTGATAATCCCTTAGCCTAGGACAAAACTGGGGCGGCAAGGGGTCTCTTACCTTCATTTTGCGGATCCCCTCCGCCACCTGACCGGTCCGCTCTGCGTCTTCTGGAGACAGTAAGTCAGGTTCTCGCTTGACTTCAGCGTCGTTGATGTCCTCCATCTTGCCTATGATACCCGCACCCCCGTCATCATCGTCACTCTCCATCTCGTCGTCGCTATTCTTCTTGCCTTTACGGCTCTGTCGCCCTTCCACATCTCGAAATGTCGAAAACCCAGCAGTCCCCTCTTTCTTGAGCGGCCCGAGTTTCGGAAGGTCGGCAACAATGCTGCGTCTCTTTGTGCTGGCAGCTACTTTCTCTGATTTTGGAGTGGGAAGGATGCCCATTTTCTGCAGCTGACGCTCTCCGCGATACAGGAATGTGAACACGGCGTAAGGCTTGTCAGTCGGATCAATGCCGGTCACAGTTTGGGTCGAAATGCTCTTGGGGTCCAGAGTTTTGGGCTTCGCAAAACTGGTAGTATGGTCAACATCTGCTCGGTTCTTGCCTTCCCCATTCGGAGCTGCGCCTTCAGGAGTATCTGAGTCTTCTGAGTCATCGTGCGCGTCGAACTGTGGCGAGTACTCTCCGCGCTTGATCTCTCCTGACGCTAGAACGCGGAATAGCGCGACCTTTATCTGACCTGTCGATTCTGGGATGGGATCATCGTCATCTGAGCTTCCAGAGTCACTGAGAGACCCGTCGTCGTCAGAGACATCCTGCAGCTCACCCCTCTCGCCATACCTCAACGTGCTCTTCCGCGAGGGTCCTTTCGACTCTCCGTTCGCTTCGTCTTCACTTCCAACAACCTCCTTTCTCTTTCTTCGGCGCTTCTCCAATTTTTGTCTTCGTCTTTCTATCGTCGCGGCGGCGTCTTTTCCTTCAAGGTCCAGACCATTCAGCCATCGTTCGAGACCCACTTCACGGAACAAGAACTCCCGCTCTGCGAGACCGCCTCCTTCCTTTTCAGGGACACTAACCCATCGAGAATTGACCCAGGTCTCTTCCCCTTTCCTCAACAGTGTTGCAACTTCTTCTTTTGCCCGCCCGTCGAAGTAAATGTAGGCTGCGATGGTCTCATTCGGCGAAGTGGTCAAGGGCACATAGGGGGTGACAGTGCCTGCGGACTTTGTTCGATCACCGGTGTGGCCAGGTAGATTTCCGACAAGTTTAGGTTTGGCATTTGGACTGTCCAGTGCGGCTTTGGGAGTGGCGTATGGAACCTCTTGACCAGGGGTGAGCAGCGTTATGGAGATTGCGAAGGTGGATTGCTCAGGTTTGCCGGTGAGCGAGTCGGCAGGAATCTTCGCAGGCGGCACAGGGATGTAGGCACTGATTCGTGACAGGCGAGAGGTCTTCTGCACCGAGTATTCAGGCAAAGGCCCATTGGGGGTGTGTATGCTCACGGCAAGGCCTTTGAAGCAGGGCATGATGGGAGAGGTAACTGGAGGATGTTTACAATGAGTTGGTCAGTTCTCCGCTCTCTGCACCACCGAGGCAGATTGCGGAGAAAATCCCCGAGATAGGATGGATAGCCTGTACAGTCGTGCACAGCTTTTGTAGTCCAACTCTTTTGTATGGACGACGGTCACGCACAAGGCATACCCAGAATGTAGGGAGCAGTCAAGATTTGCGGGGCATGCAGGAGGAAGCCGGGTGTTCTAGGACTTGCCTCCTCCGCAACTTCGCAACTTGGGGAGACGGTGAAGTGTTAGGTTGACTTGCGGTGCGACGCCGAGAAAGTGACGAAGAGGATGACCAAACTGGCCGCTGAAGAGGATTATCTCGTGGCTCCGCCGAGAGGAGCTGCCGCCTTTGAGAATTGCAAGGTAGTCGATGAGGGAAACAATGTCAATGAAATGGTGGTTGTCTTGACTTGAACAACAGCCATGCACAGACGCAACACCAGCACGCACGCGGCAGACATAGACAGCCGTGCCAAGAGATGCCATTGGCGCTAACCATCTTCAGCCAGACTTGTTTGGTACGCGGAGAGAACAGTCAGAGGACAGTCAGAGGACAATCAGAGTAACAGCCAGAGTAACAGCCAGAGTAACAGCCAGAGTAACAGCCAGAGTAACAGACAGAGTAACAGACCTCTGAGAGTAACAGACAGCGTAACAGACAGAGTAACGGCCGGCGCGTCAATCATCCATCAACACATCATGGTGGAAGACTACAACTCCTGGAGTTATGTAGGTACCCATAACCCATATCGACAGTCTTATACTCTGCCCTAACCGCCCCCCTAACTGATGCTCTTGATAAATGCTGTTCAGCTCCTGCGGCACTATAAGACATACATATTCGGGTTGGTTATTCAACTAACCGTCGCTTGAAGACTGAGGACCCTCGTTGACCATAGTACTGACTTGGGCCTCATCTCTCATACTAAATTACCCCGGTAGCCAACCAGCCCTGCCGCCTGCTGCGCCCATGGCCACACCTCCATTCTCATCCGAGAGGCCAAGCGGTTGGTTTCTGTGGTGGCCACATTTCACCTGAGATACAATGTGAAGACGGTCTCTTCCACCCCAGAACCTCGTTGCCGAGCGATCGAGCATATCTCTCCTTCCAAAGTCTGATTTTCCGCATGCTAGGGGGGCAAATGGAGGATAGATCAATTCATGACCGGTTGTTAATCAGATCAAGCGGATGCCCATGAATGTGGAGTCGGGAGCACAAACAGGCAGGGTGAAGCAGTTGTATCATCGTCAACCGGTCGCATCTTAGGCAGTAGGATACAGGTTGTGATAGTCAGCTCGCAGGTAGTTGGATGGGTTAGACAAGTCTTGAAAGAGACTTTGTGTTCCATCCGCGTCGGACTCGATCGCTTCTGGGCGGATCTTGTACCTGCAGAGACATTTTCACATTAGCCATTCTCAGAGGTCCAATGTCCCAGGACCAGTGGCTTGCCGTAACCTCTAGCAAGCATCTCCGGAGGCTGTATTCCATAAACAGCCCAGATCTCCCATGGGAACAAGTGGCGTGAGGATTGCCGTTAGAGGTATCGTTAAAACAGGTGTTGGGCAGCCAACCAGAACAGTGGCCAGTCGGCAGGACAAGCCGTGGACTGGAAAAGAGGATTGTGTATGATATGATCCTGGCAGCAGCGTTTGGCGTCGATTGGTGGGCTATGACGTCGATGTCGGATCTCCGGTAAATAAAGCGAAGCATTGCTACCCTATGTGCCTCCGTACAGAGTAATTAATACCTACGTAGGAGGCCAGGAACACGCTTCTGCCCCGCGATTTTGGTACATTCATTTTCACGCAACTGAGAACAACTCCTCCCGCAGTCCTCCTTTTCACTGCAACCCATCTTATCCTTTCAGAGCTGAGAGCACACCGTCCGACATCTCATATCTCACTCGTGACAACTGACTACAGAACTGCAACAAGCCCCGCAGCAGCTGCGCACCCCCGCCAACATGGTCAAGGAAGTCCAGTTCAAGCCCTTCACGGACCAGAAGTATGTCGCTCACTGTCCCCTCCGAATCTAGTCTCTGACACACCTGGTTTTAGGCCTGGCACGTCAGGACTTCGTAAGAAGGTCACCGTCTTCCAGCAACCACACTACAGCGAATCTTTCATTACATCCATCCTCCTCTCCATTCCGGAAGGTGCAGAGGGCGCCTTTCTGGTCATTGGTGGTGATGGAAGATATTGGAACCCCGAAGTCGTTCAGCTCATTGCAAAGATTGGTGCTGCTTATGGCGTGAAAAAGCTACTCATTGGTCAAAATGGCATACTGAGCACTCCTGCCGCCAGCAACATCATCCGCAAGCGCAAGGCCACCGGTGGCATTCTGCTCACCGCCAGTCACAACCCAGGTGGTACGTTCAAATCATGAGGAGAAACCAGAAACCTGGGTTGACAAGTCTTAGGTCCCAAGGCCGACTTCGGTATGAAGTACAACCTTTCCAACGGAGCCCCTGCCCCCGAATCGGTCACAAATAAGATCTTCGAGTTCTCCAAGACCCTCACTTCCTACAAGATTGCCGACATCCCCAACATCGATATCTCCACAATTGGCACACAAAAATATGGCGATTTGGAAGTCGAGATCGTTGATTCCGTAGCGGACTATACCGCCATGCTGAAGGATATCTTTGATTTCGACCTGATCCGCTCCTTTTTGAAGTCCCAGCCCGATTTCAAGATTCTCTTCGACGGCTTGAATGGTGTCACTGGCCCGTACGGGATTGACATCTTCCAGAAGGAGCTTGGTTTGGGACCTGAAAGCACTCAAGATTGTATTCCAAAGCCTGACTTCGGCGGCGGTCACCCAGACCCGAACCTAACATATGCGCATTCTCTAGTCGAACGAGTGGAGAGGGAAGGCATTCTTTTCGGCGCTGCTTCGGACGGAGATGGCGACCGAAACATGATTTATGGCAAGAATGCTTTTGTGTCACCTGGTGACTCTTTGGCCATCATTGCCCACTATGCGAAGAAATATATTCCTTATTTCCAGAAACAAGGCGTTTACGGGCTGGCAAGATCCTTCCCCACTTCGGGAGCCGTCGACTTGGTGGCCAAAAAGCAAGGGCTGTCGCTCTATGTCGTCCCTACTGGATGGAAGTTCTTCTGTTCCCTTTTCGACACCAACAAGATGTCGATCTGTGGTGAAGAGTCATTTGGCACGGGCTCAAACCATATTCGGGAGAAGGATGGACTGTGGGCTATAACAGCTTGGCTTAACATCATTGCTGGCGTTGGCAGGGACACTGGCAAAGTTCCCTCCATTGGCGAGATACAAAAGGAGTTCTGGAGCGAATACGGCCGAGTCTACTTCACCCGCTACGATTACGAGAATGTCAGCAGCGAGGGGGCCAATGACATGGTCAGCCACCTGAAAGAGAAGATCTCCAAGGCTGACACCGTTGGCTCAGAGATACAAGGTCGCAAGATTACTGAAGCCGATGACTTTTCGTACACCGACCTGGATGGCTCGGTGTCAAAGAACCAAGGCATCTATTTCAAGTTTGACGATGGAACCCGAGTTGTTGTCCGACTGTCAGGAACAGGCAGCAGCGGCGCCACCATTCGACTCTATGTCGAGAAGCTTGAGGAGGACAGGAACAAGATTCTTGAAGAGACACAGACATACTTGAAGGGAGCGGTTGAGCTGGCAGTTGAGCTCTTGCAACTTCAGAAATTCATTGGACGAACCGAACCCGACGTCACCACCTAGGTTCTTTTCGAACAGGAGAGAGTTAGGCGACAGACCTTCGAGATGAGATGAGTGTCACATTGAAAGAGTCGAAGTTTAGGTAGTACATAGCCAACTCGGAGGAGACCGAAAGAGTGAGATACGACCAAGATGGTCGGAGTTCCACAGAAGAAGATCAACGATAACATAGACTGTAAGCCAAGATTAATGAGCATGTTGTGTGCTGGCTATCTTCCCAGCCTTTCTCCATCCACCATGCTGAAGGAGACGGCGTCAGGGGTAGCACAGCCTCGCGCTTGGCAGTAGTAGTGGAGAAGGCACTGGCAGTTGAACGGGGTAAGGGGCTTTGGCCAAGGCTGTAGCCCAGCGAGGATCCCCAGGCTCATCCTTCCTGGCACGCTCACTCTCCAACTTGTACATTTCCAGCTGTTGTGCCTTGCCTGGATGGGACACATCGACCTAAGAAGAGGAGCTGCCCAGGCTTGGCCAGATAAAGGAAAACACCTTCAAAGCCTCCGGAGCCACACGGCCTTGGTTTGACATCCCCCTGCTCGTGGTGTATATCTATCCCGGAAATTCATTGCACACGATGCGTAACTGCCAAGTCACACCGACTGATAAGGCAGTCTCCAAAGCTTATGTTCCGCTAGACACAGGAAGCGTCTAATCAAGAACCCTCCAACGAAGCCAAACTGCCCGTTTCAGCTCTACCCAAGATCCTTCAGCCTCCTTCATCCGGCGTCCCTCGACGGCCGACGACCGACGATCTCGACCTAGGTTGCTTGACGCAGCCACCCTTCTTGGCTCCCGGTCCCAAGAGCAGTCATGTCACGACTCCCGGGCTCTTCTCAACCAATGGTTCTGGGCGCCAGGTAAACAACGTCCATGTAATAAAGCGACCAAGCATTCGATGCTCCCAAGGTATCACCGTGTGCGACTTAGACATGGCCATCATGGACAATACAGCTGCATCATCTCATCGCTTGGCTTTCCTCTTCCATATCCACCCTGAGAGCACAGCCCTGACATGGACTATGTGGTAGAGACACCGCCGTTCGCAATGACTGTCTACTTACCCTGGAACTCCCCTCGCCTGGAGTGCTGCTGCCTCTCCAACGAGCCCAGTATACATCTGTGCTCAATATAAGGCCATTCCTCTCCCTCAGGCTGCGTCCTACTGTTAGAGTGAAGCTCGGTCTTGTCACCTTTTGGAGCTCCTTCCTATCACTTGTGCTATGGGTGATCTTTCCTCCACCGAAAATGGCCAGAACGCCGTGTATCGAGTTGAATCATCCCTCACTCTGACCAACCCACCTCATTCAACCCCAACCGCCTCTAGGGACACGAGCGTTGAAAGACAGAAGCTCGCTCGACAGGCTCGGCCCAATCAGTTGAACATGTTGTCCAAGCTACGAGGCTCGGTTCATAACTACCTCTCCCAAGAGCTCGACGGCTCATACATGAGCGTTGTCATCATACTTTGCTTCTTCATATCCGGCCTCATCGATAGTGTGGCATTCAACTCGTGGAACTGCTTTGTCGATATGCAGACTGGTAGGGACCTTTTCGTGTAAGGGATGTCTCCGAAACCGGAACGCTGACCTTGTGCTGTCCTTCGTAGGCAACACTATCTTTGCAGCACTCGGGCTCGGTGGCCAGCCCAAGGCCAGCCATTCACAACAATATTACAAATCTCTCACTTCGATCGGTGCCTTTTGTCTGGGCACACTCTTCTTCAATATACTGCACCGTTACCCGACGGGATTGTCGGAGCAGCCGTCATGCCGCCGACGAGGCCTGTTCATCGTGTCCTTTGGCATTCAGACAGTCTTCATCACAACCGCAACCATACTGGTCTCTGTGGACTTGGTCTCAAACCAGCCCTTTGTGCCGGGTTCTTTCTCATCCGGTAGTAAGGACAGCCCATCGTCAATCACGAACTTTCTCGACCTCTGCCCGGTGTCACTCCTCTCGTTCCAAGCTGCAGGACAGGTGACATTGTCGCGGCTGCTAGGGGTGGTCGAGTTGCCTACCATCGTTCTCAGCACACTGTATCATGACTTCACCTCGGATTTGCTTGCCGTCCGGGCGTCCTGGAGGAAGAGTTCGAGCGGATGGGAGTTCTTCGCGGGCCAACAGCGCAGACAGGGGAGGCGACTTGCTTGTATCCTTGCTCTCTTTACCGGAGGTATCATTGGCGGTGAGATGTACAAGTCCCGAGCAGGCATGGCTGGGGCATTATGGCTCGCCGCGGGCTTCAAGTTGGTCATAGTCATGGCCTGGTGCTTTTGGAAGGGGGAAATAGATGCTGGGGCTCAGACGGATATGCTTCCGCGATAAATGTGACCAGCATCTCAACGGTGGTTCATAAGGGGATGTCATCGCATTTGGATGCCACGAAACATCTCAGTCTGTTAGGGATTCACAATCTAAGTCTATATTAGACGGCCCATGAGGACCCCAAATTCTTTCATTCAGTAGATGGTTCTATTGGGCGGACACGAGTGGATGCAATGACTTGCCAGGCTTGCATGAGATATGAGCAGTCCTGAGCTAGGCCGCCTGAGTAGGGCTTTTGAACAATCTTCCAGCCTTCCAGACGTGCGTGATGTTTTTGGGGTTCTTGAACAGATCCATGTCGGCGAGCGGATTGGCGGCCAGGGCGATCAAATCCGCGTCATATCCAACGACGATCTGGCCGCTCTTGGGCGCCATGCCCAGGTGTCCAAGGACTTCGGGGCCCCGGGCCGTGGCGGCCTCGATGGCAGCCAGCGGATCCATGCCGCCATCGGTCACGGCGTAGGCCAGCTCGCCGCCACTATTGCCCAGGGCCAGCGGATGGGTGGTCGGGGTGCTGATGCCCAGGTCGGTGCCGAGGGCGATCTTGACGCCGGCCTTGACGGCCAAACGGTACGCGGCGCGGTGGTACTTGGCGGTCTCGACCATCTTGCGGTAGGATTCAGGCGACATGAGCTCGGGATGGTCGATGCCGACCTTGACGATGGTGCGGGTGGCGACATAGATGGCGCCCTTTTCCTTGATGAGCTCGGCACACTCGGCGTCCATGTAGGTGCCGTGTTCGATGGTGTGGCAGCCGGCATGGAGGGCGGCCATGATTCCGGCTTTGCCGTGGCAGTGGGCAGCGACGACACGGCCTGCGCGGGCAGCCTCTTCGACGACAACGCGCAGCTCGTCCAGCGAGAACTGCTGCCTCTGCGGGTCGTCGGCGATGCTCAGGACGCCGCCTGAGGCAAAGACCTTGATGCACTTGGCTCCGCGGCGGGTCAGGAGCCGCACGGCACGCCGGCACTCGTCCACGCCGTCGGCCAGCAGCAACGGCCCCGTGGCAGGCGCGAACGCGTTGGCTTGCGTGTCCCTCACCCCGAGGCACGACGTCACGAACCCCGACGGCAGGTCGTAGATGTCTCCGTGTCCCGAAGTCTGTGAGATGGCCGCCCCGGCCGAGTAGATGTTCGGCCCGACGAGGCTGCCTTCCTCGATCGCCTGCGACACTTCAATGGCATAGCCGCCCAGGTCCCGGATCGAGGTGAAGCCGCTCATCAAAATGTCGTGCACGTTGCGACTGATCCGCGCCCCAGCCAGGGCTGGTGGAGATGTGGTAAGCAGTTCGCTGAAATTGAACGAAGTTGCCCCCAGCAGGTGCGTGTGGCAGTCCCAGAGGCCAGGAAGCAGTACAGGAACATTTGTGGTTGGAAGCTTCTTGAATGGCGGAGGCACCGAGGATGTAGGCAGCACCGAGGTGATTTTGCCGTCCTGCAGAATCACCGTCATCCTGTTCTGCGGTTCGCCTCGGCCTGGAATGAGAAGCTCGGTGTTGATGAGCTGGGTGGTCTGGTTAACTTGAGGACTGCTCGCCAGGGGTTGGCCAAGGGATGGCGGCCGGCTTGTGGCATCTTGGTAGCTGCCTTCCTGTTGGCGTGCCAGGTTTGCTTGTGTTCTCTCCAACGTCGCATCGGTATCGACAGAGGATGTGCTAGGAGTCGTTGCTGGAATGATCTTGCGACGTGTCATGGTTGGACGTCCTGCAGGGCAAGTTGCTTACTCTCGTTAAGCAATCCGGAGGGTCTGGCCAATTCCGATCTTGAGATTGTAGGCGGTAATAACTGTCCGCTGAACCAAGGCCTTGGATGATGTGTTCGGTCACATAAAATGCTATATCTGTCCGTGTGAGCACTTGACACCAAGAACCACCGAACCAGTACTCCGTAAAGTAAAGCTTGATTTACAAGGAACACAATGTTTTCGAGGCTAAGTGACGGGACTTGGACAGAATTCAACAAGATCAAGATGCGGGTGGCCTCTAGCAAATGCTATCTTACCTCCGCCGACCAAAAAGCCCAGAAATGGCTTCTTGAGAGCGGCGAGCTGGCACGTTGGACGTTGATAGATACTAGAAGCTGAGGTTGTGGCAGACGAATAGAATGCGGCAGACGGCCGGCCGCCTAGTACGGAAGAGGAAGGACGATTGTGGCGGCGATTTGTTATTCCGTTCCGACATATCATCCATCAGAACTCAGAGTACTCCGTATCTGTACCGAGTACAGAGTGTAGCATGTGTACGGCGTAGAAGACGAAGCCTCATCTTCCCATGGGAAACTTGGCCTCGAGCCGACTGACTGCCTACTTGAAATATCTGATGGATGATTCCAAGATCAATTGCTCGACATCGGAACCGGCCAAGATAAGATTGCACGTTTTGAAGCTCAGACCTGGAAGAACACGCCCCCGACTACCATGATTTCGTTGAGCTCCGCATGGCGGGCGCCGAAACACATAGACAAGTCTACACATGCGACAAGAGCAGGGCACGGACACGGATATGAAATATCATCAGACTAGGGTTGCCTTTCGAAGTTGTGTTTCACACCGGAACGTGTCCCGACACGCCGTTGATCCGCCCAAGAGGCCTGATTACACCGTCTTGAGAATGGCCCTCTGGTGTTCTGTGTTGGAGCATGCCCTGGAATCTTTGGATCACGCGAGCTGAAGCTGGTCGGGTCAAGGCTCATAAGGTTCTATCTCCTGACACAGATTAGGTCAGCCACAGTGTCGACACTAGGGACAGGGTGAATGTGTCAAGAAGCCACGGTAAATCCTTGACCTTGAGTAATTTTTGCGATCCTTTGAGACAACTGGAGTGTCAGTCGTTCGACTCGACGTTCGGTCTGTGTCACCACACTCCAGATGCTGTTTCACGTGATTATGCCTTTCGACGATCACGTGCCAGCCGGTGGGAGTTGGAACCCGCGTCCTCCCGCTGTCGACTACTAGTACTACTTTGTGGATGGGATTTTACGGTTGGTATCACCTTACCAGGGCGAGGACATCAGAATTATTTGGGTCAACAATCACAACACTCCGTACGGCTAGTTGCCTCTCAGGGAGCCTTTCGTGGCAATTCTCTGACCACCGGAGAAGTTCGCTGAGGTCCCAGCCGCAATGCAAGCATTGCTGCGCTGGACCCCAGGAATGTGACGGGCAAAAGCCCCCTGCCTATCCCGCCAACGAACCTCTTTGTGTACGTGGCCAGGCCCCGACTTACTCCTTGCGAAGAAACCAGTGGCAACTGCCGTTCGCCGTCGAACTCTCTCAGCTATCACCCCATCCCTCGCTCTTCAAGGATGATGCGCGCCTCGGCTGAACATGCTGGCAGATCGAAAGGTGGGTTCCTTGCGGACGTCAAGGACATGGGACTTAATGGGAAGCCTGTGTGACTCGAAAAGGCAACGATTTTGCCGATTTCCCACTCATTGAGACACAGAGTTCACCCCCCTCATAGAGATTAACTCCTACGCGTGGCTCAGAGTTTAGTTCTGTGTTTGTCCAAGACTGGGGTCTGATTCAACTTGGAGGATGCACAGCAGGAGCAGGACTGAGGACTGCACCACTACTAGACTGAATACAGCACGTGATTCCATATGTTTCGGCGGAGCATGCGAGAAGTAGAGAAGTTAGCTACGGTGGCGTATTGGGGGTTGAGGCCAATTCCAATTCCAACCTCCTCGCCACCCGCCTCGCTGTCTGGAGCGTCGCATCCATCTGCCCAACTTAAAGTCCCCCCTCCAGTCGGCGTCTGGTAAGGGCGAAATCGGCTGTAGGAGGCGTGGCCAGATTCACAGCGAACGCAGACACGGGCTAGTAGCCTCGTGTTCGCCCACCACACCTCAGCTCCAGCGTTGCCACCCTCAACATTTGACTCGTCAGGCAACGTGGCTTGAAATCTGTCAAAGCCAAAGTGTCTACCCCCAAGGGTCTCACCGACAGGTCTCATAGCCTCACACAGGCCGGGCACCGCTGTACAGCGCCTACGGCCCGCCTCTGTAAGAGGAGTGTGTGGTATTCTCCTACGTAACCTAATGTCGCTGACGGGCTGGGAGTACAGAAAGTGGTTACTAGACGCACCCATGCGACACTCGTGTCAGTCAACCCCTGGTCCTTCTTCTGGGCCCTCTGAGCAACGATCCCAATCCCATTTCTTGCCTTCTTGCCGACACTGGCATGGACTCCGCTCTTGGCTGGTCAACGGCCCCAACTAAACACCCATGCGACAAGCCTTGGTCGTGGCTATCAACGACGATCCTGAGACACGCGACGACTGCTCACCTTAGTCGTCCCCACCCCAGACCGCCTTGTTCAATTTCGGCGCGACTCATAGGCCGCGGCGCTATACGCATACTATTTGCGCTACTGGCCACTGACCTTCTCCTGATCTTCGACTCGCATCTTCGCGAGCTTAAAGCGGGGTCATTTGGGCAGATAAGAGGGGACCTTCACATCACAATCTCACAAACTGGTGTCCTGCGGATCGTGTGCTCGACCCTCAAGCATCATAGGGTGATGAAACACTCCGGCCCGCCTCGTCTGCGAATTGTGTGTGGCGAATGTCCATGTGTGGTGTCAGAGCACAATAATTTGCAAGCCACAAAGCCGGCCGCCGAAGCTTCCGTCGAGGCTGGTTTTGCCGTGTGACCTAAGCACAAAGGGGCAAAGCCAATGCAGCTCACCAGCACTTGTTGAGTCTCGACTGCTACCACATACTACAGATGTACGGCAAGGTAGTTGGGGCCTCTATGAAGAGTAACTATTGTTCAGCCTAGGAGGCGACTTGCGAGATTGTTTGCCCCATGGACTCGCATTGCTTGAGTCCACAACTGGACGTCGCCAGTGTGGACTGTTAGGAACCAGGGGTTCATTGTCTTTCCCAAGGTATCCGTACTATGCCTGGGATAGTTTTTCAGGAGCGACAGAACTGTGGACTGGCCTCTTTGAATCAGAGTGCACCGTAGCGCTGACCACAAGGTGGCCCTGGCCAGGGCCAGAGATAGGATTCTCCGGGTTTGAAAGCCTTGTCTTGACGGCGGCAGACTCCAGGCATACTCGGCAAGACCAGGGAAGGTTGCAGACCTCAGAACGGCCTTGGGGTCATTGGGCAGGAACTGAAGGGCATTGCAGGACGCGACGACACCCCTTCGCATCCGGACTCTGGCGTGGCTGTGTCAGAGGGCCGCTGATTGGCCACTAGGTGTGATTGGGCGCGAGGATTGCAGCGAGCAGCGCTCCAGCAGTCAGAATGAAACTAGGTGACGCTGGCAACACGGTTGCGTACTTCTCAGTCCGACAGGCTACCGTCCTGCCATTCTCACGTCTAGCCGTCTAGGTCGCCGCCCACCAGCATTTTCGAAACACGAGCGAATGACAGGGGCAGGCCCACTACTAGGCCACAAGGTAGTCTGGGAGACTACGGCCAGGATTTCCGCCTCTGCCAGGTGTGAGGCGCAAAAGCAAAAAAGAAACACGATCTAAGGATCCTCACCCACCAGGCCGCTTCCCGGCCTACCGATCAGTCGATCAATGTGCTCGTCTCATGTCCGACGCCGTCTGTCCTGGCGCCTGAATCCGCCAATGGTTGCAGCCGTGCACCTTTCACTCTGAGCCCTGGGCAAATGACCCATAATCGAGAGTCGGATGAGATGAGTTTAGACAAGGCTAGAAACACAGCAGACGGCAGAGGGAATCTGCCTGTCACCCGTGGCGTCACAGATGAAATCCCTCGTCCAGAGTCATTGGATCTGTCGATGCCAAGGTAAAATCCCGAGAGGCTGGCCGCAAGTTGGGTGACGAACAAGCGGCTGCGAAAAAAAGCTGTGCTTCGGAATGACCATTCATGCTGTATACCCTGGTCCTGGCCAGGCCAACGTTAATCAGCAGCATTCTTGGGCAAATGCAGGCAGCCAACTCTCTCGCCGTCTCCCTCCAGCGTGACTGGTGGTCGGCACACTGGGGCGCATACTTCGTACAGGAGGGCCCACAGAGCCGGCAGACTACTGGATGGTGATCTAGCGCTGGCGTTCGGTCTCGCAAGGAACGCTGATCGGTGGTGACCAGAAATGCGCCCAGCCACCCGGTGATCCGTCCACCCTGAGCATTTTTGGTCCAAGCATGCCACCGGTCCTTGCTGCCAGGCCGTGCCCGCCTTAAACCGAAAAGGTCCATGGCGATGCCTCGTCATCTAGCGTGAGACCACAGCCCAAGGGTTTACCAACTTTGACGCACCGCGGTGGGCCTCTGTTGTTCCTGGCGTTCTATTCGCAGCATCTTCTGACCAGGTTCTGACTACATTTTGCCCCACCGGCATGGGTGACATGGGGGCAATCATGTCCGTGCGTCGAAGTTTGCCATGCTACGCCGTGCCTCTGGCTTCGAACTACCGTCATACCATAAAGGTCGAGACGTTATATTCCCTCTATACCTCGACAGCCCCCTCGATATCAACACCAGTATCACCAGCGAACACCAGCAAACACCAACCACTCCGCCAGACTCAACACTCTCCACCTCGGACCTCTTCTGTTCTACATATCTACTCTTGTCTTGCTTTCAATCTTTCGCGTCCTTCCTTACAGCCTTCGACCATCTAGCCGGCTTCCAACTCAACCACCTCCATTGGATATCCCAGGACTGGCCACATTTCCTACTTTCCATCTTTTCCTCTCAACCACCTGTCTCCAGAGCCCTTCTGGACCCATGTTTTGAACAGTCTCGTCTTTTTTGGTCTTTGCCGACTCCTCCCTTTTCCTAGAGCAAGTACTCCGTACTTTTGGGCTCTCCCAAGAATGCTATTAACGCCACCATCGTCCCCCCAACTCACGTCCTGTCTCGCGCCAGAAGACAGATTGGGTTGTGTGCTAGCCGGCCGATTGGAACTTGTCTCTATCCTCGGAATTGGTGCCTATGGAGTGGTCTACCAGGCCATCGACATCCTGACCAACATCCCCTTCGCGGTCAAGGCTCTCCCTAAAGCCGGATTGGACTCCAGGCAGCGGCGTTTCCAGCGGCGAGAGATTGCTCTCCACCACCAAGCCGGCCAACATCCCAATGTGGTCTCCATGCATCGCATCCTGGACAGCCCGGACTGCACCTTTGTCGTGATCGAGTACTGCCCCGAGGGCGATCTGTTCTCCAATATCACCGAACAAGGCCGATTCGTGGGCGACGATCAATTGGCCAAGCATGCCTTCTTGCAAATTTTGGATGCAGTTCAATATTGCCATTCCGTTGGGATTTACCACCGGGACCTGAAGCCCGAGAACATCCTGGTGACTGACCAAGGCCGCACGGTCAAATTGGCCGATTTTGGACTTGCCACCACGGACGCCATCACCTCCGACTTTGGATGTGGTTCGACCTTCTACATGTCACCCGGTATGTCTTGCTTGCGCCCTCCGAACCGTGCATCCTTGGACTAACGTACCCTCAGAATGCCAGCAAGCGCCGACCAGGCCGTATGCTCGATATGCTGCCGCCCCCAATGATGTCTGGAGTCTGGGTGTCATCCTGGTCAATCTCACCTGTGGTCGCAATCCATGGAAGAAGGCCTCTCCTGATGATTCCACGTTTAGAGCGTTCCTCAGGGATCCCAAGTTTTTGAGCTCGATCTTGCCCATCTCACCCGAGTTGAACTTGATCCTGAGACGCATTTTCGAGTGTGACCCGCACAAGAGGATAAGCCTCCAGGAACTCCGGGAGGTGATCATCAATTGCCCCAGGTTGACCATGAACTCATACACCACTCTTCCGCCGTCGCCCCCTCAGACACCGTACGACTATGTGGATCCGATGGATTGTGCCAACCTGGCTCTCCCACCATCACCACCGGCTTCCCCATGTCCCCAACCGGCCTTCCAATCTCAACCCTCGGAATGGTCTTTGTTCGAACCTGCCTCGAAGCAGTGTTCGTCTTGTTCTTCTCTTTCCACGGATTCCGGCTATGAATCCGAGGCCTCTTACACGGATGCTGGTCAACGTCTGCAACCTCCCGTCTTCAACTTCTACGGCAATGTCATTCCTTTGAACGAGCATGACAAGTCGTATTATACGCCATCCACTTTTGTCCCAGCTGTTGCTGCATTTTAATCTACGCCATTTGTCTACATACGGAGGGCAGCACCCTGGTTGCCGCGGTCACGATGTTACGGTGTTACGATTGGGAATCTTACTGGATACCCGGGCGGTCTACGATCTATTTGATATTTACCTCCTGGAATGGATGGAGCTTTTTATCTAACTGGACGCACTGGTGAAACACCAATTGCTTTATTTGTTTTTGGGAAGACAGCGGAAGCATTTGATCGGAGTTTAGTGTCCAACTGTGTGTGGTTTTTCTGGTGTGGCTGAGACTGTTGTTGGTGATCGCTGCAAAAGGATAAGAGAAAAAAAGAGGAGGCGCACAAAACGCAAGTGATTGTCACTGTCTCTCAAGCCAAGTGCTGGTGCGAGACGACATACTTCTGGGAACTGGGAGGGTGGTTGTTGTTGTTGCTGCTTTTGTTCCAGCACTTACAATGTACACTGAAGGTGGTTTCGTCTGTTGACCGCCGGCCGTGAAACCCACCTGGACCTGTGGTTCATGGGATTTCCCAGCTGGGTTCTCAGGATGTTGCCCTCCGGGGCCGTCTATTCTTAGGCCTGGCCAGGTGTCGGTTGGATTGTATGTAGATAGTTGGAAAACAGGTCCAATCGAAGAATCTACGAGATGAATTTTCCAGTTCGAATCTTAGCGGGCTTATTCGTGTGTTTGGCCTTATGAGGCGTAAAGATAGAGGACTCGGTCGTCGTCGTCTTCCTCGCCCCCGTATTCTGCCCTTCTGGTGTTGGCCTTCCAACCTCCTTCTGACCGGGGGGCTTGGAGAAGAGGACACGCCACTTCCTCCCAGAGAGTCTGAGTATCCCTCCTCGCTCCCTCCATTCGACCCTATCCAGCTGGGCCATATCCCATCCTGCGCATACACACAGGAATATTCCCTTCAGCTGGCACGCTCATGGCCGTCCGCCCGCCCCTCGATGATGCTATTCCTGATGACAGCTCTGGCTGCTGGCTCTGCCTCCGCCTCCGCCTCCGTCTCTGCCACATTCGCGTGACCATGCCGCCATTTCATGCGACTAATGCAAGCCGCCTCTGTTCCAGCCCTCGTTTTTGACAGCGCATGCGTCAGGCAGCCCGCGCGAGTTGCAGGATTGCCCGAGGCATTGGCTGCCTTACTCTGCATGTCCCTCTTCTGCCCCGCCTCGCTCGCCTCGTCCTCGCCCTGCCGTTCGTTGCCGGCCTTCTTTTGCCACCCACTACTGCATTGCAGCTGCGTCCACGGTCCCAGTTCGACCTGCCATCCTGCGCAGACCGGCACGTTGAACCTAGGTAGCCTATAGCCCCCTTGGCTCCCGCTTTTTGGGGGCGATAGTGCCCGTCTCTGCCTGTTGGGAGGCCGCTGGAGCCAAAAGCAAATCCATCCTCCTCCTCCTACACCGTTATGTGCCTATGCAGTATGCCGGTGTCAAACGGGGAATTCTACCAACAGCATCCCAGAGTCTATGGCCAATATGCCCCGCCATCTCTGGGATCTGCTTCTTTGTGTCTGCGGCCACACCCACACTGGCACACATCCCCCCCACAGCCCGACCTTCACGATCAACATATCCCATCAGCTCACAGCGCCGCCCTCCACCAACACCGCTTTGATGCAGGAGCTTGCGCAGCACCGACGCATGCTCCTGGGTTGTTGACAGTCTCTAGGGTGCTGCGATCGACGATTCAACAGTAATGGCACACACAACGTGGTCATGCGTAGCCTGTGGCACCTATGCATGTCCAACCGTGTGCCCCAATGTTTCGGCACCACGGGGGCGACTTGGGGGCTGGCGTTCAGTTCAACCAAGGGATGCTAACAACTGACAACAACTGTGTATGTTGTGCGAGGGCTCCCGGGCGGTTACCAACCCCCCTGCCACATATTTTGGCTGGCATTCGCCGGGGTGCTTAACTACCACTACTCGTACACTATCTCCTCTCCGTACTTGCCCCTCCATGCCGCCATGTCGACAAACTGCCTTTGTGTGCCACCGACAAGGCTCATGCCCAACCATAGCGGTAGCCAAGTCGGAAGGGTTCAAGGTCGGTCTGTCAATGTCCTACAACCAACAGCGCATTCAATGCTGCACCTTCACGACTTCTGTCTCGCGTGATAAGTTTGGAACCCAGCTAGTTGATGGGGTTTCCTGCTGGGTGCTAACTGGACAACCCCCTTGCTTTGCTCAGTCAGTCGGCCATGATCGCTCGGTGACCATCTGCCATCTCTGTCACCCAGGCGTCGACTGCTGCATTGGTGGCTGTCTTATCTTGGACATTTCCTTACTCCTGATTGCCTGTATCATGAATGACTGTCACATCGGTTAGATTTCGAGGTAGGTTCAACACAAGGTTTAGACCTTCATGGCAAAAACGTGTTTATTCACAGTCAGGGAGAGTCTGGATTGACAGTGTGTCCCTCCTTCCAAAGGTTAACTCCTGCCGAAGCCAGCCCCCTTGCCTACTACCCTGTGACTATGGCCATAGTCTTGGGGCCACGTTCAAACCTCGCTGAACAATAAACTTCCTTGCAGGAAGTCTTCAGCCCCAGAGGGCTTCGGCACTTGACCGTGAAAGCCAAAGTCAATCCTCATGGGGCTCTACGTGCAAGGCAGAGATGGAGTGAGCGGCCAGCGGCCAAACTGTCAGCCATCAGCCATCAGCCATCAGCCATCATCCAGCCATCAAGCCTTGTCCAACAAGAACTACACATCCCACATGGCGAAAATGCCGCATACAAAGGCAATGAGGGCATGATGATGGGCGGACGCGGATGTGTACATCCTGTCCTGCATGGTCCCAGGAAAGCCCTGCAACCTGGTCTCCGCCTGAGGCCCCCCTGGCCCTGGCCCAACAGCATGCATCACTGGCAGTCAATACGGCCAAACGAGTTCAATGCTGCAGAATAGCATGACCTTGCACGTGATTCATTGCGAGCGCTTCACAATAGTCGACTCGAGCGTGCCAGTG
Source organism: Capronia epimyces CBS 606.96 (assembly GCF_000585565.1). Taxonomy (NCBI): domain Eukaryota; kingdom Fungi; phylum Ascomycota; class Eurotiomycetes; order Chaetothyriales; family Herpotrichiellaceae; genus Capronia; species Capronia epimyces. The sequence continues at coordinate 990,106 of NW_006912906.1, forward strand.
TCACGCGGAGGTCGTCGTCGTCGTCGTCTTTCTCGACGTGTCTGAAGTGTGTGAGTCAACGGCTCGTACCATTGAATTGACAACCCCCCTAAAAGGAAGGGAGCGCTTAGCCATTCAAAGACTCGTCTATGGACGAAACGGATCAAAGCTCGGGGTCAAAGAAGACCAAATCAAGGTAGAATATGCACAGAATGCACGGAGCGCACAATACGAGATTCAGATCAGCAGGACAAGCGTTGTCGAAGAAGAAGAACGAGAACGAAGACGAAGAAGGCGGGAGCTGGTATTCCTGCCTTGCTCCCCTGGGCCCTCCGACAGCAGCCTGCGTACATGTGACATATGCCTCATCTCTGAATGTCGGGCCCTTCGATGAACTTGGTCGAGGTTCACAGTTCACAGATCAAGGGGAGCGGGTTCTCGCGGAAAAGAGATTGTGACCAATCTTGTTGCTGTCTTGTTTATGAACCATTGGAAAAATTATGTACAGTGTGCACATTATTGGGAGGCAAGCAGGGCCACCAGGTGGTCCAGCCTTAGGGGACGGGAAGTACGGAGTACTCTGTACACATTCCATTAACATGGAGCGGGGGGGCCGTCCTCAATCTGTGCTGCTGTATACGGAGTACTAATCCGTGGTACAGCAAAGCAAGTGCCATTATTGGCATATGGTATGTGTACTCTGTACTCTCTGTTTGGCAGTGTTATGGGGTTATTGGCATATGGTACGTGTGCTCTGTACTCTCTGTTATGGGGTTATTGGCATATGGTACGTGTACTCTGTAGAGTCTATTCTCTGTTATGGGGCTGAGGCTCAGCTCGCTCACTGCTCAGCGTTCTAGCATTTTTCCCGGCCGAGCACGGATCTCGCGCCGGAAATGGTTCAGCCTCGTCGATCGGGTGATTAGATTTGGCAGTACGAGTACGGAGTGCTGAAGAAACTTCGAACTTCAAACTTTCATCCCTTTCTCGACTTCGACGGCCTGCCACGGCCGGGGCGCAATGAGGTCTGTGGACGTGACGTTGGTCTGAATGCCAAATGGGGCCGTGCGTGATGTTCAGGGGGGCACAAGGCTCGGAAGAGACCAACCGTGAGATCGGCCGGTGGTCCCAGTCCCAGTCCCAGGAGGATGCCAAGGTGAGCGGTGAGTGAGTGAGGTACGCCACACGGATGCCCTTACTACTATGCACTGTTCCAGTGCGGTGGTGCACGGAGCAGCAATCCAAGAATTGTGGCCCGACCGGATACTTTGGCTTTCTGCCATCTGGTCCAGGCTCAGCTACGAGTATCCAGCTGTCTAGATGTCTAGCTGTCTAGGTGTCCTCTTGCATTTCCTTCGCACTGACCAAGCGCTACTGTCTCTGTTACTGTTGCTGTCACTGCACTGGTAGGACAGGCAGCAGGATGCACGGTCACGGGTCACGGGTCACGGGTCGGTGGCAACGGCGCCTGGCAAGAGCTGGACGTGGTGGTGGTGGTGGTGGTGGTGGTAGTGTTGGAGGCCACGGTGGCCACAACCAACGTTGACTCACCGCGCCAGCGCCATCGCCACCGCCACGATTTGAGCGCCACACAAGGTGACATCACGTGATCAGCTATGGCTGTGCAATTACTAATGTACCTACTTAGGTACCTTTACATATTCATCTTCGCATCAACCTACCGTTTCGTACTCTCCGGTCACGAGATTCGTATCCTCGTATATCGTTTTTCGTTTCTTCAGCTCGCCTCGGCTTTGCCCGCTGCTGCCTAAAGAGTTTAATTCAGCTACGGTTGATGAGCTGAGGCTCACTACGTATCCGTACTTGACTATGACTATGACTGTGACCTTGACTTGGTAGAGAGAGTGAGTCCCAAAATATCCCATCTTCAACGTGCCGCTGCCACCATTGAGGCTGCTCTTCGCCTGCAAGTGGCTGGCGGGCTCGCTGGCTGGCTGGGTCTCTCGACTGTTTGGTGGTAGTGAGTCCCGATATATCCCATCTACAAAGAAAGTCGGAGCTCGTGCCGCTGCAACCATTGAGGCTGGCTGGCTGGCTTGCTGGCTGGCTGGCTGGGTCTCTCGACTGTTTGGTGGCAGGTAGGAGTACGGGGTTACGGAATGTGGTCGCGAGGCGAGGCTACCAAGGCTACCAAGGCTTCCAAGACAGGCCATTACGCGTCCCCATTGTTAATGGTCGCCAATGTTAATATCAAGCCTGGATCTGAACCTCAATTAATGAAAGGGGAGACACGTCGTCCATCATAGATAGGTATTACTTCTGCAGTTGTGGCAAGCTCATACTATCCGTGCAGTAACCACGCTCGCAGCTTTCCAGCAGATCCGTATATGTGTAGTGACGCCATTCACTCACACATACGTGGAATCAATTCAATTGTTCCTTTCGAGTCTCTCAGAGTAGAGTCCCTGGGCTTGTTCGCCGACTCGGTACCGCGTTCACAGTACTATTCAGTCAAATACCTATCTTAGTACGCTCGCCATCGTCCATCAGGTCATTCATCCATCACCATCACCTTTTCCCTTTTACTGACTACTGCTTCTTCCTTCTTTATCTGGCCGGGTGTCGGTGGTTGCCGGATTCCGACTTTGATCCTCCGTCGAGCCATTGAAGTCAGCTGCCTAGGCGCCTTGTCCACGCCCCCCAAGACTGCCGAGGCAGAAAGAACGTCGACGGCCTTGAAGCAAGTGTGCGGGCAGGCGTTGTCGAGTTCGGGGTCTCAGGAGAAAAGACAGACGAGAGAAAAGGACGAGAAAAGACAGACGAGAGAAACGGACGAAGAACAAAAAACATAAATCACAGATACAGATCAAAATCAAACACACTCGCCCTACCTACCAGGCAACCGGCACAGATCTAAACCACAGATACAGATCGAAATCAAACAAACTCGTCCTACCTACCAAGCAACCGGCACAGATCTATCTTCCAGGAATTCCCTTCCTTTTATACTTATCACACAATGGCCGAAAAGTACCCGCCACCGCAATACCCGGCCGCGGCCCTATCCCACCCCGGCGCGGATGGTTATCAATCCCCACCGCCTCCGAACGCGAACGGGAACGGCATGGTCTACGACCCCAATCAGTACGACATGTCCCGAGGTGGTCCGCAGGGAGGCTACTACCAACCGCAACCGCAAGGACAGTACGGCCCGCCACAAGGCTACGGCTACGGCCCTCCCCCAGCCGGTCCGGGCTATTATCCGCCCCAGCAACCCGTCGTCGTGGTTGAGCGCGAGAACAATAGTAGCGGCGGCATCTGCGCCGGCCTGATGGCCGCGATGGCGTGTTGTTGCTGTTTGGATTGTTTGTTTTAGTTTAGACTTGGGGTCGGAGTTGGCGAAGCGAACGAAGCAAATCGAATCAAAGCGAAGCGAAGTGAATCGAATATCGAATTAAGGCGTCACGACACAATCGGACCACATTGTCTTGGATTGAGGGCAGGGACCGACTACATGACCCGCAGGACGGGGAAGCAATAAATCAAGGAAGGACACATATTGCCATACTAAAAGGGAAGAGAAGGGAGGTGAAGAGAAGGGGGGAGGAAGAGAAAGGGAGGAAGAGAAGGGGTGAATGAACGACACTACAGCATCGGCGGACAAAACCAAACAAGAAGAAGCAAGAACATCCATCCAGGTCATCCAGGTCATCCAGATCTGGCGTCGGTCTAGATTGGAGAGGCTAGCCGGGTCAAGTCAAGTCAATCCAAGATGCCAAACTGCCACCCAGACCAAGGTCCTGAGCCTGAGCCTGAGCCTGAGCCTGGTGTCGTAACATGTGAATATGATAGTTGTCGTCGGACATGCCTGGGCTGGACTACGTGGCGAACCAACGAAGGCCGGTTGATTGTTGATTGTTGCGTTGACTGTTGATTGCTGGACTGTCGACTGTGGACTGTCGACTGGAAACTGTGAACTGTATCAGGAGGTTAGAAAGTGAGAGATGTAGCGCCGTGCACCCTGATCCTTAGCGAGCCTCTATTTCCATGTTTTGCCGTTTCCATGATTCCATTCCATTCAATCAATTCAATTCAGTTCAGTTCAATGCAATCGGCTAGTCTTGCACTTGGCTATTACGAAGACCCAATGTGGGAATAATGTCTGAAATTCTAAATACTTGTACTAATTAGTACAGTGTTTTCCTTACACCCCATGGATCTAGTCTGGCTTCAGCAGATAGGAGTTGGAATTGATGCCACTTCTCCTGTGAGTGCGATTCAACATGTGGGGTCAAGTCTGGTTGTGAATAACCCAGTCCAGCCTCATCTAGCCAACAGCCCGTCCAGCCTCATCTAGCTAACAGCCCGTCCTCACGACTGCGGTGCAGCCTCCTGTGAGTCCTGGACTCCATGCTCGGCGTGGCATATGGATCATTCGCACATTTGTGTCCTTCGCCAAGATGGTTGTGTGACTGACGGTATGGGACGGCACAAGGAGAACCACAACTGCGGCTTGGAGTTCGTACCGACGGCGTGATGGTTGGTTGTAAGTTCTCTTCCCGTAATGGTTGGTGTAAGTTCTCTTCCGTCAGGAGACGACCCGGTCTACACTGGCAACCCGGTTGTGCCCTTGGCGATTGTCCTTGAATCGCAGCTGGCTCCGTTATGCCAAATGCCGCGACTACTACCCGGAATCACATAACTGAACACATGCTCCCCTGACCCATCGCACCGTTCTCTGTAGTAGTCATGGCGGCAGTGCGAGTGATATCCTCCAGCACTTCCCACATCAACTCCCCCGTCAGAGCACTGCACTCGGCATATCGATCACACTGCATCTCCTGGGCTACGCGCAGAGCCTCCTGGGGCATCACACACTCGAATGATCCGTCTTCCAATCTCTTCTCGGTGCGCTCGTCCCGCTTGAGACCCAGTAGCATTACAGGCATGGCATGCTCGAGATCGGCGTAGTGGAGGGACAACTGCTTGCGCCAGTAGTACTGTGCGTTGTGGAGAGACTCGCGCGAGGAGACGGAGAAGGCGATGATGGTGAAGGCCGGCTGGTCTGGGAACGGGTCGACAAACAGCGTCGATGTTGAGGGCCATATGCGGAACTTGTAGGGTCGCCCGAACAACGACACATCCCACCCCAGCGAGCCTGTGGGTGCGAATGCGTGCTTGTGCTCGCGGGGAGTAGACCGGTCGAGTCTGCCATCACGGACATGTTCGATCTGGCTGCGGAGGGTAGGAGGTTATTGACGATCAGGGCTGAGGGGGAAAGGTGAAGACGGCGATGGCAATAACGACGGCGACGGCGACTTACGACAGGAAGGTTGCTTTGCCCACGCCGGGGCTGCCCAGGAACAGAATATCAACCTCGGGGACAGGTCTGCCCTCGAGCACTGTCGGCGCCATGTCTGGCGTTCCCCGTGTCGATGCTGGGGTGCATCGTGACAGGGTGGCAGGGTGGTGGGCGTGAAAGAAATGTCAAGGTCGATGTCGCCGTCGCCAGATTCGGTGTTGGTGTCGGTGTCGATATCGGCCTTGGCACGGGCAGGATCCAATGACGCCACTCCAATTGGGGCATTCTACACTCTACTCTACACTCACTCTACGCTACACTAAACACTACACACTACAAATCTTTACACCGTTGACACGATTAGTCATGATCCCGACCTTCAGATGTAGCCAGAGTACAAAGAGTCACAAGTCATGTTATGGAAAGGGCGCACCTATGACTCCTAGGTGCTAGTTTCCACTCTGCACTCTGGTGAAAGCACTATTGCGATTGATAGTTAAGTTTCTGTCTCTCTTCAAATTCTCTCTCAGGTACCCGTCATACATCGCACACTCTTCAATCCAGTGCATTGCGCATTATCATTGCAAGATGTCGTCCGGAAATGCCGATTTCTGCTTCCCAATCAAGCGGCTAGAGAACTCCAGAGTGATTCTCGAGCCCTTCAATGACAAGCACGTAGCCTCATTTGTCCAAGGCTGCAAAGACCACCCTGCACTCTTCGACTACCTGCCCTTTGGCCCTTTCTCCACCACCGCCGAATTCAAGACTTGGTACCGAGGCCGCGTCGAGCGCAATCCCACCGAGACCATCTTTGCCATCTTTGCGAAGTCACCTGCACCTGACTCCGTCGAACAACAGACTCTGGCCGGCACGATTGGCTTGCTCAATGCAAGCCCTAGCAATGCTTCCGTGGAGATTGGTTTCGTATGTATCCGTATCCGGACTTTGACTTTCTTTCCTCAGCCTCGTATTGAGCAGCCGTGCGGTGCGTGCCTAACTCCACGACAGATCATAGTCCTGCCATCATTCCAACGAACGTTTGTCACTAGCAATGCTGTGGGACTATTGCTGTCATACACACTTGATCTGCCACCAGAAGGGCTCGGTCTGCGCCGTTCTCAATGGCAGACGCACGCCAGCAATGAGGCTTCCAGACGGGTAGCAACGCGAATGGGCTTTTCCTTCGAAGGGATCCAGAGGTTTCAACGAGCATTTCCTGCTCACAAACAGGGGAACGGGTTCGACCTTTCTCGCCTTCCCGAGTCCACTGGGATTAAACTGGGACAAGCCAGAGACACCGCCATCTTCGCACACTATTGTGACGAATGGCCGGCAAAGAGGGCCGAAGTGTTGAGGTTGATGGAACCACGCTGAAGAAAGCTGAGAAGGTTCGACAACTACGACTGCCATTGCGGCACTTGGTTCTAACAGGTATCAGATCAGGGCTTGGTACTCTTTTTCCACCCTGGCCACTAAATAGGACTAGTATACCAGCAACATGATCTTCCAAACAACAGTTACTCTGTACACCTCTGTTGACATGGCCGGACTCCGCTCCAAAAGGCGCCGACATGGACAGATCTCAGATGGCGGTGCTACTAGATGTCCCATGTCCGGACACTATACTCCTCCGTACTGATCAACGCGTCTCCTCGCGTCTCCTCGCGCGTCTCCCACGTGATCCTCCTTGGTCAATAAAAGTACCCCCACCACCTAGGTGCCCACCGTTTCTCAGAAAATTGACTCGATCGTCCTTGGTGCCACGGTCGCGTCGATCAGCATCACACAAATCTTCACGTCTGATCCGAAAGACAGCGGCGACGTGGAGACCGAGGGCAGCTTCAAAAGGCCACGCCTGGTCGGTGTTGAGGGCATTGAACTTGAACATTGAACAGTGATCTAAATGGAGACGGCGACTTTGACGATGACGACGATGACGGTGAACTACGGATTGTCAGTGAAACATCAACGGGATTCTATCTCTCACGGGATAGATCTCAGGACTAAGTAGGGTCGGCGTCTCTCGGCCTTAGCCTCACGATAGGTAAGTTGATGGACGGGTGCTGGCTAACGCGGTGGTGAGTATGTATCATATGTATAGGGCGGCACCATCCGGATCCTAAACAGGAGTGATTTCGGGCCAGATTTCACTCATGTTGGTTCCGGAGATCTCTGAGATGTAGTTGTCATAGACCTCTCGACCGGGGTTACTAGCTTCCGGGGATCCTTGGACAGCAAACCCCTGATTCGTCGACCATGATTTATTGACGAAGTCCAGACTCTACAGATCACCACTGCGCTTCACCACAAAAAGGGCTAAGTACAATACTGTCAGCCATCCAAGGGCAGACCCATACCGACATGAACCACCATACGCATATCGAGGTTGGAGGGAGTTTTACTCCTGGAATGGAGAGCTTGCAAACATTGGGGTGGGAGGGAACTTTACTCTGGAATGGAGTGCTTGTTGCGGCATACACATGCACACACATCGATTCTCTGCTGGTCTGGAGATCTGAACTAAGCTGGCGGTGATCTGGCTCACTGCGGCTCGGCTCTGCATCAACGCGTCAATGAAAGACCAATTAGGTAAATGCTATTTATTCTATTCTTGTTTGGCCGGAGTTGGTTCCTCCGCCGAAGGAGCTCTGAGATACTATATTAAGACGATCGATCGCCAACGAATTCACATTGGTTTAACCACCAGAGACTCTCTGTCACGGAAGCGGTGATCAGGTACGTGAAGGCTATTTGCATTCACTCTGTTCCCTGTGAAGCAGTTCGTGCCAGGGTATTTATTCCCTCCCCCGAACTCTGCATTTGTTTCTTCTCCCCAAACTCTGCGTTTGTTTGTTCTCGGCCACTCTTCGACAGAACAGCATCGAGAATCTAGCTTCGTCGACATCATATTGCAGAACAGCCACCTCGATAGACATCATCTTGCAGAACAGTCCACCTCGATCGACATTGACGTCAAGATGCGTATCTCGATCCTGTCAGCCACCTTGGCCATGACCATGACCGTGATGGTCAGTGTGCTCGCCCATCCCTGGACCGACTGGCCTGGTCAACAGACCTGCTTGAACGACACTGGAGTCGCATACCTCGTCCAAGGCTACACCTACCTTCTCGAGCAACCTGGCGGGCCGGACTTCAACTCCACTGCGAATACCATCCTCTCTGACCAGTTCTTTGTGTGTTCCGATTCGATCAACTCTCTCTCCGGTAGACCTGTAAGTCACCCTACCCTGCTGTCATGCTTTCCCTTTCCGAAACCTCCTGTCATGCTTTTCCCTTTCCCTTTCCGAAACCGACATACACCCCTCAAGAGGAGGATACCGTGCCCGAATTCGCTCGTGTGACGTGACGGCCCCTTTGAAGGTTGATCGTGGTGACCTGACTGACCGTTTGATAACCCTGTTGCCAGCTCGGACAACTAGCATACCCTAACAAGCAAGCCTTCATCGCCTCCCAGTTCGTCACGCCTCCACTCCCGACCGTGTCTACGCTGGCCACCTTCCACAACTGCCAGAGCGTGGCGTGGAGATGGAACGCGTCCGGCATCGGCGCCAACCAGTACGAAATCAAGGGACTCATCAATTTCGACGTCAACCCCACCACTCTGCAGATCGACGCCGTTTACTCCGAGTTCAACACCGCCGCGTTCCAGGCCGACCTGGGCAATCCTGAGTGCCAGCAGAAATAGAGAAGGGCAGAATGAGAATGGTCTATCTGGCGAGGAAGGAAGCTAGCTTCAACATAAAGCTCTCTCTCTGTGCCTCCAAAGAATAGTCTATGCCAGACCAAGGATAGCCTCTGCCATAGAACTAGATTGAAGGTCATGGCGAACTGCCACATCTCGGCCCTAGACATGAAAGCTAATTGACGGCCAAGGCGATCCGCCAAATCGATCCATAGACATAAACGTTAATTGACGATGATGCTTCTGTGACCAATGTTTCCCGGTCTCTCTCTCCCGGTGAATATGAAGATACCCTCTCCTTGGTATTTAACTACCTCACACCTTTCGTATACAGTTTGGGCCCTGAATCGCTGCAAGCCAGGCAGTGTATACTAAGGGTCCAAGGTAATTGAATACACTGCGGCCTTGCTATGATGAGCACGTGAGAATTGCACTGCCGCTTTCCTGTGATGCACGTGAGAAGAATGCTCGGGGTCCCTAGGGATACATGGACATAGACATGCAACCACATAAACAGCTAGCATGATTGAAACGCACATATTTCCAATTCTTTACGTAAAGTCGTTGTGCCGCAAACATAGCATAGCATAGCATACTATCCCAGCCTTGCTGTGCTGCTCTTGCTCCTGCTCCTGCTCCTGCTCCTGCTCCTGCTCCTGCTCCGACTCGAATCAGACTCGGAAATACTGGACCCCTTGAGCCTTGCAGTAAGTAGTGCGTGGCTTGACTTTTCAGTGCTACGGCGGCTTGACCAGGTCGGGGGAGAGGGGAGAGGGGAGGTGGAGTAGTCGAGGCTAACTATAGGAAGCAGTTGAGGCTAGCAAGCTATACGGGATCAAAGGGGGGAGTAGTTGGGGGCAAGTAGTTGGGGGCAAGTAGTTGGGGGCAAGTAGTTGGGGGGAAGTAGTTGACGCTATGAGGCTACCTATCAAACCCGTCCAGCAGACTCTCCCTCTTCAGCCATGACGATGGCGAGCTTAGTGCGGTGATCGAGATCCTCCTTCGGCAGGCCCAGCAGGTCATTATGCAAGCCATGCCTGGCTTCATGGCAGCCACTACCGTCCGGGTAGAAATATCTAGAATAGAGCACCTGCACGAAGCCGGCCACAGTGCCCTTCTGCATCTCGACGAGCCCCTCGTTATATCGGGTCTTGACATCCTGATACTTGACGGACCAGTCGGCTTCGCTGGTGGCGGTGGCGCGCAGCACGGACTGGAACATGTCTCGCTGGCTGAGTAGGAACGAGGAGATATACACAAACCCATTTTTGAACTGGGATAGAGTTGGGGTTGTGGTGGTTGTAGTGGTGTTGGTCGTGGTAGAGTTGTTGTCGTTGGTGTCGTCCGCAACCACCTTCAGGCTAAGCAGCCTCGCCATGGCGCGCCCACACTGCTCCCAGGTGCTGGTGTTGACCTTGGTGTTGCCGTCGTCGAAGAAGGTGACAGTACGGTTAGGCAAGTCGAAGCCATAGCGCTCCGGCCCGCCCGACAGGCTAAACTCATACCACATGCCGCACACCAGCGAGATGTAAGCGCTCTTGCCCAGGCTGACGATCAGGTCGCGCGCCTTCTTCCTCGCATCGCCGAGATACGACTCCTGTGCGAGCGCCTCGTTCCACGGGTCCAGCCCCCATTCGTTGGGCATCACCCATGCCACGCCGGCCTCGGCCGCCGCGCGGATCAGCTTCGCCTCCTGGTCGGGCGGCGCCGTCACCGCCATCGTGATGATCAAAACCTCCTGTCCGCGCAGCGCTGACACCAGCGACTCCGGCTCGTCGTAGTTGACGGGTTGGATCGTAAGTCCGGCCACCGTCGCCAGCTTGTTGCTGCTGCTGCTGTCCGCACGTGTCAACGCCGTCACTTTGTGTTTCTTGGTCTTGAGCAGTTCCTGTGTTATGAATGCTCCTATGCGGCCGGTTGCCTGGGGTGGCATAGGTTAGTACATGGGTCGGTCGCCATATTTGGGATGGGATGGGGTAGTGCTCGTGGCATAAGGTTAGTCCATGGTCCGGTGGGCATCTCTGGCATAGAATGGGAGTGTAATGATGGCATATGGTTAGTCAATGGTCCGGTGGGCATGTCTGGGATGGGATGGGGTAGTGGTGGTGGCATAAGGTTAGTCCATGATCCGGTGGGCGTCTCTGGCATAGAATGAAGTCGGGCATCTCTGGGATAGAATTGGAGTCGGGCATCCCGGCATATGGTGTCGAGGCAGGGTCCAAGATTCAATATGAGTTGTTTTCACTTACCCCCACAATCGCGATGTTTTCCACATGGTTCTTGAAGCCTTGCCCCTGGTCCTTCGCGTCCTGGGACTGCTGTGCCATTGTGAAGCTGAAGATGGAGATGGCTCGAGATGTTAAGGCGCGAACCCCGTTGACGTTGACGTTGGTGTTGGCGTTGGTGTTGGCGTTGGATCGATCGAAGTATAGTCAAAGGAAGAGCTGATTCTGCTTCTGATTCTGCTCCTGCTTCTGCTTCTGGTGGCGTCGAGAAGAAGAAGAGGAGGAAAGAAAACACACAGACAACAGACCAGACCGACAGACCACTCTCCCATTCATTCATTTATACCCTTCACCTGAGCTCGGATCAGCGGAGTCTTGAGTCTTGTAAAAGCCGGTGAGCGGGTGACTCGGTGCCTCGATGCGCCGCGACGTCGTTATGTCCGAGGTCGATATGATCATGATCATGATCATGACCGAATGATGCATGGCGTCGAGTGCCCATCATTGAGACCACGCCTGATACTTAGACAGACAGTGCTGTATCCGTAGACAAAACGCCGTCCAAGAAATACGAAACTGGGTTAGCGCACGTCCTGTGGCGGGTATTATGTACAACAAGGCTGGCTCCACTTCCACTTCCACCATCACCATGACCATTTTTGGACCAGTCAGTCTACGGAGTAGACTTTCCACTGCTTTGCAGGGCCCAACTCCAACTGTTGGGACGCTGGACACTGAACGCTGGACTCCGGATGGATATGCATCGGGTTTCTCAAACTGGACTGACGTCGGCTTTGTGGGTGGAAGGACTGTACTACTGTAATGGTGTTTGCAGGACTGTACTCCTCCGACCAACGAGACCGTCTCAGACGATCGCTCTCTAGACCGGGCACATTTCATGCCGAAGCCGAGTCATCTACGGATACAGTCGAAGAACAAGACCGATAGAGTAGTAGAAGCCATCATCAGTGATCTACCTACCATAAAAGCAGGTCCATGGGGGGGAAGCACTCACTTAGTATATACTTCAATCTGTCTATATAGGGCCTATTCCCATGCTATGTGGTTTCTGGAAGTCTTGCTGATCCCGTCTGACAACCACGGCCCTTTCGTCAAAATTTCAGAATCAGAATCAAAATCAAAATCAAAATCAACAGCAACAGCAATAGCAATAGCAACAGCAACAGCCAGTCGCCACGCCACATTTTCCACCCCAGATAGTTGCATGTAGTTGTAGTTGTCATTGGCAGAAGAACTGTCTCGACATCCAATGACCTCGCCTTTTAACTAGCCTGCCAGTGTAGCCAGAAATGTGCCACACAGCTATGGATGGACATGACAAGACATAGCTTGTTCCCACCCGATGAGACAAGCTCGGGCTTCGGCCACAGTATCACACACTTGACGCAGTCGACGCCGGCGCAGTCCCGCTGGGGGGAGCTCCAGATACAGCAGCCGTGCCGTTTGGTGGGCTTCCGCCGCCGCCGCCTCCCATGCCGCCCATGTCTCCATTGCCGTTGGCAACACCACCTCCTTTGTAATATGTTGCAGCGTCGCTGACTTCTTGGTCTTCGGTGGGATCGATGCCGATGCTGATCCAAGCCAGAATCCCCTCCTCGAGAGTATCGCCCAGCAGGACATATTCGACAAAGGGATCTGTCGTGTCTGCCTCTTGAGATAAAATGCTGTCCTCCGAGTTCAAGGTAAGTTCCTGCTCATTCTCGCTGTAAGGGGCTATCTTGTCGGCTTGCGAAATGAGGTCTTGGTCAAAGAACAGCTGGCCCACGTGGGAAGCGTGTACTTCGGTCGAGCTGTTTGTGCCGAGCAGCGTGCCGTTGACACGCACGGTTGTAGAGTTGGGATTGTGGGTGAGCACGTGGATGTGGGTGGCGCGCCCTGTAAGGGTTTCTTTGGTCAATCTGGGTACTCCGAAAACCTTTGGTAACATATGTTGCATGACTTGACTTACCAGTATAGTGCCCGGGGAAAAGTGTCTCAAACTGAACGACGCCGTTGCTATCAGTCTGCTGAATCCCTCTCAATGCTGTATTGTTCAGGTTGGTGGTATCATTGCTGTTACCGTTTCCACTGGCAACCACTCCACTGTACACACCGGTGGAGTTGCAGTGCCAGATGTCCATGTACAGCGCTGGGACAGGCTCGCAGGTCGTTGTATCGATGATCTGGATGTCCAGCGTCAGGGGGATGCCTTTCTGGTCCTCGACCAGGTTTTTGCGAATCAGCTCCCCGTTGACATAGTAGGGGCCCTGAGTGACCTCGGTCTGCAACGTGCAGGAGGAGTTGTCGGCAAACAGGACATTCTCGTCGACATCACCAGAGATGGCCGAGTTGTCTGAGAGATGTGTGAAGTTGTACGAGCTGAAGTCCCGACGGTGGATCATGGGTTTCGCAGCAAGACCTCGTTTGACACGGAGGCCGTCGGCCAGAGCTTGGCGACGAGAAATGCTCGCGGACTCATGACCACGAGCCTTCAATTTAGCTGCGCACGAACGGATGGTCTTGGGGTTGCGCTTGAAGAACTCGGCACGTTCAGCCGCCTCTTCGGCAACATTGTGGCCCGGATGCGCAAGGACTGCCGAGGTGGCCAATAGCGCAACGGTGATGGCATTCCAGACTTGAACCATGTTGATAATTTGAAGGTCACGCTGAAATGCTGGCCGGAAAATCGAAGAGCTTGGGAGAGATGCGGGCTGAAAACAAGGAGAACTTGCAACCCACCTCTCTATATATCTTGGTCACAGTGCTTTGGCAACTCGGTCGCCGCAGGTCTCCCTTGTCACCGCAATGGATCCTCTTCTCCGGCTGTGTACTGCTGATCGTCGTCACAACGAAGCTGACGACGTGGGCAGTCCCCCGCTGTCGTTGAAACACCGCAGAAGGGATTGGTTGGCGTCTTGTGATGGCCCAGCATCGTGATAGCCTTGTCTAATATGAGTTGCTAGCAATTAGCGGCGCGCCTTGGTTGCCTCTAGACCCATCTTAACACAAAGAAGCACGAGGCCGGGGTCTTGGCGATATGTCTCGGCGAGCTTGTCCTTGGTGATGGCGACGAGAATCCAGCCAAGTAGACGCGCGTTCTGCGTCAAATTGCGCGGCTGGTGGTAAGGACCAGCAACGGAGCATCCAGTCGACAAGGCACAAATGAGGATCGGGGCATTGAGTAATTTCCCTTCCATTCGCTCCGAGCTCTGCGGACGAATACCCGTATAGCGACTGGTGCCGCGTCATCAGTTGCAGTGGAGTGAGATGTCAGAGACTGCAACTGGCACAGTCCTGGCCACTGACCACGGTCCACGGTCCAGCCATCCGAGGTAAGAAGGTGTTTTGCAACCGCATCAACGAGCCACGACAGGGAGCGGCGACGGTGAAAAGGGGGAAGGGTTGCTGAGGTGCTGAGGTGCTGAGGTGAGGTGATGGTCGCTACGCATTCACTCGGTGGCCTCAAGCTGAGGCTGATGCTAGGGTTTGCCAAGACGGGTGCCAAGACTTCCGCCGTGCAAATGAACTTGAACTGCAGAACCACTCACCTACCACTTCAAGTTACCACTTACTTACCACTTACTCTTTACCACGTACCACGTACCACGGGAGGCGCAGTCTACGGTTTACCGAGGAACCAAAGCATGTACCGGCAGAGCAGCCCAGCCTGGCGGGAAACCAATTCCAAGAAAGGTGACTATGCATTCTGGCGTTGGGCTGAATACGCCTGATACGAGGCTGTTGATAGATCTCCCTTACCCTGTACTGCACATTGGCGCCTAGTCACCTACTCGTAGGCAGGATACAGACAGGTGATCTTGTCCGACATCTGTGCCAATCTGAAAACATACTGGTGATATGACCTTCCATCTTATCATATGCTCATAATATCCATCATGGAGCATCCGTGCTAGGGATTCCAACCTGTGAAGGCGCAGGCGACCTGAACGTCCTCCTCAAAAACCAATCCCGATCAATTGCAGTGTCCTTCGCTGCTGGAGAAGCGGCTTCTTGCGGCTGGAGAATGTTCATTTGGCTATCAACCCTCCATCGACCACAATACTCGTACCACAGACGAAATCACTCGCTTTGCTGGCCAGGAAGATGATTGCTCCGCGAAAGTCTTCGGGGAGTCCCCACCGGCCAGCTGGCGTCCGTCCGATGATGTACTCGGTATATTCAGGATCGTCGGTGTATACCTTGGTCATGGCGGTTATGATATATCTGTGTAACAGGCGCCAGAGCCGTCAGCTTTCTCATCCTTGGAGTCGAATACTTGAAAGACAGGCTGATGCTGATGCTTATGCTTTTGCTTTTGGCGCCACCCACCCCGGACAGATGCAATTCACGTTGATGCCCTGAGAGGCCCACTCGTTGCTCATGGCCTTGGTCATCTGCAACACGCCGCCCTTGGTGCAGGCATACGCCGCAATGTTGATGTTGCCGATGAACGAGATGATCGAGGCAATGTTGATGATTTTGCCTGGCCGTTTCAACTCTAGCAGCTTTCGGCCCGTTTCCTGGGCAGCCACGAACGAGGCTTTCAGATTGATTTGGAACACCTAGATCCACCCAGTCAGCCATGGGATTTTCCCCTTGCCCATACCTCCCCTGATTGATAGATACTCGGGCGGGATATTTACCGCATCAATGTCCTCGTCGGTGAAATCTTCCACCTTTGCTCGTCGATTGATCCCTGCACAGTTCAGCAGGATATCGGGCACGACACCGCTCTCCCAGATCTTTGCGAAACACGCTCTCAAGCCTGCAGAATCTGCGACATCAGCCTCAAACACGGAGAGCCTCCGCCCGCAAGCCTTGACTCCTTCTTCGAGCAGAGGCCCTCGTGGATCATCTTTGATCTGGATCGAAACAATATCAGCCCCAGCCTCTGCCAGGGCAATCGCCATCGACAGACCCAACCCTCCAGTGCCGCCTGTGCAGATTGCCGTCTTGCCCTCCAGCGAGAAGAGCTCCGAGACCGTGGGCAAGGTCCCCTCCCCCATCTGATTGACTGACGCCATGATGGACCTGGTTGATTCGATCTTATGTCAGAGGAAAGACTGACTGTGACTGTGACTATGACTGTGGCTTGATCATCAAGGCCAAGCAAGGTAAGTTTCCGGAAGCTTTGAATGGGACATACTCGTTCCCTCAACCGTCAAATTCATCGTGTCGCTTGCAAGCTCCTGTCTACCTGTTTAACCGAGGTGTGCGATCCCGAATAGATCAGAGCCTCGACTTTCTAGACCAATCGACGTCCCCCCTTCGGTCTCCTCCAGCCTTTCTCCGCAAATCCATCGATGCGGGCAATGCGGAGTAATACGAGGCGGCCCCTACCTGAAGGATATCTCAAAGATGTGCCTCGCCCTTCGCGCGGAAGACGTTCATGATGGAGGAAATTCCATCTGAATGACCTCCTGTCTTCTTTACGGTTGTCTTCCCACGTTACACTGGCTAAACACATCACTGCCCACCAGGGTGTATCGACGATTGAATTTTTCTCCTCACTAGGACGACTATCGAATCGACATGGGCCGACTCGATGGGAAAGTTATCATTGTGACCGGTGCTGGGGCCGGTTTCGGGCGAGGGGTAGGTTCAGCCTGTCCAGATTCCGATTAATCAGCTGCAGTGCGGCCAGTCCTCGCAAGGGGTCCCTTCAATTAGTGCGTGAACGAGTCGTGAACAAAATGTCTACACAGAGAAATCGCGTCACTGAGGAGTCCAAGGGCGCAACACAGGCCATCAAGCTTTAGTTTGGCGGATCTAACATATGGGGGCAACAGATCGTCGAGAAACTGACCGCCGAAGGCGCATCTGTGCTCGGAGTCGACATCAACCAAGCGGAAAATAACAAGACTGCCTCGCTCTGCCCACCAGGCAAGGTGCACGCCTTTACCGCCGATATAACCTTGGAGTCGTCGTGGCGCGAGATTCTTCACCAGGCGCGGTCGGCATTCTCCAATCGCCTCGACGTCGTTGTCAACTGCGCGGGCGTCGTACATAACGCAGCG
Source organism: Capronia epimyces CBS 606.96 (assembly GCF_000585565.1). Classification (NCBI taxonomy): domain Eukaryota; kingdom Fungi; phylum Ascomycota; class Eurotiomycetes; order Chaetothyriales; family Herpotrichiellaceae; genus Capronia; species Capronia epimyces. Next base: position 1,007,293 of record NW_006912906.1, read on the forward strand.
CCGTCACACGAGGTGCCCGAGGACCAATTCGACCTGATGTTCCGAGTCAATGTGAAGCCACTGTATCTCAGCACCAAGGTGATTGTCCCGTGGTGGAAAGAGAACAAGCTACCAGGTCTGTTCATCAACCTGAGCAGCATCAGCGAGCCCAGGCCGAGGCCAAACCTAGTATGGTACGCCGCGAGCAAGGGAGCTGTGACGGTGGTGAGTCTTGATCACTTCTTGGTGCTTCGGTGGTTACCTTAGCCAACATATCATATTGGGCCCTAATCGTTTACTGACGACCGTCGTGTGAGCGGAAGACGACCAAAGGCCTTGCGGCAGAGTATGCCGTCGATCAGATCAGGTATAACTGTATTCGGCCAGCCGTGGGCGAGACGGCCATGTAAGACGGCCTGCTGTTCCCCGTCACCAGATGGCTCAGCTCTGACCTTCGACAGGCTCCCACGAGTTCTTGGCGGCCAGGACACCCCGGAAGGTCGGAAGAAAGTGCTCGGGACGGTCCCGTTAGGCCGGGTGTGTCAGCCTGGCGACATTGCGAATATGGTGTGCTTTCTCGGATCGGATGAAGCGACGTATATCACGGGCGCCGCGTTTGATGTTGATGGTGGCAGAGGGGTCAGCTGAACCAATATTGTCAAGTAGACACGAACGACTCGCTTGCAGGATTGTCAAAATGCACCTCTGTTCGCGGGCATGATTATACAATATTTCCTGCTCAAACCGGTTATATTACAAACTGATCTCCCCTTTCCACATGGCGTCGTTGAGCCCAAGTTTCTCCACAACATTCTGCCACCTAGACCCGCCTCTGTCCTGACGTCTCAGATACGCCATTAACTTTTGTCTCCTGTGCACCATGAGCCTCAGATGGCGCTTGTTGCTCTTGTCTTTCCTGTGCAGGTTGTCTGCCAGCACGTTGATTTTCGCCGTCAGGATGGCAATCTGGACTTCTGGGGATCCCGTATCTTGTCCAACCCGTTTCGGAACTTCGACTGCAGCCCCTTCGCTACTGGAAGATGACGACGGAGCTTGCGTGCTCTTTAGTCTGGGTGGAAGAACTTTGTCAGTGTGGTGACGGCCGAACTCTTCGATGCACCTCTGGATGTTCACTCGAGTGCGGTCTTTGCTGCTTCCACTGTCCAATGAGGCGATTGCCAATAGAGCCGTCGACGCATTTTCATGGGATTCAACATGCTCTTTGATTCTTTCGGCAAGATTATCGTTCGCCCCGGGGACTTGATTCGGCTCGGGTAGAGGTTCGGTGAGCCATCCAGAGTGCTCCAACGATTTCTTGAGCTCTTCTTGTTTCAGCAAATAATTCAGGTATGACTCTTTGACGGATTCCAACGGTGTGCTCGAGTGTAAGGATTCGATGAAAGGTGTCGGTCGTGACCGGACGGGGTTGCCCAGGGCCAAGTTGCGCTCTTCGTTCAACACGTTCTGCCGTGCCAGGTTTGCAGCTTTACGCTGTCGTGCTTGAGCTAGACGGTATGGGTCGATATGTCTACGCGTTTTGCGCTTTTTGGAGGACCGCTTAGCTTCCAAGGCAGGCGTGGTCGAAAACAGGCATGTCGAGCATTTTGTAAGGCCTTGACGGCGCACCGCCGACGGCAAGCTTTGAAGAAGACCGGTCACTGCACCCATGTCAGCCAGAACGTCTGGAAGTCAGAATCCCACATACAGTTGAAGATACTGCTCGCCACGGCTGACGATGCACGCGAAGGCATTGTTGGTGGTGCCTTCGTTGATAGAGAGCGTCCTTCTTCCTCCTGATCTTCAGCTTTCTCATCGGGATGCTCACAACTTGAACCTGGGACCAAGTCTCATCTCGCGGAAAAGTAGCTCCGGTTCCGAAACGCCGCTAACCCCCAAACGAATCTTTGAATTGAGCAAAATCTTGGCAAGCCCTAACTTCCACTTTCGAGTCGCCCGCTGAATTGAACCATCTCCAACTGCTGTCTATCCGGAATCTTTCTTACTTCTCTCAAGCCCGCTTCAACTCTACAAATCGCTCTCGACCTCACTACACTCTCGGTCGCAAACATGGCGAGCCCAGCAAACCTCCCTCCCATCTTCAACCCTACGTCCCAGGACATTGAGAATCTCCTGGCGGCACAATGTCACCTGGGGTCCAAGAACCTGCAGGTTCACATGGAACCTTACCTGTGGAAGACTCGACCTGATGGCATCAATGTCATTAACATCGCTAAGACTTGGTACGACCTCCCCCGTCGCTGCTCGCATCCCCCACGATACCGCGGACGAGCGTGGAAAGGTGCGGAGAAGAACCACCTACTGACATTCCTTGCGCAGGGAGAAAATCGTCCTCGCAGCCCGGATCATTGTCGCAATTGACAACCCAGCTGATATCTGTGTCATCTCCGCCCGTCCCTATGGCCAGCGCGCAGTTCTGAAGTTCGCCGCCCACACCGGAGCCGTCGCCATTGCCGGTCGTTTCACCCCGGGTAACTTCACCAACTACATCACCCGCTCGTTCAAGGAACCTCGCCTGATCATCGTCACCGACCCTCGCACCGACGCCCAAGCCATCAAGGAAGCCTCCTATGTCAACATCCCCGTCATTGCCCTCTGTGACACCGACTCCCCCACCGAATTCGTTGACGTCGCTATCCCCACCAACAACAAGGGTCGTCACGCCATTGGTTTGATCTGGTGGTTGTTGGCTCGCGAGGTTCTCCGTCTGCGAGGCACTCTTGCCAACCGCGAGATTGACTGGGATGTCGTTGTCGATCTGTACTTCTACCGCGATCCCGAGGCCGAGGAGCAGAAGGAGGAAGAGAAGGTGCCAGGTGTGGACGAGGCTGGTGCCGGTGCCGTCGACCGTGGATTCACAGACAATGCCGACTGGGCCGGCGAGCCAGCGGCGGCTCCTGGCATTGAGGGTGCTCCTCAAGCCGATGCCACCTGGAACGAACCTGCTGCTGGTGGAGACTGGGCTCAGGAAGCGACTGCTACCGCCGCCGCCGCTGCTACTAGCGGATGGTAAGAGCTGGGTGGTTGGTCAAGGCGCAACAGCGATAGTGCTTGTTCCATCCATCAATTGTCTGCATCCTCTGACGAGTCTATCGTCTCGGCAACGGGATAATACCCCATTCCAGCATTGCGTTCTGCCAAGGATGGAAAGCCAAAAGAGAGAAGAAAATCAAAAAGCCTCAATTTATGCAACCAACCAACCCCTGCAATCTCATCCTATCACCTGTCTACGTGGCTAAAAGTCAACGACACTCATGAGGGAAAGATACTCGACTGGGATCAATCATTCATCCCGGAAGAGGGAAAGCCCTGTGTTGGAGACGAAGGGATGTACTTAATCGTTGCCCAGCCTTGTGGATGAGTCTCATAACTAATTCTAGCCCGTGAACCGAGCTTCATGAATACCAGTGGGAAATGGCTGAGATAGATCAATGGAAGAAGACAAAATCGTTGAAGACGACTCTTGGCCTATGATCCTTCCCTACGTGCTAAGCGGTCTTTCCGCTGCCTTCATTTGTGGTTTCCTATCTTCATTTGTGGTCCTATATTTCATTTGTGGTTTCCTATACCCTCCCTTGGCCATGGTCCGCATCTCCCAGGTGTGTAACCGGTAGCAGCCCAGTGTCGGCTAGCGGTTTGATCGAGTGTAGTCTGGTAATCTGTACTCCCCGAGACTAACAATACCCATGGCCCTGAACAAGTTTCATCTTTGGAGTCTATCCTCTTACCAGCACGCTAGCTTCATTGGTCGTATCAGAATTTCTCGACATGTTCAGAAGGTTGACAAGTGCACCTTTAAGCATGACTGCATGCGGTGGTAAGTAATGATTGTACTGGGAAGCTTTGCCGACAGACGGGCAAGCTTGTGACAACCTCTCCTCAGATTTGCTTGTGCCTACATCTAAGTCGCCCTTTGAAACCTAGGTCCCTATGGGAGGCGAGGCTGTGAGACATGGGCGGGATGGTCTGCCAATGCCTGTTCCTTTGGTCAGCATCGCCCAATCTTTTGTCGCAACTACTTGTACCGATATAACCTTAGACCTACCCAGAGCCTCCGTGATGCTGTAGAGGCACGCCGCCACTGATGAGGAGCAAGTTACTCTGTACTCCGTACACACTCGACGGTTGAGGCCGCACACGTATGCCATGCCTCGACCCTTGGAGTGCTGCGAATGAGTGATGGCGTTAGCCGCCCAGGGTGGTGTACGGAGTAACGTATCTCCTCCCCCCTGCTCGCTTTTGGCGCCCCTAGCCTCTCGGCTAGTTAGCTCTGCGTTGGGGGCTGAGAGTCCAGGTGTTCAAATACTTCCAGCTCTCCTGCCTTGAGGAGGAGCTTTCCCAGCCTTAAAAGCATCGACACCTGCTGCATTGGCTTGTACTTACTGTTTATATCCGCTGATGCAGTTCTGCAGCCCGACTTGCGGGGAGGAAGGACGCAACGACCGCTCCAGAGCCGTCCAAGAACGGCCCGTCCCCTAATCCGCCGTCAGCCGCCGCGCCTCAAAGGCTATAAGAGAGCTACGACGGGATTCTCATCATGACCTGGGCACCCTGGGAAGTCTTGCATAACTGGGCACCCTTTAAGATCGATGCCCTTGGCCTGGTCACTTTACTCGGGGCTGAGGAAATCAATTCCGCCGTTGGTCGACTGGTCCGTAGCACCTATCTCGAGTATCTCCCTTTGCTAGGGGCTTTCATCATTGCCGGAGACCGCTTCACTGACAAGGCAGCCGGCTTCAACCTTTACAATATCTCCGAAGGCATCCATACGACAGAACTCTCTGCATGGCTGACCCGGTGGATGCTCTCTCAGGACTTCGAGGTTACTCGAAGTTTCGTGGACTGGACGGTCACTCCGCCAAAGTCTCGTCGACATGACATCGTCGTCGCAGCGATCATCGGCTTCGTTTTGAATGGCTTTCTCATTGCTCTGACGCTCTTGTCCAGAGACTGGTATGGTTTCGCCAACGCCGTGGCCATGATCATTTCGATCTTGGTCCGCGCTTATGTTATAGGCCAGCACCGTGCGGCCATCGATGCCATGGTAGCCGAAGTCTCCAGTAAATCTCAATCCCATCCAACCGCAAATTCAGGCGAGGACGAGAGGCGGAGCCACGGCTTATGGAAGAAGGAAAACAGGGCAGTAACAATGAAGAGAGATAATACGTCTGGCGCAGACCCCCTCCCCGATGCGGACTCCTCATTTCAAAGCTCCTTTTCTGTCGACAATACCGCGAGGAGTCGGGGCTCTTCCCAGCAGAGTCAGAGGATGCCGAAGGAGCAGAGACCTGCACCGCCTATTAAGCGAAATCCAAAGAACCCTAAGTCTAAAGGCGGCCCCGGGCTTGGGAAGACCAAGGTCCTCATCATCCAGTCAGATTCCAAAGCAGTGACCTTCTGGATGCCAAAGGAGCTGTTGGCTCCACCATCCCTGTTCATCGAAGGCCCCAATCTTTTACACCCCCTGACGTATTCCTTTGTGCGATCCCTCGGGTGGGTGGCGTTTGCGGTGCACGTCGTTGCCCTTGGTATGGCAGACCTGGCTAGTCAGTGGTACACAGTTGTCCTCCTTGTGCTGCCGAGTGTCCTGCTGGTGCTCAAGTTTGGGTGTGACGACTCCAACTGGAGACCGACGATAGATGGCTGGAGGAGAAGCTTTCTCAACGGGTGCCAACGTCGCGACACGAGCAAGTCGGACGAGGTTGATGAAACTGCGAAGTCGGGAGAATTCGTGAAGCAGCGCGAATGCTGGATCGGTTCACGACTCAAAGCAGAGATCTACCAGTGGCCAGCCTCCTACGAGTTCACCGAAGAGGCAAATGGGGACGGTAAAGGATGGACGAATCGTGTTCTTAAAGGCAAAGAGCGCTCAAGGAAAAGACAAGATCTCTATGCATGGCTTGCACTTACGCCCGACGAGGAACAAAGCATGGATAAATGGGACCTCTTCCCGCACATACGCAACAAAAATGAGGTGTGGCGGACCACGTACGAGCTGAAGAGAGACTGTTTGCAGCCCAACCCCAATTTTGGGCCGCAGCGCGAGTTCTTGAGTGATCGACAAACAGTCTCCCCTGAGCCAATGGTACGGCGCAGACAGGCCAGGCCTCGCAGACAGAGCCTTGTAGCTCCTCAAATGGTTAGTTCAGCCTTTCCACTTTCAGCGATCAGGCCTGAAGATGCTGGTTTGGTCGATTCGCCGCGCCAAATGCCCCAGGGAAATGAGGCCGGGCCGCTCGATGATGGCAATGCGCTTCTGGAACCCTTTCCAAACGGTCGTAAGCCTGAGAGCGCTTCATCTTTGAAGGAGGACTAGAGGACCAAGGTCCGCAAGTCCTGAGCGTGACCACATTGAAGCGTGAACTGCCATTGAACTCTTGAGCGGCGGAAAAAGGAGTTCTGTTGGGACCATGAGGGACGATCTATCTCGGGGTCAATTTGGGCGGAAGATGGATCTCTTCGGAACGTCCAGAATTTAGACAGTCTAATCAGATTCATGAATCTCGATCTGGCATCTGGCATCTGGCATCGTTGAGGAAGCGACGCCTGGTTCCAAGGACATGAGAAATCACGTGCACACTCCATCTCCCTCGACAGCCTTGTGAAATGATATAATCCATTAGCGCTGATTAAGTAATGTCTCTTAGCCAATGGAAACCCCGTATCAACGCAAGGCTGCAAAATTGAGCTGACTAGTGGTGCCAAGCTCCATAAATGAGTCGCCAAGGCATAAAATAAAATCGGACGAGCTCCATATTCGGAGCGACCTCAGCTCAGCCAGTGTGCAACCCTCGTCATATTGTCTTTATACGCAATCATGCCGCTGGTCAATGGAACGGCCAAGGAGGTGAGAGTGAGTCTCCTGGGTAAAGAAAGCATCATCATCAACTTCGGTCTGTGGCGAAATCATGTCGCCTCAGATTTGCTCACCAACCTTGAGTCATCCACTTATGTTTTGATCACCGACACCAATATCAGCTCTCTCTACACCACGACTTTCCGAGAGGCCTTCGAGGCCGAATCCAAGCAGAAAGCCAGTCCGCCGCGGCTTCTGGTGTACGAAATCCCCCCGGGAGAGAGCTCCAAGTCCCGCCAGACCAAGGATGATATCGAAGACTGGCTTCTGAGTCAGAGTCCACCATGTGGTCGAGACACCGTCATCATTGCCCTCGGAGGGGGCGTTGTTGGTGACTTGACAGGTTTCGTCGCTGCAACATACATGCGCGGGGTTCGGTTTGTTCAGGTGCCAACCACGCTGCTCGCCATGGTCGACTCGTCGATAGGAGGGAAGACGGCCATCGACACTCCTTTAGGCAAGAATCTCGTCGGAGCCATTTGGCAGCCACAGAGGATTTATATCGACCTTGATTTCCTAGGGACTCTCCCCCGAAGAGAACTGAAAAATGGCATGGCCGAGGTGATCAAAACCGCTGCTATTTCTGACGAGGAAGAATTCATTGCGCTCGAAACCAACGCCCACCGTATCATGACCGCGGTCAATTCCGACATCAAGCAAGGGGCTAGTAGGTTCAAAGATATTGAGGCGATCCTGATTAGAATCATCTCTGCATCGGCGAAATTCAAGGCACACGTGGTCACCATTGATGAGAGAGAAAGTGGATTGCGCAATTTGTTAAACTTCGGCCACTCCATCGGACATGCCATGGAGGCCTTTTTGACCCCTCAAGTCCTTCACGGCGAATGTGTTGCGATCGGCATGGTCAAAGAAGCGGAACTGGCTCGATTCTTGGGAGTCCTTAGTGGTGTCGCGGTAGGTCGCCTACAGAAATGTCTGACTGCATACGGTCTGCCGACACGACTCGATGACGAGAGGATACGAAAGCTCTCCGGTGGCAAGAGATGCACTGTAGACGGCATGCTCAAGAAAATGGGCGTCGACAAGAAAAACGATGGCGCAAAGAAGAAAGTCGTTCTACTGTCTGCGATCGGCCGTACCTACGAGCAGAAAGCCAGCGTGGTGTCCGATTCGGACCTTCGTGTGGTACTTTCTCCAGCCGTTGAAGTGGTTCCTGGCGTCCCTCAAGATCTGACCGCGGTTTGTACGCCACCAGGCTCGAAGAGTGTATCCAACCGAGCTCTCGTTCTAGCTGCACTCGGCCACGGCACATGTCGCGTCAAGAACCTGCTCACGTCTGCCGACACCGAAGTCATGCTGGAAGCGCTCACCAAACTGGGAGCTGCTTCCTTCTCTTGGGAGGAAGATGGCGAGGTTCTAGTCGTGAATGGCAACGGCGGTCGCCTCCAAGCCAGTCCAACGCCACTTTACCTGGGCAACGCTGGCACGGCGGCTAGATTCTTGACGACGGTGGCGACATTGACGAGCAAAGGGCCTGTGTCATCTACAGTTCTTACTGGCAATGCTCGCATGAAACAACGCCCGATTGGAGATCTTGTGGAAGCCTTGAAGGCGAATGGCACTCACATCGAATATCTTGAGACTTCCGGGTGCCTTCCTCTCGACATCGCAGCTTCAGGCGGATTCGATGGCGGCGAAATCAACCTGGCGGCAAAAGTCTCATCGCAATATGTCTCTTCCCTGTTGATGTGCGCGCCATATGCGAAGAGGCCGGTCACCCTCAGACTTGTCGGCGGAAAGCCTATCTCGCAACCGTACATTGACATGACCATTGCGATGATGGCATCTTTTGGCGTCCAAGTGGACAAGTCGAAGACAGAGGAACATACTTATCACATCCCGCAAGGTGTCTATCACAACCCCCAGGAATATGTTGTGGAAAGTGACGCGAGTTCCGCCACCTATCCACTGGCAATCGCAGCCATAACGGGCACAACCTGCACCATCCCGAACATTGGTTCAGCGTCTCTGCAAGGAGATTCACGTTTCGCGATGGATGTGCTCAGGCCCATGGGCTGCGAAGTCGAGCAGACACGGACCTCCACTACAGTGACCGGTCCGCGAAATGGCGCGTTGAGGCCATTGCCGAACATCGACATGGAGCCTATGACCGACGCTTTCCTGACAGCCTCTGTGTTGGCGGCCATCGCCCAGGGGACAACGTCAAAAACCACACGGATCTACGGCATTGCCAATCAGCGAGTGAAGGAGTGCAACCGCATACAGGCAATGGAAGACGAGCTGGCAAAATTTGGCGTCACCTGCAGGCAATTCGAAGACGGGATTGAAGTGGATGGCATCGACCGGGCTCGGCTACAGCAGCCCAAGGGGGGTGTACACTGCTACGACGACCACCGTGTAGCGATGAGTTTCAGTGTCCTCGGGCTTGCGGCGTCCCAGCCCACTCTCATCCTGGAGAAAGAATGCACTGGAAAGACTTGGCCCGGATGGTGGGACACCATGGCGAGACTGTTTCGAGTCAAACTGGAAGGCGTGGAGCTGGACACGGCTGTGCACGCCACGACAAAGCCGCTGGACAGAAGTGCGGCCTCCCTGTTCATCATCGGCATGCGAGGCGCTGGCAAGACCACTTCAGGTCGGTGGGCTGCAAGATCCCTGGGCAAGAAACTGATCGACCTCGACACGGAACTTGAGCGTCGAGAGGGCAGGACGATTCCGGAGATGATTCGAGAGAACAGCTGGGAGTATTTCCGGGAGCGCGAATTGGCACTTGTCAAATCCGTCATGAAAGAGATGTCCACCGGTTACGTCTTCGCCTGTGGAGGAGGTGTGGTTGAGGCGCCAGAGGCTCGAAAACTGTTGGTAGATTGGCACCAGACCAAGGGCCATGTGCTTCTGGTGGAACGGGATATCAGTCAAGTGATGGATTTCCTCCAGATCGACAAGACGAGGCCTGCCTACGTTGAAGACATGATGGGCGTATGGCTGCGACGAAAGCCTTGGTTCGAGCAATGCAGCAACATCCTGTACTACAGCCAGAACATCCCCAACGAGCAGATGTCCGAGGCCGCCGAAGACTTTGATCGCTTCTTGCGGATGGTCACCGGCCACATTGACGTGCTTGCCGAGTTCAAGCGGAAACGAGAGTCGTTCTTCGTGTCCTTGACCTTTGAGGATCTGCGACCGCATCTGAACACCCTCCCAGAAGTCTGTCTCGGATCCGACGCGGTAGAACTGAGAGTGGACTTATTGAAAGAGCCGGGATCACCAAACGCCATCCCTTCCACGGAGTACGTGACTTCGCAGCTCTCTCTGCTCCGAGCAACCGTGCCTCTGCCTGTGGTCTTCACCATCCGGACGAGCTCGCAGGGGGGAAAATTCCCCGACACCGCCCAGGCCGAATATCTCGCCCTGTGCAGGCTTGCGATCCGGATGGGCTGCGAATTTGTCGACGTGGAAGTGGCCTCGTTCCCGGAGTCCATCCTCAACACAATCCTGGACTTGAAGAGCAAGTCGTATAGCAAGATCATCGCATCGCACCACGACCCGCAAGGCCGGCTGTCGTGGTCCCAACCAGGCTCCTGGATCTCCGTGTACAACCAATGCGTACAGTACGGGGACGTGGTGAAGTTGATCGGCGTGGCCCAAACGATTGACGACAACTTCTCCCTACGTCGCTTCAAGCAGTGGTCGGCATCGCAGCACCCGGAGCTGCCGCTGATTGCCATCAACATGGGCCGGGCCGGACAGGCGTCGCGCGTACTCAACGGCTTCATGACCCCCGTCAGCCACCCGGCACTGCCGTTCAAGGCCGCCCCCGGTCAACTGTCGGCCACGGAGATCCGACAAGGCCTGACGCTGCTGGGGGAGATTGCGCCGCGGCAGTTCTACCTGTTCGGCTCGCCGATCCAGGCCAGCAAGTCGCCGGCGCTGCACAACCGGCTGTTCCAGAAGACGGGCCTTCCACACACGTATTCGCTGTGCGAGACGACGTCGTTGGACGAGATCAAGGCCAAGATCCGCGCGGAGGATTTCGGCGGTGCCAGCGTCACGATCCCGCTCAAGCTGGACGTGATGCCGCTTCTGGACGAAGTGGACGCGACGGCGCGGCTCATTGGCGCGGTGAACACGATCGTGCCCGTCCCCGACGCCCGGACCGGGACGACGAAACTGGTCGGCCGCAACACCGACTTCCTCGGCATGATCGACTGCCTGCGCGCGGCGGGGGCGTCGCCCGCGCTCGGCGACGGCGAGCAATCCGGCCTGGTCATCGGCGGAGGCGGCACCGCGCGCGCCGCCATCCAGACCCTCCACACAATGGGATACCGGCCCATCTACCTGACTGGCCGCAACCAGGCCAAGATGGCCGAGCTGGCCGCCAGCTTCCCGCCCGTCTACGAGCTGGTGGTGCTCGACCCTGCGACCAACACGGACACGGACACGGGCGTGCAGACGCAGATTTCGGTCCCACTCACCGTCGCCATCGCCACCATCCCAGCCAACGTCCCCATCGACCCGGCGCTCAGCAACGCGCTTCGCGCCATCTTCGCCCTTCCCCTGCCCGCCACCACCTTGCCCAAAGGCCAGGGCTCCGCCGCGCCCCAGCGCACCCTGCTCGAGCTCGCCTACAAGCCCGCCCACACGGCCGTCATGGAGACGGCCGAGAGCGTCGGCGGCTGGAAGACCGTGCAGGGCCTCGAGGTTCTTGTCACTCAGGGCGAGTGGCAATTCGAGTACTGGTCCGGTATTCGCGTGCGAGGCCTCGCCGGCCGCATATCAAGGGTAAGTTAGGTCGAGTTGCGTCTGCTCTGCTCTGCTCTGCTCTGCTCTGCTCTGCTCTCTCCCCTCTCTAGAACAACCGAGTCCCTTCCCAGTCTATAATTCACTGCATTACACTGTCGCACCGTCAACTTGTTTGTCACTTGGTCGGACGCTAATTCTTTCCATCTAGGAAGTCGTTCTGGGCTCTGCCGCTTGAGCTGGTCGAGACCGCTCCGGCCGTCAGTGTCAGTGTCAGTGTCAGTGTCAGTTTGGATCATGTCAATGGTGAAGCGGATGTGAAAAGTTACAGTGACAGGTACAGGACATAGATATCGTCGGGGTTCATGGATGGAGCCTCGGGCTTTTGAGTATGAGATACTTGTTCAGATCACAAGAACTGCGGAACTGCGGAACTGCGAACTGTGGGAAATATCGTTGTAGAAAGCCAAAGGACCTGCAAAACTGTGGGAAATATCGTTGTAGAAAGCCCAAAAGGACGTGTGAGAGAGAGAGAAGCTTGATCTGATCCAACTTGGCCGGTCATCTCATCTTAGATTGTCACCTCCTAGGAGGTTGGGAGCGATATTTTGGTTGGGTTCGGTTCGGCGGCCTAAGGTGTCGCGACCTATGATATGTACTTAAACCACTTGAGCTCTTATCCTGTAATAGAAGAGTGAATCTACTTACACTACTTGAGCTCCTGTGATAGAAGAGTGAATACATACACCACTGGAGCTGGGGTGATAGAAGAGTGAATACATACACCCTCCATCCTCCATGAATACTTAGTAGTACAGATTCTGTCCAACACCCCCTACTACAATTGAACCCGCATGAACACTTTTGTCAACCTAATTAGATCTAACCTATGTATAGAACCACAGACCCCAGGCATTGCAGCAGCAACGTAACTAGAGTATCTTTGGTACATTTCACGCTCCTTGTCAGCCCTTGTCGGCTTAGGCACATTCACGCTCCTTGTCGGCGCCTCTCGTCCTCCGCCTGCTTCTGCAACGCCGCCGCAAGGGCCGGGTTACTAGCCCATGGCCCGGAGCTGAAATTCGGCGGCGCTCCCATGCTCTGCTGATGACCTTGGTTCTGCTGCTGCTGATGCGGGTGCTGTTGTTGTTGCTGCTGCTGCGGTGGTGGGACCGCCCAGCGCTGCTGGTATTGTTGTTGCTGTTGCTGGAAATTGAACCCAAACTGCTGCGGGAACCCTGGCATGGGCATGGATTGTGGCACGAAGGGGAAATTCGCCGGGGGGTTGAATCCATTGAAGTTAAAGGAGCCATGAGGTAGCGGAGTGATCGGGGAAGGCGTCATCGGCGGATATGGCATGTTTTGCGGTGTGATTGCTGGGGTGGTAGGTAAATTGAGATTCGGCATGGAAATCTGCTGAGGAAAGCCGTTTTGAGCATTGCCGTTGTGCCCGCCATGGTTGTGGAAAGCCGCTGCTCCTCGTGACTGGCCGAAACTCCCACCGCCGTGTTGACCACGAGGACCTCCCCTGCCTCCTCGGCCGTATCCTCTTCCCCGTCCACCATAGTCGCCTCTACCGGACCGCGGCGGCGGAGGGAGCGGTGGCAGTGATGTGTTTGGCCTAGACTCTTGGGGCTGCTCTCCTCTCGTGAGCAATTCGGTCAGATTGGCTGGTCTTTGTAAGGGTGTGTATCCTTCGTCACCGCCATCTGCGACGTCGTCGTAGTTCATTTCCAGTGAGCCATTGCCGTATGCACCGGCATCGGCATTGTTCATGTGGCTGTGGTTCCCTCCACGACCGCCCCCCCGGTGAGATCCTCTGGAGTGCTTCGACCCACCACGGCCTCTGCCCGTCTCCAGTGACCGTCCTTGCCTCCTCGCCTTCATCTGGCGTTTGTATTCCGCTTCAGCTTCATCGTCGGAAAACTCCATTTCGTCCTCGCCGACTTCTTCATCATGGAAATTGGACGCGTCACTTCCCTTGACGCCTTTCAGCGGTTGCGTAAAGACAAACGTCGAGTGCTGCGGAACATAGAAGACCGTGGCGCCTGTTGAGGAGAGACCGGCCTCTTTGATTTCGTCGTCATTGTTGAACCGGATTGTGTACCTAGGTTCCTCGACTCGTCCTATCAAGTCGGCAACCACTCCCACGACTGATCTGTCCTGGAGACAAATCAACGATCCGGTCTCAAGCACTTGGTACTCGCCCGAGGTTTTGGCTTTGATGACCACAGTGTTCTCAACCACAATCTCGACATTTCCCAGCTCTTCAATTTTCATATCCTCGGTCACGGTGATATCAGGCTTAGGGATTACCGCCTCCATTTGTTCATGAGCTGTCCGAAGAACAGCATCGGTCTTGTCTCGCGTTCTTCCTCCTTCGTCGTCTGAGCCTGCATCTCCTTGCATGAGTATCCGTGCCGTTTCTTCCGGGTCGAGCATCGCGTAATCTCCATCTGCGTCATCATCGCTATCCTCTTCCGAGGACGTTGTGTCGGAGGATGAGTCCGAGTCGGAATCCGAGGACGACTCGTAGGGTGAGGAATCGATTTCCCACTCGGCGCCTTCGGCACCAGGCTCGGGAGCAAGCGACTCGGTTCCAGGTATCACGTCCATCATAACGTCAGCTGCGACGACCGAGGTGTCGGACACGTTTCCCACAGCCAGACCAGTAGCATTGGTGTCAAGAGAAACAGCAGCTGGATCATGATCTTCAATATCGCGGCCGCCCGTATCGCTGTTCACGATGCCATCTGCCAGATCCATCTGGACAGTCTCAGCCGCAGGCTGGCTTTCCGTCGGCAGCTGTTGCTGCACTGTTTCCCATTGCTGAGTATCTGGATTCTGTGCCCCGTCTTCACTTTTTTCGACCACAAGCTCATCGAGAACAACATTCGTCGTTGCTCCGTCCTCAGCGACAGTCAGGTCTGCGGTGAGAGATGGTTCCGTGGGCGGCGGCGCGGATGCGGATGCGGCTTCGACCTGCAGCATCAATGCATCGAGCAGAGAAGTCGATTCATGGCTGGGTACCGTCGCCTCTGGGTCGGTGGTCGCAGTGCCAGCCTCTGGGTTCTCACGGCCTACGTCCACAGTGCCAGGCTCGACATCGGGTTGTTGAGGATCAACTGGCCGGCCGTCGGGGACTGGCGCTGGTGCTGGTGCTGGTTGCGACTCGAGGGGCTGGCCTGCATCGCGGCTTTCTTCAGGGGAGTTCGTCCTTTGGCGCTTGGCCGGGGATGTCGGAAACTCGTCCTCGCCGTCCATATCTGAGAAATGCGTGATCTTGGGTGCAGCGGTGTGGTGAGAAGTGAATGAGAAAAAGATCGAGGCAGTTCAGCGGTACATGCATGATCCAAAATGCCGCCTCCAAAAAAAGTCTCTGACATGCGGAGAAATCATCCACATCCACTCTGAGTACATTTTCATGTCCAGCCACAGCCACAGCGAACCTCTAGGCTGCTCACTTCGACCTGCTCACCTCAACGGCCCCTCGACCACTAGCGAATACCACGATCTTATCTATCTAGGCAGATGCACCGATCTTTTCGCCCAAACATGACCTGTACAATCCCATCGAGCCGAGTTCGTGGGCCGCGTGAAACTCTTCCGTCCTAACTGCCACACGTTGACCATCTGGCGCCACGATCCAGTGCCTGCGTAATTTACGAGAATATACAACGATGCGAGGTATCAATGACCGACAAATGGAATGGATGTCAGGTATTCGTGACTGCTGGCAAAAAGAACGTATCTTCAGGGCCCCATGTCGAAGATGACAACGCATGGGCCATCACCAAGTCAGTCGGTTTCGCAGCAGATAACAAGTGCCAGGACGTTGAACAAGCGACTCAAGGCTTGCTCCCTCGTTTCACTGTGGGAGTTGAGCACGATTGAAGAAACATTCACAGCTATTGACCTCTGTTTCGAGAAGACCACGTCCTGTCCTTCTGACCACGGTGAGCCAAAGAGTCCGCCCAACTCCCGTGTCTGGTGGACAATACCCCTTCATAGACTTGTAACGTAACTTTACATGGGACCGTGTGTCCAAGGTCAGTTCCTCTCCCTAGGCCCGTCCGCCTGATTCGCCGGTGATATTGTTCGCGGCTGCCATCTCCTCGTCCGTGGGCATGTTGACAATCATCAGGTACAGGACATTCTACCGCCCAGACGTCAGTATAAATCGCAGCAAAGCAGGAAACGAGCGGGTTGCTTACCTGGCTGAGGACACGTTTGATGGCATTTGGGCCACCTCCCAATCCTGACCCGAGAATGGCGCCAACAAGGTTGTCCAGGCCGACTCCTCCAAGGCCCCCCATGCCACTCGGTCCATCGTCTCTTCTTTCTGTTCCCCTGCCGAACACCGTCTGAGCAGCATATTCTGAATTTTGTGGCTGAGAGCCAACTCCTGGCTGCATCGCCCCTTGAGATTGAGATTGCGCTTGTCCTTGCTGGTAATATGCTTGCTGTGGCAGGCCTTGGTACCCTCCACCTCTTCCGCCACCCATCATCTGTCGCCTGCCGCCGAAACCTCCACCGAACCCGCCAAAGCCTCCTCCAAAGCCTCCTCCAAAGCCTCCTCCAAAGCCTCCACCGCGTCCACCAAGCCCACCTCCGACGATTTGCTGAAGGTTAGGTGGATTGAACTTTCCGCCGGTGATCAGTGACACAATATTTCCACTGGTGGCTGGATGGTTTGGATCGGCGTATCGGGAGGTAAACTTTGGAGTCGGCCCGTTGAGTTTGGCCAGGGCACTGTCAGGGTTCTTGCCCGCCTGCGTCAATCAGCAAATGTCAGCCATGGTCCGAATCCAGGAGGTAAAATGCCAAAGATACACCAGCAAGAGGTCTGGTAACCACTGGCAGTGAAATGGTCAGGGTCGGTATGGTCACCTACATGTTTTGCTTGAGCCCTGCGGTCAAAGTAGGTCTGAGAAAATTGCTTATAATGTTTGATCTTGTCTTTCTTCCGTTCAGCCTCGTCTCCTTGCTGGACGGCGAGCTCATCGAGGGCAGGGAAGACCAGAGCAGCTGCTTCAGTGAACGCAACGTCACCGACGCCACTAGAAGTCTTCATGCTCCGCTTGATTTTCCCCATTCCTGACGCCGGGGCCATGCGGTCGACTATGGTGGAATTCAGGTCGACCGAGGTATACATCTCAGGAGAGTCGGGCTGCCAGGTCATGACAAGGCAATAAAGGCCACGAGGCCGGAAAAACTCGTCGTTGATGCGGTCGAGGAAGGTGTTCTGTCTGGAATGGGGCACGATTGTCAGCTTGTTCGAGGCTTGGCCGGGGCCCAAGGTGAAGATCGGACTGGACACTCGGACTGGACACTCGGACTGGACACTCTTACTTACCGCTTGCGACTCTGAATGTCTTTTGCAATCTTGACCGAGATCATGATTGCAAGCTGCACTGCCTGCGAGATGCCCGGAGGCAGGGCCAGGGTGGCGAACCCGGCCAAGTTGACCGCGTCGAGCCAGGGTGCGGCCAGACTGGCCTGATGGAAGGTCTCGATGAAGTCAAGAAAAGTGTCCTGGTCGATGTCCTTGATCGCGAGGTCGGGTGCGTAGGCTCGAATGAAGCCTCGTTCCCGCGCCTTGGGTCTGCGCTGAGGAAGAATGACGGGCAATGGGAGTTTCGGCGATCCAGCCACTTTGGTCTCTGGGTCTCCCGGGCTTTGGTGTTGGTGTTGCTGTTGCTGTTGCCTCGCCGATACAGGTAACGTTGACTTTGACGTTGAAGGAGGAGGAGGATGCCTGCGCATGAATGCGTCCGTGATCTTCGTAGGACTCATCTGCTCACGTTTGGACAGGGGCGCCTTCTGGCTTTCGTTGTTGTTGTCGATATCAGCGAGCTCGTCCTGCGCCTCATCCAGCTCCCATTGTTCTTCGTCCCCTTCCTCGGGAACAAGCGACTGCGACTGCGACTGCGACTGCGACTGCGACTGCTTCTCTTTCGCATTTGGTGCGTCGGCTGTGCTGGACGGGTCTGCTCCAGTCCTTGCCAACTTTCTCTCTTTGTGATGATGGATACCTTCTGAGACGAGGCCAATGCCGGAAGCCAGGCCTTTCACGGCCATCCCAAGTATCACGTCCGCCATTGTGTTGTGTTGTGTTTTGTTTTCGGTCTTTTTCTCTGGCAGAGAGCTTGAAGAATGGCTTATGTGTCCGTACACATGTGAGTATGGCAGGACCCAGAATTGAATTGCAGGGGTTTGGCAAGTGGCTATCTGGTACTATGTATTTACTTAAATATTCATGGACTCTGGGGACGATTCCATGGGACTTTGTACCATGTAGTACTAGTACATGTCGTCTGTCTACCTAGGTACCCAACTATCTTGCCTTACGTACGGATCTCTCGCCAGGAATAGGACGGCTGCGACAGTTGAGACGGGAAACTGGGCCCCTAAGCCCCTCGCTGAGGCGCAATACGCATGAGGCCCTTTAGGCCCCATAGCCCGTTGATCTCGCGCATGGTGCACCAAGCAGGTATAGGAGGGACAGGGTCCAGGGTCCAGGGTCCACAGTCGCGGAGATATGTAGGTCCGGACAGCCAGTGATCAATCATCACACAGTAAGTACTCTGTACTCCGCATGGATACTGCTAAGATCGGCCGTATAGGTACCACAGGTATAACACAGTGGAGCTCACATACGAGAGGAGAGGCAGTGCACGCCAATCACCATAATGGTATGGTATCTGTAGATCAGGGCGATTCAACCCCGTTATCACTCGCAAGATGGGTCCGCTTTCAGTTACGGCGAGATCGGGGGTGTTTCAAAGAGCGGGGATTTGGCTTAGATACGTGCGTACTCCGTACACTGTACAGATCTTCAGGGTTGGGGCAGATATGTTAGGTACCTACCACCAATGTACGGATACAGAATATGTACTCCGTATATACCTCCCCAGCCACCTTAGAGTCTTAGGTACTAATAAGACAAGCATTAATTACGCTGTTCAGGGAAGTGAGCGACACACCGCCGTGTTAGAGTTAGAGTTAGGGTTAGGGTTAGGGTTAAGATATTATATCTGCCAATTAGACAGATGTTTAGAGTGCGCATTTTAACTTACTAGCGTGGCCAATTATGCTGACTTAGAGATGGCTCTAGAGTTTAAACGGCCAAGTCTTAAGTCATAGGCACCGCTAACACGACTAACGTCAACGTCAGTCAGTGGCAATCACAGGGCGGCGTCACCCTCTTGCCTAAACGGGGCGAGTTGCACGCAGGCCGCAGCTCCCCCTGTTGGCATCAATCTGTCCTTATAGCAATTAGATACTCGGTACATACCAACTACCCTGATCCTGAGTATACCACACACCATGGATCCTAGTCTGGAGGAGTTCAAGAGACGCTCCGGTCCAATCAAGGTGCCCCAATTCCAAGGGTAACAAGTCCGCTGGCTACTTTACGAAAAGTCTCCCGCTGATACGAGTAGAACAAACCCTCAACCCCTTGGCAATCTGCAGCAAGCTCCTACTCCTACTCGACTCTATCTTCCTCTGAGCGTGGCCTTCTACACTTGTTTTGCGTCGCATCTTCTGGCTGCTCTTTATGCCCCAATCCAGGATTGTGACGAGACCTTCAACTACTGGGAGCCCTTGCATTACCTCACCCATGGCTACGGCCTTCAAACATGGGAATATTCTCCAGAATACGGCATTCGAAGCTGGGCGTACATCGCCCTACACGCCTTGCCGGCCAAGATCGTGAGTCTGCTTGGACAGTCGAAGACCTTTGAGTTCTATGCTCTGCGCATCGGTTTCGCCATTGTTTGTGCAGCGACCGAGGTCCGCCTGTACTCGGCCATATCTCGAACACTCAACCCCAGGGTCGGGGTGATCTACCTGATGATCGTCGCCGTCACTCCAGGTTTCTTCTATGCCTCTTCTGCATTCTTGCCATCAAGCTTTGCCATGTATACATCCACTCTCGGACTGGCCTGTTTCATGGATTGGTATGGCGGGCCCAGGACTGCTCCTGGCATCATGTGGTTCGGAGTCGGTGCTCTGCTCGGTTGGCCTTTTGCTGGAGCCCTGGTCGTCCCATTCGTCCTGGAGGACTGGTTGATCGCTCTGGTAGGCCAAGTCGATCTTTTCGCAACCTTCAGAAGGTACCTTGACGGCTTCGTCCGTTGCTTGATCGTTCTGGCTTTACAGATCAGCATCGACACCTTTTTCTACCACAAGATTGTTGTAGTCCCGTGGCGTATTGTCGCGTACAACGTGTTCGGTGGCCAAGGCCGTGGCCCGGACATCTTTGGAACGGAGCCATGGGACTATTACGTGCGCAATTTGCTGCTCAATTTCAACATATGGTTCATTCTGGCCTTGGTCTCGGGGCCCTTGTTCCTTTTCCAATGGATCGTCTTAAAACAACATACCACCAAGCAAACGCTCCTGAGGACACTGACCTTTCTCAGCCCCTTCTATCTCTGGCTGGCCATCTTCACCCTTGAACCGCACAAAGAAGAGAGATTCATGTTTCCAGCCTACCCGTTCCTGGCTTTGAATGCCGCCATAGCATTCCATTCGCTCTTGGCCTGGATCGGATCGTCGGAATCCATCATCTTTGGTAGAATCCCGGCCAAGCTCAAGTTGCTGGCTATCCTGTCTACGGTTCTTGTCGCGGTCAATATCGGCCTGCTGCGAACCTTGGGAACAGTCACTGCATACCGAGCACCCCTGCAGATTTATCGTGTGCTCGAAAGCGCCAATATGACTCGAGGTGGAGATACAGTGTGTTTTGGCAAAGACTGGTATCGCTTCCCATCATCTCACTTCCTCCCTCACAACACACATGCAAAATTCATCAAGAGCGAATTCGATGGTCTGCTGCCTGGCAACTTCCATGAGGGTGAGACCGGGTTTGGATTCTTCCCAGGCACTTGGCTGGTGCCAGCTGGGATGAACGACCAAAATAGAGAAGATCCCGGAAAACACGTTGACGTGGAGCACTGTACATTCCTGGTTGACTCCTACATGCCAGGGATAGAAGCAACAGAGCATGAGCCACTGTATGTTGTAGACGACGGCTGGGAAAAGATTGCGTGCGCCCCGTTTCTGGACACGTCCAGGACCGGGATGGTGGCGCGGACGGTCTGGATCCCCGACCTCGCAGTCATTCCACCCAGATACCGGCGGCGGTGGGGAGAACACTGTCTGTTGCACCGTCGCACCACTTGACTTTGGGATCACCTGGAGCCCCAAGAAGAAACAGAAAGTGCCGCCGCCCAGGGAAGGGCATTGCCCGGATATTAACAGCTGGTAAGCCTATCTATGCGAGAACGAGTCGCCCTCGCGGTCAGATGCCGCACCGACTCCCTCAGCCGTTGCTGTGGAGAAGCCGGACTATTCCATAAGTGGCATGTTTGTCCAGCAGAATCGCAGGCACGCCATTGGTCATTCTCGACCACGTCGTTGCGTCCCTTGATAAGAATCCGAGGAGCCAGTGCGATAACACCCACTGTCGCCTGTCACAGCAAAGCGAGCGGTTGGAAACGTGGAAAAGACCTAGAAAAGTCCTGGGGAAGAGGCCAGAAGCGTGCGCTTCCATGGCGGATCGGCACGTCGAATTTAGACATTCGTTCCTCGATGCATGGGACATTCATGCATATCTATCCTGGCCATGCCCATGCCACCCAGCTAGGTTGTCTCCCTGCCTTTCTTCTTTGAGCTTTATGCTGTTGGATACCACTGTTCCTGTTCCACCGCCATGGATTCAGACACACTCAAACGGTCCCTCTCGGACCTCGTGGTCAGGTCACAACCATACATCGACCAAGCCAGCACACAGCTTCGAAAGTCCCGTCAACACTGCTCGTCGTTTCTGAAAACTGCCCAACAAGACCTCGACATCCTGTCACGGGAACCGCATTTGAAAACAGTTGTCTCTGCCTTGATTCTCCTTGTTTTCGTCACCGTGGCTCTGTCCCGCTACCTATACCGTCGCCACCTCGCATCTCCCAGTACCACGCGGCCGTCGACGCCGACAATCGAAAAGGCGCCCTCCTCCAAAGCGGCGGCGCCAGCCCGCAAGCCAGGCACATGGATCCCGTCGTCGTTCAAGCGGCCCACTCCGGCGCCCTTTCCAAACTGGTCGATCGAAACAACCAAGCCTCTGCCCTACCGGCCATTCCGATATGGGCCGAAATACTTTGTGACCATGGGCCTCCGCAACGTGAAATGGGACGACTGGATCGAGCTGGACAACCACTACCCACGGTTCCACGCCGACAAGGCACGACGGATCAAGGAGCGCGGGCCCAAATGTTGCAGGACGGCGCCCGAAGCGTACCCGGCGGCGGTGGAGCTGCTCGAAGAACTGCGGGAGTACCTGTGTGACCGTTACCCGACGCTGTACCAACGCACTGACAAGGGGGTCAAGAACCTCTGGTCGGGCGAGGAACTGGATACGACGTCGCGGCCTTTGCCCGAGGACCCGATGCAGACGTGCGCGCGACTGACGCAGGACGACCTGGCCATCATGATCGAGCGGGCGGACGGCCAGTACTACCTGTTGGCGGGCGCTATCCTCCTAGCCGGGTTCTGGCGGCTGGAAGACAAATACGGGATGCCGCTGTCGGAGATCCACACGAGCGGCGAGGTGCCGCAGTTCCGCGAGAAGCTGGAGAAGGGCATGTTGAACTTCTTTCGGCGGCTGAAGCCCGAGGAACTGATCTCGCGCAACAACTACTTCCTGCAGGTCGACGAGGACCTGGCATGGTCGCAATCGATCGGCTCCGAGGATTCAGACGGCATCAGCTGGAACACGGCGGAGAAGAACCGGGCCATCGAGCACCACTACTTCCGCTCTGAACGGCAGGCCTTGCGCCGCCTGCCCAAGTCTGGAGGGGTCGTCTTCTCCATCCGCACCTACTTCCACCCCATCACCGAAATCGCCGAGGAAGACTACGTGCCTGGTCGTCTGGCCAGCGCTGTCCGGTCCTGGGGCGACGATGTCAGCCGATACAAGGGCAAGGCAAAGTACGAAGATGTCTTGCTGGAGTATTTGGACAAGAAGCATCAAGAGCAGCTTGACCGAGGCCTGAAACTCGACGAGGAGGATGAGAAGAGGACTTATCCGTGGTAGTGACCAGTCGTCACGGCCGGGGAGAGTATGCACGCTATAGGGGATCCAGTTTGGTTGTGTCTGTGGGATGTTTGTCGGTGTGTGGATGACGATACCGTGCGCAAGACAAGCTTGGCTCCAGAGACAAGCTTGGCTTGTTTCTCAGGCTTTCCTATGTACCTTGGAGAAATAATGATAAGCCCAGCCTAAGGTCATCTCCAAGCCTAAGGTCATCTCCAAGCCTAAGGTCATCTCCAAGCCAGCCATACGGCCCTGTTCTTCCACTTGGCTTGAGAAAGCGACACAAGGCATAGCACCTAAGACGAGTTCAGACCGGACGAGGCATGGGCCACAGTACCGGTATGTGTGACGGACGGGGAGTTGACGAAGTTCCACCGAATATCTCCTCTTCTTCGCCCACCATGTTCCAGCAGACGCTTCGTCCAGATTGAACCAGGCTGCTTCGAGGGTCTTTTTTGAAGCCATCCATGGTGTGCCCTTGAAGCCATCCACGGTGTACCCTCCTCTCTCGAGAACTTGAAGGTGGCTGCCACTGGCTTTACAGCACTCTGGCTTGTTGCCTTGTTCATGCGACTCGACTCGACTCGACTCGAAGCCAACTGTCGCGAGGGGAGTTCACTAGAGTACGGTATGAGTGTGTACAGAACATGTCATCAGCGGCCTCGACAATAACTTGAAGTATGGACTCCGAGTGTGGTGGTAGCCTCGACAATAAGCATGGACTCCGAGTGGTGGTAGCCTCGACAATAAGCATGGACTCCGAGTGTGGTGGTGGTAGCGGTACTATGAATCTCTGAGAAATATATAATGCCTATATACCTACCTACCTGCCTAGGTACAGTCGCCTATCCATAGCATACTGTACTGTCTGTATTGTTGTGTGGAATCCCTAGGTGTTTACAGTCATGTCGTCTGTCATGCTGTTGCTGTTGCTGTTGCTGTTGCTGCCTCGACCTCGATTTCATCTACTCTTCGCAGATCAGACTAGACGGCAAAGACGCATCTCTAGCACCTATCTAGTATTACTTACCTACTATATATCTACTATGCACCTACTATGCACCTATCACAGTGCCCGTGTGTACTATATTGCCATTATTTACTAACAGTGAAGTTTTTATTATCACCCGTAGTGCAGTACAGTACAGTGCAGTGTAGTGGTTGCAATATTCCTGCTGTGGCATGGCGTGAAATATACTTCCCGCAAATATATAGAGATACACGGGAATTAGGACCGATGCAACGGGTACGAATTGAAATTGACAATAACTTGTTTTCTCGCCTCACATCGCCTCGGATTGCTCGGGCTCGGACTCGGATAGATACATACCAGGTAGATACATAGATACATACTGTAGATACTAATTAATTAGAGCTTAGATACGAACAAAACACATCTGGATCTGGATCCAAGACCAGGCAGGCCCAAAGACTCCCGAAGACATTTTGATCACTATATACTGTCACTGTGACTGTTTACCATTCCCCTCCACACGGTGGTCTTGTCGTTGCGCCTTTTGTGGCGTGTAGACTTTCCGCGCTTCTGTGGTCGCCTCACCCTTTCCTGGGCCTGGGACCGCATCGTATATAATATACATTGGCTGTACGGATACTCTGTACAGAGTAGTCGTAGTAGTAGTATGCTTGAGTTGCCGGGCGAGATGTGTCCGTATCCGACGTGGACCGTGGGTCGTGGGTCGTAAGTCGTAAGTCGTAAGTCGTCGGAAAGGAGCGCCAACACCAGGTAATCGAATCGTCGCACGTCACAGTGCATATCGCAAATTGCTTGTCGCGGCTTCAGCGCGATGCGATGCGGTGCGGTGCGGTGCGATGTTCAAGTGTCGACCGAGTGTGGAAGGCCGGACTCTCCTGGCAGTATGGACTGTATTCTTGTCCCAAAGAATTCATAGTATGGACTGTTTTCTTGTCACAAATGATCCATGGTCCGCGTCCATTCAACGTCATCAGAGGCCCAGGACGACATTAAGTTCTTTTTGAACCATTGCGTTTCTGCGTACTTCCTTTTGAACCATCGTGTTTCTGCGTACAGCACAGCAACGCAGCGAAAAGACTTAGGCGTAGGGCTGAGGTGGACTCGACGCAAAGTCTGCAGGTCGTAGCGACATTCTCTCACCTGGAAATGGGCCCTGGTCGTGGCCGGGCGTAGCCGTAGTCGTCACCTCAAGCTTTGAGATCTAGCCAGGTCATAGCCGTAGTCGTCACCTCAAGCTTTGAGATCTAGCCAGAGCATGTAGACTTGTCTCGGCCAAGATTCAAGGCAGGGCCCAAGTCCACATCATACATAGATTCAAGTCTAAACCCGACTCCTGCTGGATACGGCCGACGCCGGCTCAATGTCGCGGCCTTGACCGTCGATGCCGGTCGACTCTCTCATCTTTCTTCTCTCCTCAGCCTCCCTGATTCTCAATTCATTCCTCTCGTGGATCCATTCACACCCGTCACGAAACTCGCAGACACGACACTTCCACGCGTCATGTACTTCGACGCCCTTGGGAGAACGCTCTCCCCGCCAAAAGGCCAGCGCGTCGTACAGGTACGACTTGAGAAATGATGGGTTGAAGATGATGGATTTGCTACCCAGAAGCTTCGACCCAGATCGAGAGTCATAGGACGTCGAGACGTACCGCACCGTCAACAGAGGTGACAAGCGTGTCGGAAAGGAGGGCGGCGTGGGGATTTGAGACAGGGATTGCGGCGTGGAAGAGGGATTGTTTTGAGACAAGGATTGCGGCGTTGACGAAGAATTGTAGTCGTGGCCTGGAGAATTTTCATGTTCAAAGCCAAGGTCACGCTTCGAAGCAGTGGAAGACGTAAGCGAGACCAGAAACGTTTCCCTGAATTGAGCTAGCATGAAACTCCAGAGGCTAGCGATGTTGCTGTGCTGGAGTAAGATGTCGATAGAATCCTGACTCGAGGGCACGGCCTCATCCAAACCCTCGTCAACTGGATGCCCTCCGGTTTGTGAGCTGGGGAAGACGAAGAGCTCCTGGTTGAGATTCCCGACCTGCGCGATAAATGCGTCCGAAAACGTCGCGTGCACATCTAGCCTATACCGCGAGGCGAGGTGGTCGAGTGAGAAATGCCCCTGCGCCAGATTCTCCAGCATGTGGTGATATAGATGTAACTGTACAATCGTAGGACGTACGCTGGAACCGGTAGGTAGAGTCGAGGAGCCCCGTGTCTTGACGTCTGTAAGGTAGATTCTCCTTTCATCTTCCGACTTCCCATTCCTCCCTGCTTGTTTCGCCTGGCTGTTATGATTGTTGTTGCTGCTTAGTGCTTCGGCGATGGTCTGCCCTTGTGCCCCGATGTCGCTGGTGACGAGGTAGTCCCGAATGCTGGCTTGATATTCTGGCAAGGGAGGCTCAGAGTCTTGCTTGGACAACAGCCTGAGGCTCTGTTCCTCCAGTTTCGGGTCTGGACAATGGTAGCTAAGCTCGTCAATCACGCCGTTCACCAGCTCGCCACCGATTGATCCCCACACCTCCAACTCCCGTGTCTTGCCTGTTTCACGCAGCGTCCTCAAGCCTTGTATGATATTCCATATCCGCAGTCCCCAGCTGTCTTCCTTGGTGGTGATCGTCACCGGCACCGTAGCGTGCACTTCGTCCTCTAGAGCCTGGTGGACCGCACTGCCTTGTTTCATCGCAGGCGTCCTCCTCTTGCGGCCATGCTTGGTCAGAACGTAGAAGTATTGCAGTTCACACCAGGCAGGTGATACGAGGTCGGTGACTGAGAGTGCTTTCTTCGGCGGCCGCCTGAATCGTTCTAGAGGGCTTCGAGTATCGGGTTCGGGTTCAGCTTCAGGTCCGGCCGGTTGAGCATCTGGTCCACCAGGCGTTTCCGTGTCTAGGGTTTGCGAGTTTCGCCCTTCTTCATCTGTACGGTGTGTTCTCACCTCGGCTAGCCGCTGGTCAGCTTGTCAGTAAGAGACAGCGATGGGCCGGTTGTCTGTGCTTACAACTCGGGTCACGTATGTCCTGGGCAATCCTCGCGTCTGGGATTTGCTCCTGTATATCCCATTGACGCGTCGTCTCATGACCGAACACCTTAGGCAGACGAACGCCTCGAGGTGCCTCATAGTCCTCGATGTCCGTGACGACCAGAGGCGCGTTTTGGCCTCGGGTCTGTTGCGCGGCGACTTCCAGAAGCAGCCGATCGACTATTTCGAGCTCCTCAGGATCTTCTCCGAAGTCACTGTATTCATCGTCATTGTCCTGCCATTCAGCTGGAACTTCCTGGTCAATCGTGTCCACTGGCATGGGAGTGTCGTTCTCTCGTGGCCGATCTAAAAGGTTCGACATGGTTAGGGGTGAGTGAGATCTATCGGTGGCGTTGCATGCGTCACGATCCAACACGCGCGACTCCACGACTCCCACGAGATAAGGAGTTCTGAAGGATGGACGAGCTCATTGTTCAAGTCACTGCAGATATACATCACATATCATGCCGTTGTTTTGCTGTCGCGTCCAAGTCTGACAACACCTCCGGAGGTGCTTCTGCCTGGCTTTCGATGGTTTGTGGACGCGTCGCGGGGTTTTACTCATCAGTTCTACAGGGTAGATGCTGGCGTACGAATACTCAACATCAAAGGAAATCCAATACATCTATGCTCCTTTTCTAATCTCTATGCATGTCCCAGCGCGTCTAGGCCAATAAATGCTCCTCTCCCTTATGCCGATGCCACCTCTCCTTCATTGCATATCTACCCAATGCTCCTTGATCGACGACGTAACAGAGGTTCTGGACCGCTTTCCTGTATCTCCTGAAACCTTCGATCGTCGTAATTATAGTTTAGTTGTGCAGTCCCTCAAATCACTCCCGCTTATATCCAAGCCTCCTGTGGCTGTCGATGCCACTCCGTCACTTTGCCGCGAGGCCCTCTGGGATGACAGGTCTATCAATAGAATCCGTGGCCATCTCAATCTTCTCTTCTTTTCTGTTCAAAAAACTCAAGTACGCCTGCCATGCAACTGCGAAAATGCCCGAGAACATAAATCTGTACTGGGGCATGATGAACCAGAAGCTGAAGGCGGTGACTGCAGGCCACAGCTTGAGAGAATTCACAATGCTCACGGGCACAGCCGCTTGAACTCGTGCAATGATCCCAGAGGGTGGTTCGCCGGTCAAGAGGGCCTGCATGGCGAAGAAATATGTATTGAAAACGGGAGTGAATACGATCTGTTGGACCACGACTTTAGTGGCTATGGAGGCCGGTTTGGAGGCAAAGTTGAAGCTTCTGCCCAGAAAGAGAAACCTGCTCTCCGTATCAGCCATTGATTGCCCTTTTGCTACTGCTGTGGACGACACTCTTGCCGGTGTGAGCACTGCGGCCAAAACGTACCATTTGTACCCCGGTATAGATGCCACTGCACCAATTGTCAACATCCGCAACGTCCTGGTCGGATCATAAGGCTCTCCTCCAATATCCTGCGCCAGGAGATCACCACACAAATATGTTGTCAGGGTCGTACATATTTGCACGGTGTACGGTCTCTTCAGCTGCGTACGGTGAAACCAATTGAAAAAGGTCGTCACCGGCCCCAGGCGGTGATACCATAGCTGGCTAGGAATGTCGACCGGTTCGCCCTTCCTCGATGGGATGCTCACTTCATTGGGGGAATGTGGGGGAAGTCGAGTCTGTGTCTGGGTGTTCAAGCTGGTCTGGTCTTTGGGCGCGGTGGATTTGGATGAATTGTGCTGGGCATGTTGAGGTCGAGATCGAGGTATTCGTAGCCACGGTGTTCTGGCACCAAACCTGCCAGACACCCGCTGCAGATGTATTATCATCGTATCTCTATCATAACGAGAGCAATCATGAGCGACTCCTTGAAAGACATAGTATCGAAGATGTCCGCAAGGCTTTTCTTATCGGAGAGGACTAGGGACGGACTATCTGAATGTATCTCACCCGCGGTTATTAATCGGAGCGGCTTCGGCTGGACGATGCAGATCCACCGCCCAATGACGCCTTTTAGGCACCAGGTTGCCATGTGGCGGGCATCATTAGCCACGCCCATCGCCCGGAATGCAGCCTATTAGCCTCTAAATCACCCAGCCAGATAAGCACAACATTCACACAAGTAGTGTCGTGACCGAAACTCTTGCTACTTCAGAAACTACTGGCAACACGAAAGAAGTATGATCATGTCTGGACGTGGATTGTATTCTCAACGTCTATCTCGCTGTCGGCTCATTCTGCTCTATCCAGATCATGTCGGTGTGACTGGATTTCTGTGATGTACAAGCAGAGACGCCAAAAGCCCCAGGACCACCCATGATTGTGTCTTTGGAAAAACAATACAAGCCCATATGATTCATTCCGTTTCGCCGGTGCAACTCGTGAAAACCCCCCATACCCATCATCATGCCCAACTTCCCAAATGTGCTGATTGACTCATTGGAGCTGTTCGAGCAGCCGGTGACTCAAGAGACAGTCATTATCTAGGATCGCTCACCGCGAAGACGACGGGCGAGCTGGATGTCCTTGGACTGGATGGTGACACGCTTGGCGTGGATGGCGCAAAGGTTGGTGTCCTCGAAGAGAGAGACAAGGTAAGCCTCAACGGACTCCTGGAGAGCGCCGATGGCGGAAGATTGGAATCGCAGGTCAGACTTGAAGTCCTGAGCGATTTCACGGACAAGACGCTGGAAGGGGAGCTTGCTGTGGTGGTTGTTAGCTATGTGAGACTGTGATGAGATTGGTTCAAACTAACCGGATGAGCAACTCGGTCGACTTCTGGTAGCGACGGATCTCACGGAGAGCGACGGTACCAGGCTTGTATCTGTGAGGCTTCTTGACACCACCAGTGCTTGGTGCGGACTTGCGAGCGGCCTTGGAGGCGAGCTGCTTTCGTGGGGCCTTGCCACCTGTAAAGTCAGTTAGAATGGCTGTCGGCGGCGGCGAGGATGAAATGGCTGTCCTTACCAGTGGATTTACGGGCGGTTTGCTTGGTACGAGCCATAGCGATGGATTGTTTGATGAAGAATTGAAGGTGTGGTGGGTTGTTGATGATGGAATGGGAAGACTGGAGATGATGAGTGAGGCTGACAAGGAAGAAATCCAAGTGGTGGAGTGGGCGGGACGAAGAGGTATTTGTAGGTGGAAGGGGCAGAAGGCAGCAGCTTGGCGTGATCCAAAGTGCACTTGCTGGGCCGGGGTGATGCAACAACAGGCAGTGCACCAGAATAATTGATCGCAAAACTGCGAAAAACAGAGATCAGATCAGGGCTGCCAGAATGATCCTGTTTTCTGGCCGCCTTCTGCGGGTGATTCAGAATTGTCGCCCAATTTGGCTGCTGATCCCGCCCCTTGGCGTACCACCTCAAGATCTTCCGCCTGCTGCACCACGCTTCCCACCCCAGCAATCAACACCTACACCACCTGATAATCAATTATGGCTGGTTTGCAAATGATCGCAGTGAATCATTCTCTATTCTGTCTTCAGGATCAGTGTTTTCACTGCGTGGGGGGTGAGAGATCACTCAGTCTGCGCTGCATCGGTCGGGATCAGTGGTGGACAGGGCCGGCTTCTGATTGGCTGTGATCTGGCTGCCCAGGTTGATCTGGCCGCGCCTGCCGGGGTGCATAAGTCTCGCCCCCGCCCGCCGCGTCCCCAATCAAGGTACTACTCTTCCTATTCCATCCACAACACCAAGCCTGCCCATCTCTCATCCATCTCATACAACCTCCATTACAAGCTTCTCAGCTTCACTCATCAACCTTCATCTATCATCATGACTGGACGCGGCAAAGGTGGCAAGGGCCTCGGCAAGGGTGGTGCCAAGCGTCACCGAAAGATCTTGCGGGACAACATCCAGGGTATCACCAAGCCTGCCATCCGACGTCTCGCTCGTCGTGGTGGTGTCAAGCGTATCTCGGCCATGATCTACGAAGAGACCCGTGGTGTCTTGAAGACCTTCCTGGAGGGTGTCATCCGTGATGCTGTCACATACACAGAACAGTGAGTTCAGCCTTCGCCGATGTATTCTTAGCATGTATACTGACTTATCCTCCCAGCGCCAAGCGAAAGACTGTCACATCTCTTGATGTTGTCTACGCTCTCAAGAGACAGGGCCGTACCCTCTACGGTTCGTACATTCCCTCTATTCTACTCATGACCATTACTAACAGGTACTCTTAGGTTTCGGTGGTTAAATGCATCATCTCACAATCACCCACATTATCACGATGTTGTCTCGTGGCTTGGAGCTTGCTGCCATGACCAACAGCAGTTGTCTTGCCACACCTTTTTTGCTTTGCGGGTTTCGGAGTGGTGTTGGGCGACGCGCAAATGGGTTCTTGCAAATGGGGTCGTCAAAGGGTCATGGTTATGATGGGATGGCAAATTCTCGAGGTGCCTTGATGTATCATACAGGCACATTACTATGAATCAGCCTAGTTGGCGTTGATAGATGAGCTGAGTCGAACGACATAAATCATCAGCATCAACATGAAATCACTTCACAAAGCAAACTCTGTTCCTTGACTTTGATTGTAAACAACTATCTCGACGCGTCTTACGCGTTGCTTGGCGTGGACCTTGGTTTTCTGTGTTTGGCCCAGGCCCTCATTAATCGACCTGTTCTGCGGGCCGTGTCAGGCCAGACAATGGTCTTGTGCTAATTGACTTTCCCTTTCAGTGTGGGCATGGGATACTTGCACAGTGCTGCGCAGGCCTGGGATAGCCCCCATCAAACAAGACTACCAGACTAGTAGTATGCAACAGTCTCCGCATTGACGGATGGAACGCCTCGAAGTCCTCCTTCTAATGACGCACACAGCCAGCAGAGTCGGTAATGTCGAGGCCATGCGTACAGCCTGCCAGGCCTTTGTGTGTCGCAGACTATGTTTCCTCTTCGGCTGTTGTCGATCAGTCGAAGCCTTTGAGGCTGCGACCGCCGGAGACCACCTAGAGCACGAGTCAATCTTCCCTCATGTGGTAGTAGCACGAGTCAATCTTCTCTCATGTGGCAGTAGGTGCAGAGAGAGCTTTGCTCTCAGTCAGCATCCCATACCCAGGCTGACATGACGAGTGCAGCTAGTCCGACAAGTTGAAGTACTTGGGTAGTGCTACCTCTTGCTGGGGAATGGGAATGTAGTGGCGTCAGAACTGAATACTAATCCAGACTTGATTTCATGGATGCTGCTTCTTCCCAGCCGATACATGCCGGCAAGATACTACCTTAGTATGGCATTTCAGAGGACATTGTATAGTAATAGAAAGTCCGGGTCGTAACTTCCTGAAGTTCCAGCATTGCAAGACGCCTAAGGAACTATAGTATCAAGCTGCATGACATTCAGATTATCGTAGTCTTCGAAGTTGTGGCGCCATTATGTGTGAGATGATGCTGGACGCCAGTGCCCTTTCATATGATTCGAGCAACAATTATTAAGGGAATCAAGAGATATGCATGAGCCGGCGTTGTAAAATGTTTCATTGAGATGGTGTGTGGTACTCGTTGAAGGTTGACGCTTGAGGTTCTGAATATATTTATGATTCTTGGCGGAACATCTTCGAGACATTCAAGTTCGTTCATTGAACCTCGCCATGCAACAACAACACAACTAACTCAAACAATATTACTAGCTGGCATGTCTGCCACTGCACTATGATCCATCCGGCGACTCAATCGTAACGTATTACCGCAAGTACATGTCTCAGGTCGCAGCTCCCCGCTGCCCGCATGTGAAGCGAGCTGAGACTCCAAAGCCTAAACCGAGTAATGCAGCTGCTATTTACGAAAGATGGTCCACACTCAGGCTATAAATGTAAGAGGACATTCTAAGCGGAAGCCCTCTGATGGCAGAAGACTTGTTTTGTTCTGCGGGTTGATTCAGGCAGTCCAAACCTCACAGATAACAGCAAAGACGAAGCAAGGAATCTGCAGCGTAGCTTCAGACCTTGTTCGGCCTCATCGGCTCTACAGGCAAACTTTCTATTCTGGGTCGATATCTATATCTAGTACCCAATTGATTGCCTGTCAACAGACCCAGCGTGATGCGAGCAGAAGCAGCTGAATATAGCCCACCAGCGCCACTCGGGTCCATCCATCTGCCGCGACTTAGCTGCCGCAGAGCGAGGATACTGGCTCAAGCAGCAGTCGGTCACCCGAACCATGCAAAGTCATCACGTCGACTGTGCACATCGCAGGCCTGGGAGAAGGAACGTGGTCTGGTCAGATCTTAGATTCCTTCTGCGGAGGGCTGTTCCTAGATCTCAAGACCGGAAGGACCTACCAAAATGGGCGATTCCGACCAGCCGGACGTTGAGTGAAGCCTTGACCTTGACGAACATGTACGCGCAGACTCAGCCTCGTAAGGTCGAACGATAATGCGGCGGCGCCACAATGCAACCGACAAGAACAAGTTGCGCCACAGCGTACGAGTACAGAATTTCAGCTTTGGACTAACGTTTGATCGGCAAAGCAGTGGCAACTGTGTAAAAGTACGGAGTCAGAGTACGTAGGTAAAATGATGGAGCGTCACAGCCAGACGTGGACAGCTGTGGCGGTGCATGGTGGCAGATCGTACTCCGTACTGTTTCTAGGCCACACAGGCCACGCAAGCCACAAATTGCACCCTCAGAGCAATGCAGGAAAACCTTGGTCTGTGGCGGTCGAGGAAGCTGCGTAATTCAAGCCGCCTAATTCAAGCCGCCAGGCTTCGACGGACCTGTTAGTCCTACCCACCATTACGCAGACAAGAGACAGCTGGGAGATTATTGACTCTCTGCCACGGACGCACCGATAAAGCCATGGGGTCACAAATCACACTCGACCACACCAGTGCCATTTGTCAACGCCGGAACATGTATCATGCTCGGCATGATGTTGTCCCAGGCTCCAGCATGCTGGTGCAGCCTGGGCTTGGGCCTTCCTTGTTAGGATAGTGGCGTCTCCCGATCTGAGGAAAGTCCAGACCGCTCCGGGGGGCTCCGAAGGTAGCCGACATCCGGGTTCCGGACCATGACTTCCAAGGTTATTCGTTGCCGATACTTGTATGTGCCCAATTATCAGGGAACGAATGACTGGTCGAACAAGGTTTTCCCGCTCTGCGTCGGCATCTGGATGGTCGTCAGAAGCAAAGGCCTACGATTTCGTTGGGGTGCTCGCCCTGCAGGGGCAGCCTGTATGAGCCTGTAAGAGCCTCTTAAGCGGCCCAGCGGGGGCCTGGGGTTGGATGGTCGGACGTGGTGCAACGGTAGCCTGGAAAGTCCCTGCATCACGACTTCTAGGAACCAGGTGGGCGGAGCTAGCCACTCCGTCTAAGTCGGTTCTTGTTTTGTTGTTGTCTTGTCACCAGCCTCGACTGGACTGGGTTGGAACGACCAGTCCAACAAAGTCTATACGAGGGCGGGTGCGCGAGTCGGCTGGCAACAGCTGGACTTCGGCAGATGTGGAGCTAGTGCCAAAGACTGAGGTCTCGCGACCAAGGTACACAGAAGTACAGAGGGTCTAGTACCACGAGGCTACCTTGATCGACGTGAAGGAGCAAGCCAAATTAAATCCAGCCAAGTTCCACCGTTATTCTGTCGGCTAGGGCTGGCCTTCCGCGTGACGAGTCCGGACAGTGGCTTTTCTGGGCCGATGAGTCAGTGACTGAGGCTTATGTGTCGTGTACCCTCTGCGGCAGAGGCAGCAACATTTCTTATTTCTCATTTCTCGATGGCGGGCCATATGTCAGCTTGCAATAAGAATGAATGGTACACGGGGCTACCGGGACCGCGGAGATGGTGGGCATCTGGCATCTGGCTAACGTAAGTCTCAGCTTGCCACGGTGCCAGCAAGGTTACTCAAGCGAGCCGACCTGACTAAGGTGAGCTGGAGATGGAGATAGGATTTTGAGAGGGGGGAAGAATTATTCTGGAAGCCGATGCGCGATCGACCATGTTACAGTAGTGTTACACCCGACGCCGGGGCTGGGACCGGGACTGGGACGTGCTCGCGTGTTCTCGCTCTTTCCAAAAATTCCCTCGCTCCAGTAACCAGTAACAGGCTGGAAATGACCGCTCGACTCTGTGCAGGGTCTGGCTCGGCGAGAGGGGTGTCGTCATGTCCGACGCATCATTGGAGGGAGCAGCTGCTCAGCCACAGCCAGCTGGGCCGGCGATTGGACGGGCCAGAGTCTGCCAAGCCCGAGCGTGTATTGAACGGTAAGTTGACGGTCAGATGGATGCATTCCTCCTACTAGGAGGGAGGTACATACTGACTAGTACGGTACTGAACAAAACTCTGCCCAAGGGCTGGACTCGCATCGCGCGGTGGTGCCGGCCGAGGGACTGCAGAGACCCTGTGAATGTACGAGTATTAGTCGTAGTCGTAGTCGGGGTCGTAGTCCTTACCCGAGACGTAGCCATTAGACGGTGCAACCTTCAAGCACCCTGGCCCTGACCCTGCAACTTCAAATAGCCCCCCTAGGCTGCAAGGCCTGCCCTCCCTCTTGGGCATGAGGGTCTACAAACACAGCTCATAACTGCCGTGAAAACCCGCACGCACTGACTGCCGATGCATTAATATTGCATCCATCACCGACCTCGACCACACTGCACCGCACCTGGCACTTTGGCACCCTTGAGCCAACACTCGCCCGATCTGGCTAGCGGCTGGGGACCCAGCGCCCATTTATTGTCCACATCCCTGTCACAAGCACCCACATACGTCACCTCACCTGCCCGCATAAACTAGCCGTCTGCGCTCTTTTACGACCGCCGACAATTGTCCACCTGCATCATCTCGCTCAGCAAAACATCCCAGAACACCACCACACCACACACCACGGCCTCTTCCTGGCCACCTCGCACCGCTGTATTAATCAGAAAAGAGAAATTTTCACGCCAGAAAGGATCGGCCACTTTTATACTCCCGTCCGGCTCCTCCGTCCGGTACCTCCGTTCCTGCATCATCTGCCCCATTCCACCCTCTTCCAATCCAGTCTGTGGTCAATCTCCTTACCATCCGACATATACATACATTTGCCACCCTCCTCCTTCTGCATCTTCTCCATACCGAGTTTACATACCGTACCCTCATATCCCAATTATCAATCTTGATCAAATCAACCTATTACAACCTCTCTCCTTCGACGACTATACTACAACCGACATCAACTCCTCCTTCGCCTCTCTCTCTCCTTTCCATCACGCACTCGCGTATGAAAAGAACATCACCAATAATACACTCATCGAGTCCGAGGGTTCGCATCCAGCCGTCGACGCCGACGCCTACAGAACAACCGCCAATGCTGACACAGAGTTCACTGGTCGGTGGATGGAACGACGGGTATAATACCGGCGGGTTCCTGAGCGCCCTTCCCAAGAATTTTCAACAAGAACAAAAATTTCACAAGAGAGGTTCTTCTGGTAGTTCTTCAGTTGCCTCGCTTGGTCCACCCTCGCCCCTCAACCACAACACTATTTACCCTCACATCGCCACTGGCGACTCCTCAAACTTTCCGTCCAGCTACGACTTTGACTTCAACCAGACTCCTCATCCCGCCAAATCAGAGTCCACAATGATGTACCCCACAAACTTCAGTGGCATCGACATGAGAAGAATACAGTCTACGGGCAACGACGAGCGCGTGCCCTATTCTCTATCTGCGCCTCAGTCAGTCTCGACGATGAGTCACAATTCTCCTTCGACGCCACATACAAATTACGAGCCAGAGTACGACGATAAGCACGTTTATGGTGAGACCACTGTTGCCGACGACGACATGATGTTCGAGTACTTACAATTTGACGCAGGCTATCCTTCGGCCGCGTACCAACAATCGTTACAAGATGTCTTCCCAGACCAGTCCTTCGGTATGGTGTATCCTCAGGCGCAGCAGCAAATGCAGCGCATGGGAGTACCACAACACAGATCCAACATGATCGCGGACAGATTACAAGCGGCGCAGCAGGACCACCTGCGCACCGAGTCGCCGACCTCGAACCCCCGAGACAAGTCGCCGTTCACGCAGAACTCACCTTACAACAACATGCCAGCGCCACCACAACGGCCGCCTACTCTCCAGAAACAGCGGACATCGATATCACCCAAGGAGCTCATGTTGGACGATCATGACATCGATGACCATCAAACCCCGCTGTTCCCCGATCAGTCACATTCGATGTTTGCCAACCGCAGAAACCCGTCGAAGCTGTCGGCGTTTTCCACTCACACCTTGGCCCCTACGGAGTCGTCGATGCAAATCCCTGAGCAATATCAATTTCTCGGCCAGCCCGGCCGACAGCAGGATATGACGCCAGACTTTCCGGCCCATCTGCTGTCGATGGAGTCGACCGGGGACGAAGGACATTCGGAGCCTTCTAGTCAACAGTCGACACAACAGCCTCGGTCACAGAACCAGGCTGCACCTCAATCGCAACCTCGGCGGCCTGTTGACACATCGTCTGACTCAGGCACATACTCATGCACGTACCATGGGTGTCATCTACGGTTTGAGTCTCCGGCTCAATTGCAGAAACACAAGAGGGAGGGTCACAAGCAGGCATCGCCGACCTCGTCAGAATCGCCGAGCCTGGCCCAACGAAATACGCAGGCCGGCCCCCACCGATGCGAGCGGATCAACCCTAGCACGGGCAAACCCTGCAACTCGGTGTTTTCTCGGCCCTATGATCTGACACGACACGAAGATACAATTCACAACGCCAGGAAGCAGAAGGTCCGGTGCCATCTGTGTACAGAAGAGAAGACATTCTCACGTAACGATGCCCTCACCCGTCACATGCGGGTGGTCCATCCTGATGTCAATTGGGTGGGCAAGCAGAAGCGCAAGAATGCAAAGTGAGAAGAATCCAGATCATCTGGTGCAGCTCCAAGAGAATTGGGGCCGCTGTTTTTCGAACATCGAGTTTTCCTGTCTTTGATGTGTCCGGGGGCCAAGTGCCGCCGATCACTTGTATGACTACCTTTGCTACTGGGTTTGATTTACGCGCAGGTTTCGCGATGATTTTACTGTGCTGCTTGGCTCTGCAGCGATGACGATATGCGACGAACGCTAAAAGAGTGACGTGGAATTTGCGACTAGTTCTGCGAATCGGCCCAGGATCAGGTCCGGGTTTTGGTGCAAGGCGCGAGGCCGGCATCGGTTCAGTTCATGTACAGTGCGACAGAGAGGCAGGTCATTATTGTCTTACACTGTTTTAATGGGGTGTGTTTTGGGTTCGGGAGAACTGGCCAGACCGACAATAGGAATTGGGCTTCATTGATAGACAGTTTTTAGGCCACGGTCAAAATATTCAGGGCTTGTCTAGATGGCATCCTGGCTGGGCCATGGCGTTGGATTTGAATACTTGGTCTATCATGGCAGGGGAGGGCAGGTATGGCGGCAGGACATTGTAAGGCACGATTGGTGTCATACCACCACTACTGTGTACATGATGACGATGATGAGATTGATATGCATGATTTGAGCGCATGGAAAGAAAGCCGTTGGCCAACGGATGAATCATTCATTAGTACATACCTACTATGTATTAGTACTAACGCACATGTGAATTACTGTTTGGTGAAATAAGGAATAATACTAGTACTATTTGGAGATATGACATTCCCTTCAATGTCTTTCTGTATAAGATTCTCTCAGTTCTCTGGCATGCCATGCAACACATTGAACTTAGCGGTATCTTGTATCTTGTACGGATATACGCATAGAGAGGATCTTGAACTTGGGCTGATTGTCTTACCCGTTCTGTCATTTGTTTCCCTTTTCCTATTTTCCCATCGTCCGTCGCCCATCGTCCATCGCCTGCCCTGGTCTTGTCGGCGTGGTGTGGTGGTGGCCCAATATTGACGTCTAAGACCATTTTGACAGGTGTTGTTGACAGGTGTTGACATCATCGATTGCATCAGATGGAGAACCAAGAACCATCCCCGCATCGGGCGCATCCACGACCCTGCAGGCCAAGAACTGGCTATACTCGTACTGGACTGTTGCCCAATGACTCGATTATTTTGAATCGATCGATCGATCCAGGCCGTGTCTGATCTTGGTCTGTACAGACGCTCTGTCACTAGTACCGTCGCCCTCTGTACCGTCGCCCTCTGTACCAGCCAGTACGAGTACGGGTAGTAATACTACTGTCAGACTTAGTTGGCTGTGAGTATTTCGCACCCATGGGTGCTTTAAGCATTTCGCACCCACGCCAAACTACTACTATATAATTTCGCTCACAGACTAACCCCTATACAACCACCCCTACAATCTAACCACCTCTACAACCACCTCTACAACCACCCCTACAACCACCTCTACAACCACCTCTACAACCACCCCTACAACCACCTCTACAACCACCTCTACAACCACCTCTACAACCACCTCTACAACCACCTCTACAACCACCTCTATAACTAAGCCTATAACTCCGCCTATATATACTATATAATATACTAGTAATAGGTAGGTATGTAGTCTTACATATAACTACTAAAAATCTCCTTATAATTCTAGGTACTATATACTGTATTTTTTTATACCACGCTATAGACTTATAGTTGTTTTTACTAAAAGTAGAGCAGCCTAATAGCGAGTATTAAAACCTAATAGTGATTCTAAATAGGCCGATTTTTTTGATTTTTTCAGATTTTAAAATAATAAAGATTTAGTATACTATAGATATAGGTACTAGGTAGATTTAAGAATTAATTAAGTTATAAATCTAATATAGTATATACTTAATATTACTTTAATCTAAGGTCTAATATAGGTAGGTAGATTTAATCTAGGTTTAATTCTAGGTTTAATCCGAGACTACTAGGTAATCTAGGTTCAATTCGGGTTTGATCCGGGTTCGATCCGGGTTTGATCCGGGTTTGATACGAGTTTGATCCTTGATATAGGTTTAATACGAGTTTGATCCTTGATACGGATTTGATGCTTAATACAAGGTTGGTCCTTGATACGAGTTTGATACAGGTTTGATACCGGGTTGATTCTTAATACGGGTTTGATACGGGTCTGATACGGGTCTGATACGGGTTTGATCCTTGATATAGGTTTGATACAGGTTTGGTTCTGGCTTGATTAGGGGTTGATCAATGTTTAGTCTGATTTTAGATCTAACCGTATATAGTACTTACTAGTTATAGATTAGTATATAGTATACACCTAAGGTAAGATTCAATTCTTACTATACGTCTAGTATAGGTAACCTGTTACTACGCCTAAAGCTTCAACTAATATATAGAAACAGGACAACTGGTCGAGAGAAGGACAACTAGTTGAGAATACGCCTAATAGAGCTGTGTATTTTGGTTAAAGCTTTAGGCGTGCCTAGTAGGTACCTAGAACTACCTATCTATCTTAGTTAAGACCTTAGGTGCCCCTACTACGAGGCCCCCCTAACACTAATAATACTACTAACGTGGTTTATAAGCGAGTTGGCCACCTAAGCGAGTTGGCCACTTCCCACATAGTTGCCGACCCTCTCACTTTACAACAAGATTTCTCCACGACAAATAATGGAAACCTCTTCTAATGAGACTAGGGTATTGTTGGCCATTGAAGCTATCAATCAGAATCCA
Organism: Capronia epimyces CBS 606.96; assembly: GCF_000585565.1. Classification (NCBI taxonomy): domain Eukaryota; kingdom Fungi; phylum Ascomycota; class Eurotiomycetes; order Chaetothyriales; family Herpotrichiellaceae; genus Capronia; species Capronia epimyces. Next base: position 1,047,522 of record NW_006912906.1, read on the forward strand.
AAATTCAGTGCTCGACAGGCGGCAACGATCTATAAAGTCAACCGCGCAACCCTCCAGAACAGGATGAAGGGCCGACGCGCTCGACAAGATACCCGTGCCAACTCAACGAATTTGACGGAACTAGAAGAGGAGACTGTTATCCAGCATATTTTGGACCTTGATGCCCGAGGATTCTCCCCCCGGATCGCTGACGTGGGAGATATGGCTAATGTCCTCCTGGCAGAGCGCGGTATACGACGCGTCGGGAAGCTCTAGGCGACCAACTTTATTAAGCGACAACCACAGCTCCGGACGCGTTTTAATCGCGCCTACGACTACCAAAGAGCCCTCTGCGAAGATCCCGACAAGATAAACGCGTGGTTCGCGCTTGTGCGAAACATGAGGGCCAAATATGCGATCCAGGATGCGGATTTGTACAACTTCGACGAAACCGGCTTCATGATGGGTATAATCACCCCATCCCTGGTTGTTTCACGCGCCGAAAGACATGGCAGGGTAAAGGCAGTCCAGCCTGGTAATCGGGAATGGGCTACGGTGATCTAGGGAGTGAATGCGGAAGGTTGGTGTATCCCACCATTCATCGTGCTAAAGGGGGCCTACCACCTCTCTAACTGGTATACCGAGTGCGACCTTCCACACGACTGGGTCCTAAAACCTACCGAGAATGGATGGACCGACAACGAGACAGGTATAGATTAGATACGGCATTTCGATAAATATACTGCCCACCGTTCAACGGGCGTATATCGAATGTTAGTGATCGATGGCCATAAGAGTCACCGATCGGCCGAGTTTAACCAATTCTGCAAGGAAAAGAACATTATCACGATATCTATGCCGGCGCACTCATCACACCTACTTCAGCCACTTAATGTCGGATGTTTCAGTCCACTGAAGCGGGCGTACGGACGCCAGGTTGAGGTGCTCATGAAATCACACGTTAACCACGTGACCAAGCTTGAGTTCCTCATCGCCTTTAAGTCGGCCTTCTATACTGTCTTCACGGAAAACAATATTAAAGCTGGATTTAGAGGGGCCGGTTTAGTGCCTCCAGACCCGGATGTGGTCTTGTCAAAGCTGGACGTGAAGCTACGGACACCGACGCCGACCAGACCTCCTTCGGCCACCTCCGAGCTTTAGGTCTCTCAGACACCACACAACCCGATAGAGGCCGGCTCGCAATCTACTTTAATTAAAGGCCGGATTGCCAGTCATCAGAACAGCTCCCCGACACAAATTTACAATGCTGTCGACCAGTTTACGAAGGGGGCAAAGGCGATGATGCATGAGGTAGCCCTACTGAGGTCTGAGGTCAGGATACTTCGAGAGGCCAACCTAACACTAAGCAGGCGCCGGAGGGCCAAAAAGACGCATGTACGGCAAGGAGGATCTCTTACCGTCGGCGATGGGAAGGACCTACTGGACCAGAAGGACTTGGATGCGCAACTGCAGCAAAATACGCGTGAAAATAGTGGTCGTCGACGGAGGACCGAGCCCGGCGTACGGCACTGTGGCACTTATGGCAAGACCGGACACAACGCGCGGACTTGCGAAGAAGATATAGAAATAGCTGTAGAATCTAGTTCCGTGTAGTATTAATTGATTCTATTTGTTGTAGTAGTGTAATTGAGCTTAATGGTCGTGAAGGTAGTAGGAAGTGGCCAACTCGCTTAGGTGGCCAACTCGCTTATAAACCACGTTACATAGTATGAATATATACATAGGTACTACTACTAAGATATAGACTGCTCGGCTCTAGTATCTATGACCAAGCTCTTCATATCCTCTGCGAGAGTTTCAAACATAATATCCATGCTCCTCCTTAATTGCTCCTGATCAATAGCCAGGACTTTGAAATCTCGCATGACCAAGTGTCCATCAATGATAGAGTGCTGGACGGCCGAACCATTACAGCCGTAGACCAGATGACTTTCAAGCATGGTCTTGCGCCTCTGCGGGTCTTTCAGCAGAGGAATGAACATCAGATCTTTGGTCAGGTCGACCACGATCACGTCGGCCTTTTTTCCCGGCTGGAGGACGCCGGCGTCGAAACCCAGGGCCTTTGCGCCGTTTCGAGTGGCCATGCGCAGAATGTCGTGCGGCTTGGCCAACGAGGCGTCCTGGTGCAAGGCTCGTTGGATGAGCGAACCGAACTTCATGAGCTCAAACATGTCGGGACTGTTCTCACACTCAAAGGCGTCGATGCCCATGCCGACATTGACGCCCGCGGCTCTCAAATCCTGGAGGCGCAGCACGCCATTGCCCAGTTTGGCGTTGGAGCCGGGGTCGTACGAGACCGAGGTGCCCGTCTTTGCCAGCAAGGCTATGTCGTTGTCGGTCAAATGAACGCAGTGGGCGGCGACCACGTCCGGGCCCAGACAGCCCGTCTCGTAGGCGATTTGCACGGGGGTCTTGCCATACCTGGCCAGGGTCTCGTCGACTTCCTCGCGGGACTCGGCCAGATGGATGTGCAGGCCGGTGTCCAACCGTTTCTTCATGGCCCCGACCTGAGCCATCAACCCGACGTCGGAGGTGCAGATCCATTCATGGCCCATCCACACTTTGATGCGTCCGCCGTCTCGGCCGTGGTGGCGATTGTACGAGATTTCGTTGTCTTCGATCAAGTCGAGCTTGTATTGGGGAAGCGCGACCTCGTTGCTGATCACCGCGCGAATCCCAATCCGGCTCGCAGCTTCCGCCAAAGAGTCGGAGAAGCGGTACATATCGTTGACACAGGTCGTTCCGCTTCTCATCGCTGTATGGTACGAGTACAACGCGGCCGTCAACGTCCTCTCCTGGTTCAATGCCCGAACCGCCGGGTACCATACTTGGTCGAGGTATTCTCCTAGCGGAAGTTCATCTCCGAACCCCTGCAGGCCCCTGGTTAGTCTAACAGGTCATTTTGCACGTGGTATAAACTCTGCAGCTTGAAACTGTCCAGTCAAAACGAGCGAGTTGGGTGTATTTGGAGTGTCTGTCACCTTTGCCACGGATGTATGGAAATGGAGGTCGACGAGACCTGGCATGACCAGCTTGTCGGTGCCGTCCAACACGAGGATGGAAGCATCGGACAGCAATTCGGCGTCGGGGTGACCTTTGTAGATCTTGGAGATACAATCTCCTTGGATCTCAATGGTTCCTGGATAGTAGAAGGTGTCTTCATCGTCCAAGGTCAAGATGGATGTGTTGTATATAATGATTCGAGACATGGTGGAGATTAGGTACTGATGTGAAGGAATTTTGATCCTTGAACTCTGGAGCCTTTCGAGATAGTCAAATATTTACCGTAACATGACGCTTCTCCGAGAATGCCAAACTTATATTAAACCGGTCGAGTCCCGACTGGGTAAATCGTAGGGTTGGTTCGTGGTTTCTCTTGATGTGCAACGTGCTTCTGTCGTAGTTCAACGTTACTATGGGTTATGTACTTAGTAAGATACCTAGTACTGTGTCCTATTGACCGTCAGCCGTCGGCCACAACTAGGATGCTGTGGTTGGAGTGCTGCATTATCTTCCCTCTTCTGCTCTAGTCTTATCTTTTCGCCCCACATTGACCGGCCGGCATCTTGTTCGCAGTACCGTCTGTATCTCTTCCCGCCGGGCTGTCTGTGTCTACTAGTATCTCTATCAGGAGCTCCATCAACTTGCGGTACTAGAACCATTCATTATTAGTAGATTATAGCGGCGCTGTTCCAATATACCATCCTGGCACGCCATATGAATATAAGAGCAACCGTGTTGGCGGCGTGGTGGGCGTAGTTCTCGAACCCTCGGGGATATTTAGCAAGGTTGTCCACGTGCTCCTTGCATTCAGTGGCCTGGGAAACGTCGCCGGCACTGTTAGACATACACTCACTTGCAGCCTCATTGCCAGACCTTGCTATACCTTAGGTAGTACCTGACGCGCATTCGAATCTCGAGCTCGGTCATCTACACCATCCTAGGTGGTCACTGCCATTATCAGCCCAATTCCCATCAAGGCGACGTCCTGGTTTTTCACCTCACTGAACAACTTCACGGGCATGATGGGGACTGCCAGTGTCCTGTTTCATTGGTCGCCGTCATTGCACTGCTGTATGTGCCCTTGTAGGCTGGTGGAGATCAAGATTCGAGGTCGTATATAGAAGGTTCAATACCCATAGTTCAACTGGTCATGAGATGGGCAAAGCAAACATAGGGAGTACATAATATCTGGGGTCGCAGATCTGTCTGGCATTGTAGCATCGTCAGTTCCAGATTCGCTTTCGAATCTAGACCCACTGGCAGTCCAGAGTTGACAAGCCGGCCATTGTAATGGTCCGTCCTCTGTGGGTAGTTATATTGGGCCAAGCTCGGCCCACTGTTAAGTATCAAGGCTCCTGAAGCCTTATCTCTCCATGCCTCAACTGTATGTTGGATCTGTATCAGTCATTGTTGTAGACCAACCGCGCATATGCTCGACATGTCCTCACAGGAGTATCTGCACGAGAGATTCCCGCCCCCAGTCAAGACTAGGAGAGCTACAGTAGCTTGCACAAGGTATGCAATGCTGTTGGCCCGACTGTTTCGCCATTCCCAACCTAAAATTTCTAGCTGATGCGAGCCTCCTTTCACTAGATGCCGCCGACATCGTAGTAAATGCAAGCATGATGGTGCCAGCCCTCCATGCGCTGGGTGTCGAGATGCTGGTCCCGCGGTGGCCGAGACATGGTTCGTTCACCTCACCGCTGTGCCTATTCGGAATCGACGACACTGAAGTTGAGATCAAAACAATATAGTCGATTCATCAGTCGCCCTGGAAAGCCAATCGTCAGACAGGTATGTACTTTACAATAAACTCTTGCGTCTCGCGAGTAACAAATTGACCATTGAATGATTTGATTCATCTCAGCCACGACCACGACCGGCGACCACTGGCAGTTCGCCCCCATGCCAAAGCGCTGGTCGCTTGCCGCCGGAAGCTCGCCGAACACCGACAAGGTGAGCTCCTCCCCTGACTAGAGATCTAGGCCAACCAAGGGCTTTCGCTTATACTGACGGTCATCGTCAGCTTGACTCCTTCGGCATCTCCCAACAGCCAGGAAGTCGTAGCCCCGGGCACAGGCACGGGATGCCTCCCTCCCCACGAAGAAATCATCGAAGCCTGCCAGAAATTCACCAATTGCTATTTCCAGGTGGGTTTCTTGCCCAAGCTGCTGTTTATGGAGCGGCTGGAAAAAGATGCCACCTGCATCAACCAATTTCTGTTATTGTGCATCCTGGGCGTGTCGGCCAGATTCACCCCCAGCCTTCTCCGGCGGTACGGGGGGCCGGCCAAGGCTACCAGGTTCTTCGTCGCACAGGCTGAGAAGATGGTTCCGACCGAGATATACAAGCCTACGCTCGACACGCTGCAGGGATTTATTCTGCTAGGATCTGCAGAGTGGGCCTGTGAGGACCGCGATAGAAGTCTGGTGAGTCGAGTCAAGTCGAGCTCGTCCTCGCCCCGCGCCCCATTCATCCTACAGTGGCACTCTGCGTCGTCTAGGAAGTGTGTGCTGAACCTGGTTCCTTGGTCTAGATCCACCTCGGCGTCGCTTCTACCATGGCGGGGATGCTTCGGCTCCATCGCGAAGAAACGTATCGACTTCCAGACGATGCAAAGCCTGAGGATGTCATCAATGCCGAAATGGCTCGACGAACCCTCTGGGTGATGGGCAGTAAGTACAGTAACTGAACTATGAACCCCCTCACTCATGTATATATATACATAACGTGAGTGGCTGCATTGATTGTCTCTCGACACTGACATGGGTAAAGTGCAAAGCAACTTGTTCTCCGGCAACAAATCTCCCGTCCCATTTTCTCTCCAGGACATGACGGCCCTGTTGCCGTGCGAAGAGAACGAGTTTGCCTTTGGTCTGACTCCGGCCGCCCGCGCCGCCCTTCCCGGCTCGCAGGCGGCCATTGATCATCCGGAACTGGTCAACTGCCCGACCCGATCTCTTTTTGCCAGCTTGATCCAGGCACATAGTCTCTGGGGCCGGGTCGCGCGACGGGCCTGCCTCGACGAACCCAAACTCAAGTGCGGTACCATCAGCCTCTGGGACGGCACGAGCGAATATTCTCAGCTCCTGACCGCGCTCAACCAGTGGGAGGCCAATCTTCCCGCGGGACACAAATGGTCTGAGTGGTACCTGCGAATGTATCAAAGGGAAAACCTGGATCTGGCATACGTGTCGATCTTCATGGCCCTGCGCCTCAGCAACATTGTCCTCCGGCGTACCCATCTCGAGAGCATCAAGGCCGCCATGCTCAGTGCCGACGGGACCGGGCCACCTATTTTCTGGGAGAACGTGTCACAGGAACTCTTCACTAATGTCCTCTCACTCTGGGCCGTGATCAAGGCATATCTCTCCAATCGACCGGCCGCTCAAGGGTTTCCCCCCTTGTTGGCCTTCAGCGTCTACCTGTGCGGCTCGTCGGCCACGCATCTGTGGAAGTGTCCTCCGCTGTGTCCCCGACTGGCTCTCGAAGCCGAAAGCGTCGTCCACTGGTCTCTGAGAATCCTGGTCGAGCTCGAGGTGGCCTGGCCCATGGCTACCCGCTGGCACCAAGCACTGCAAAGGACGGCAGCGGGACTGGCCCCTCTTGATATTCCTGGAGAGGTGGCATTACCAAAGGCTCCCAGGAGCGGGTTTCCCGCAGTTGTGGTTAGTTGTTCCCTTTGTCCCCTGCCCTGCTTACTGCCTCTCCCCAACAACTTGGGTGATTCCATTGCTAATGCCGGGTTTGAAAGTTTGACAAACAGAATTGGGAATTTGGGTTGACTTCGAACATCGATGGCTCCGCCTTGGCCCCTGCTGCAGGGTCTGGGTCGGTGGTGAGCAAAACGACACATGCTCATGCTCATGCTCCCGTTCCAATGTCAACAGGAGGAGAAGAGGAGGCCTTGCCTACGATATTTCATCAGTCTCAGTCTCGAGCCCATCGTGACAACAACAACAACAACAACAGCAGCAGCAATCCGTCCGATCTATCTGGAGGTGGAGGCACGTTTTCTCTGATGCAGCCAGACTATGGTGCTCCTGCTCCCTTTGAGGATTTCCAGGCAGAGCTTGCTTCATACTTCCAAGGCGACGTTCAGCGGGGGATCCCGGTGGATTGGAACATTTACAAGAATTGACTCATAATATCAGTCACGTCCAGTCACGTCTAGTCACGTCCAATTGGCTTCCTCCTGCCGCAGGCAAATTTATGCATTGCATTGAACCAAGTACACGGCCGTAGAGTGGCATTGTATCGAACCGCCCTCAAGGCTTCGACCGTGTTTGTTTTGGACAGAGTATGAGTGCGTACTGTACGTAGTACATACTGACATAGGCTATTCCGGCGGTGTCGGTAACAATGTCAGTTCAGTTCACGTGGTACTGGTATGGGAATACCTCCTGACTCCAACTCGAGACCCGGTATCTGACAGATCAGATCAATCAGGATTCAGCCGAGCAAAAGTGGTCAAGATTCAAGACTGTGTCGGACCTCAGGAAGTCTTAGGATCAGAGAAGCCAGGACTCAGGGTGGGCCAGGCCTATCAGAAATTCGAATTTTTCTTTTGGTACAGTTAAGTGCGAGGTGGGCATCCGGCATCCGGCGGGTTTTGGAGTTTGTTCGAACGGTTGGGGATCCAGCCCAGCTCCACATCCACATCCACCACACGGGAAGGTTCGAGGGGATCTGTAGGACCCATTCTTGCTACTCCGGACGACAAACCTTCACGCCCAAAGTCCCCAGCTTGAAGACAACGATGATATGATATCAGCCTGTTGCTCTTGAGCTCGACGTTCCCGGCGTTAAGTGTCACACTACTATGTACTACTGAACGGCAACCAACCCCTAAGGCAAAGGGAATGATGCCTGCATTGTCGAGGCTATCAAATCAGTTTCTTATTCTTATCTCTTGATCAGCAACGGCGCTGTGCTTGAGGGCCACTGCCACTGCCACTGCCACTGCCGTTGCCGTTCATGGACTTCTGTCCTAGGATCGACCGAATCTATATAGACTATCTCTCGGTGGTCTGAGCACAGTCAGCTCTTCCTTATCAATTTCCATCCCCCTTCCCCGGGCAAGTCCAGGATCATCTGAAGTGGTTTCCCAACAAGAGCTCGACAGATCCTAGAGACATCAGATATAAGTTAACGGTGGACCCTCCTGCTTGTGTGGGAGAGGGAGAGAGTTGCGGCAGCACTTTCTTATAAGCGATTCCACACACACCACACACATATATCAGCACCATCTCGAACCCTCACCCTCATCCTCACGACGGCGTCGGACCTACTGCACTGCATCGAATAACCACCACCACCGGCCGCAGCCCCCCAGATTCCAGATTCCAGAATGGACGACACTAGGCAGCATGTGCGCGTCCGTGACGGTGATGGCGACGCTGATGGCGGCGATATTGAAAAGGGCTTGAGCCTCGAAGAGAAAACGAAAACGGCCCAAGTGACCACGCTACCATCTTCGCTCTGTGCCAGTCAGGGCAAGGAGCAAGGACAACTGGACCAAGGGTTGCCGTCGTCCTCGTCCTTCTTCCAACGCCTTGCTTCACATGGCGTCGAAACCCGGGGGATCCATCCCGTGGCCCTCAAAGACCGAAATGACAGGCGACCTATCAACATATTTTCCTTCTGGTGGACCGCCAGTCTCAGTTTACTCCCGTAAGTCCGGTCCTGTCCCGTTGTTACCACTACGGTCTACCGTATACAAATGATTGGCTGTCCTTGTGGCTGTTGTGGCTGTTGTGGTTGTTGCTATTGCGCATTTGGTTCTTCTGTGTCTCTTTTGCTGCACCTAGGTCGTTTGGCGGTGTGTCTGATCCATGCTGAGAAGATGTGTCTTTATTTTCTAGTATCACCACCGGTCTCGTCGGCACCTATTTCGACGGCCTCAGTCTAGAAGCGACGTGTCTGACCATTCTGTTCTTCTCGCTGGCCGGAGCGTTGCCCCCGGCGTGTTTGGGCCTGTTGGGACCGCAGACGGGGCTCCGGCAGATGGTGCAGGCGCGGTACAGTTTCGGGCTGTACTTTGTCGGAGTGGTGGCGCTGCTCAACCTCGCCACCACCACGGGCTGGACCATCGTGAGTGCCATCGTGGCCGGCCAGACCCTGTCGGCCGTCAGCGGCGGCGGGCTGAGCTGGGCGGTGGGCATTGTCATCATCTCGCTCATCGGCCTGACCATCTCGTTCATGGGCTACCGGGTCGTGCATGCCTACGAGCGCTTCGCCTGGATCCCTGCCCTCATCGCCATCGTCATCACCGTCGGCTGCGGCGGCCACCTGCTGAAGATGCAGGCTCCGACTGACCCGGCCAAGGCATCGACCGTCCTGACCTACGGCTGCGTCGTCACTGGCTTTCTCATGTCGTGGGCCACCATGGTGTCGGATTTCTGTGTCTACATTCACCCCAGCACTTCCAAGTGAGTCCTTACCCCTATTGAGGATATACCCCTACCTTTACCCTACCCTTTCCCGTACCACTACCTCTGCCATTATCCTACCCTTGCCCCTAGGGATACATCGTTCCCATTTTGCCTCCTCGAGAATATATAGTTCCTACCATTACCCCTACCCCTACCTCTACCCTACTCCTAGGGATACATGGTTCCCAACTCCCCTCCTCAAGAATATATAGTTCATGCTCAGGACATATTTCTCTGGAACTCTATCTAATGGCATGGCCACCCAGAATTCGCATCTTTTCATACACCTACTTCGGCCTCCTGATCCCCACGGTGCCCCTGATGTGCCTGGGCGCCGCAATCGGGGGCGCCATCCCCAGCATCCCGGCATGGGAGACGGCGTACGGCGACGGGGCGATCGGCGGCGTGGCGTTAGCGATGCTCCATTCCACCGGCGGCTTCGGCAAATTCGTCACCGTGGTGCTCGCCTTCTCGGTGCTCGGCAACATGGCCGGGTCGATGTACTCGATATCAGTGCAGTTCCAGATCCTGCTAGGCCCGGTGTCGGCACGGGTCCCTCGCTTCGTGTATTCGATCGTCATCACCGCCGTGGTCATAGCTGTTTCCATCCCCATCAGCCACGAGTTCGAGGAATCGCTCGAGAGCTTCCTCGGCGTCATCTGCTACTGGGTCGCCATCTTCGTCGCCATCGTCTCCACCGAGCATCTCTACTTCCGTCGCGGAGACGCCAGCTCCTACGACCACGCCATCTGGAATGTTGGTCACAAGCTGCCTCCGGGTCTGGCTGCCATGGCAGCTAGTATCCTGCCGTTCGGCCTCATCATCCCCTGCATGGACGAGTCGTGGTACACCGGTCCGATCGCCAAGACCACGGGCGACATTGGCTTCGAGGTCGGCTTGGTCCTCGGGGTTTTGTTCTATCTCCCTTTTCGGACCTTGGAGCGTCGCATCACTGGAAGATGAGATTTGTATCACTCTGTAGGGAGATGAGGAGCGTTGTATCACTGGAAGCGGGAAGTGCTTTATCACTAGAGATGAGAGAGCGTTAAGTGTTATATCACTGGAGATGAGAAATACGAGACCAGAATAGGCTAGAATAGAACATATATAGTGTCCATATATCTCTTCAGAGGGAGAGGAGAAAGAGAAGGAGAGAGAGTCATCAGATCAGAGATCATCGTCATCGTCCTCGGTGGAAGGAAATGCTTGCGTGCATGTGCATGCCAGTCAGTACGTTCGTATATTTCAATAGGTTGATGTTTCTGTTTTTGTACATCTAAATCTGAATCTGATATCGTAAGTGTGTAATCTAGGGTGTATAGTATATAGTACAAGGTATTAGTATATAGTATATAATTTTTCCCTATCCTTCTTCAAAACTTCAATACGTCATGTCATCTCAGTAACTACTATGTACCTATATACCACAGTACTATAGATAGTATATTACGTGAAACTCGGAGCGTCTACCCTTTGCCTTTGATCCTATACGAACAAGAAGGCATTTTGATCGATCCTATACGTCTCAGAGTGATCTCGAGTGCCCTACCCTGCCCTGCCCTGCCCTGCCCTGCCCTGGGTGTGGTGCACACATTAACTTATAGTACTTTAAATCGCCTTGGCCTTTAGGTTTCAGTTTCGGGTTCAGGTTCAGGGCCAGGTTCAGGGCCAGGTTCAGTTACCCTCGCTCGCCCTTAACATCAGGTCAGATCAGCTAGATTCAGAAATCCAATTCCACTGTCTCATCCACTGCTCCATCCACTCGGGTCCCACCGGCTCGATGTCCCGCAACGTCCGACTCACGGCCGCGGTGGCCTTGGTCTCGAGCATGGGGAGCTGCAGCCCCGCTCGGCCCTGTCGGTCGGCTTGGGTGTAAAAGTCGAGAATCTTGATGGCCGGATTTTGGGCCAAGTCTGAGTTCGTTTCGCTGGCGCGTAGTGCCGCGAGCCACGTGTCCCAGGACACCACGCGGACCGAGGGCCCCAGCAACGAGGTCAGGGTCGGCACTAGGGTAGACCAGGGTCGTGACGAGGGGTTCACTGTGTGGAAGACTTGGAAGGGAGGGGGTGGTGGTGCTTTTGATGGCGGCTGTGGTTGTGCTGGGTGATGACTCTGACTCTGGTCTGGCGTGTCAAGTCCCGCAAGTTCGACTATGATTTGTGATAGACGATTCACCGGCAGCCAGTCCACGCGGTCCAGGGCAGACAAGGTCGAAGGAAGGATTTTGAGATGGCGAGAACTGGCGAGTATCTATACCGAAAAGAATAGTATTAGTATTAGTATTACTGTATTGAGCAAGCAAGCAGCAACAAGAAGGCAACGAGCAACAAGAAAGTAATAAGCAACAAGAAGGTAAGAAAGTAAGTAACCAGCTAGCTAGCCAGCCAGCCATTGATCGGTTGCTAGAGACAACAACAGACAGAGACAACAGACAGAGACAACAGACAGAGACAACAGACAGAGACAACAGCCAGAGACAACAGACAGAGACAACAGCCAGAGACAAATGCCTAGACTTACCAACGGTAACCATTCCTGTTTATTCCACATGCCCAACTCGGTGTCGACAGGCCCGGCAATCTGACCGACACGACAGACGGTACATTTGACGCCGCTGATGCTGCTTGCCTTGGACAAGATCAACTCCGACACCAGCTTGGACCGTCCGTATCCTCCTTCGGCCAATGTGAGGTCTGTGATGAGAGTCTCGGGGACGGGGACCGAAACATTGGTGTTGGTGCTGGTGTTGGGATTAGTGTTGGTATTGATGTTGGTGTTGGTAATGATATTGTTTCCTTGGTTGTTGACCACTCCAATCGATGAGACGAAGAAAATGCCGGCCTTGCGATGATGGGCGCTATGCAGGGCAAAATCCACCAGGTGGCGCACCCCTCGGATATGGGGTTCGAACGACGACAGACTCAGATTGAAGTCGACCTGCCATTGATTGTCTGCTCATGGCCAGCCCAGCCGTCAGCCATCATTCACCACTTACTATAAATAGGACATAGTGGTCATAGGACCGCGGACAGGGGAGGGGGACTTGTAAGGTCTGGTATGTAACGGGGAGGGAGGGGGACAGGGATAGGGACAGGAACTGGAACGGGAAGGAATAGGAATAGGAATAGAACGCTTTCTTGTCTCTTTGACACCTCATGAGGGCATTCAAGATCAAGGTCGAGGACAAGGTCAAGGTCAAGGTCAAGCAGTCTCTGGACCTGGACTTGAATTCAACTTACGGATAATATGAGTCGTTTCGCGCAGCAGTTCATCGTACACGCTGGCATCTAGGCCGAATTGGGGCTTGGAGAGATCGGCCTGGATGAAGCGCACGCGTTCACGTTCATGTGCACGTCCAGACAAGTTGCAGTTGTCATTGCAGTCCAAGTCCTCCTTGAACTTGTCCTGCAACCCTCGGGCCTTGTTGCTCTGGGCCTGCCGGGCCTCTGCATCGGCGCTTCGGTTGAGACAAAATACTCGGGAGACGTGGCTTTGGCGCAGTAACGTGTCGAGGAGGTACGAACCCAGCGACCCTGTGCTACCGGTGAGGATGACAGATGCTGTTGGTGGTGGTGTTGCTTTTGCGTGATTGGCACTGGCACTGGCACTGGCACCGGCACTGGCACTCGCACTGTCATGCACCGATACGGATATTCCCTGGGGTGTTGGCGGCGGAGGACCTCTTTCTCTTTCCGGAAGGGTCGAGGTATATTTACCCAGCAGAGACTGCATCAGCATCAGCTCGGCGGTTTCCGATTCCGATGCCTCATCGACATGGGCGCCCGCAGATTCATCTTGGCTGTTGTCGCGATACTCAGCCTCAGCCCCAGGGTGAGCCAGTCGGTAGAGCGCGTCGGACAGCTTCTGCACGGTCGGGTTTTTGTAGATCAGACTGGGCGTGATGGTGATGGACTTGGACTGGGAGGTTGACTTGGGGGTTGAAGTTGACTCGAAGGTTGACTTGGAGGTTGACTTGGACTTTACATCCGCCTCGACCCCTCCCTCCCCCTCCACGGGTAGGGGTGCCTGGAACGTGGCTCGTAGGCCTCTGAGGATTTTGAAGACAGACAAAGAATCCAGACCGGCGGCGAACATGTCATCCGTCGACCCCAAAGTAGTCACCCCAAGCACTCGGCTGAGCAGGTCATGAAGTCCCTGCTGGATGGAATCCCGACTACTCAGGTCGATGGGCGACACAACATCCGTATCCGACAACTCCCCCTCCCGCTCCCGCTGGGCGTAGAAGTCATTGATTTCCGCCTCGTAGAGCTTGACCGTCATGGCGCGCAGCACGGTTTCTTTGCCGGCCAGAATGAATGGCTTCTCCTCGGCCGCAAACATGATATAGTCCTTGTGCAGCTGGGCGTGTGCTGGGGCTTGCTGGTTGGCGACGGCGATGTTGAGCCAGATGCTGTCCTTCAGAGATTGAATTTCATCGTCCGTGCCAGGCAGCGGGTGGATCAGTTGGATCAGTGCCGTGGTTTGGAATCGACCTTGTCCGACCTGTGACAGTTGTGGTCAGCCCAGTTTAGCTTAGCAATGCCTAACCTAGCCATGTCATGCCCTTATTGAGTGCAGTATGATATTAATGATAGGAAGACCTCTTGTAAATGCAGCAGTGGTACTATCAAGCAAAACGGCGCCGGAGCTGGCGGGTCAGGGTTCAGGTTCAGGATGCATGTGTACGTACCACAAGACATGCTTTGACTGCAGGGTGATTGTTAATGCACGCCTCCATGTCGAGCGGGTTGAGTTTCTCTCCGTTCGACAGCACAATCACATCGTCGGCACGGCCCTTGTACAGATAGCGGCCTGGTTTGGTGGGATGCTCGGCGTAGAGATCTTTGATGGCAATCTCCGTCTCGTCCGGGAAGGTCTGGAAGAAGGCTTGGAACAGATGGAGCTTCGGATTACGGGTCTGAAACTGCTCCCAGAGACCGTCGAATCGTGGCCGGTAAGTATAGCCTCCGGCCGGGTGGAAATGGATATAGTTCCAGTCTTCCCGCTCGGCCTGCACGATGGGGAAGAGAGAGCCTTCGGTGACGCCGACGGTGTTGAACACACGAGTCACCGCGTTGATGCGGTTGCCGCATTCCTGGCTTAGAGGACCTGGGCTTTGGGTCAGACTCAGAGGACTTAGTGGAAGGGGAAGGCCAGTATCGTCCGGGAGAAGGGAGAAAGATTAGTACTCACCGCCGCCGAAGCAGGTGAACTGCGTCTTGGCCATTCTCTCCAGGGACGCGGGGTCTTTGGAGATCTCCTCCAACGTCGAGGGCGCCAGCAATGACCCGTCCACGTTGCCGTGGTCCAGCATGGCATTCACGAGATCGAGATTGACCGGCACCATGGCCGGACCTAGAACGACGCTGAGCTCGTAGAAGAAAGGGAGGACAAAGCACCACACCATTCCAGCCGACTGCAGCAAATAGAAATAAGAAATATCAGTCACGTTGCCACAAAAGACGTCTGTCCTCGCCTGGCAATACCATAGGTGCACAAAGACGTCTGTCCTGGCTACATAAGTAGTAGGCGGGGGAGGGGGCAAGAAAGTGCAAACTCAACTCACATGAAAGTTGGGAAAGGTGGAATAAGCTCGATGAGGCGTGGTGAAATACTGGGCCTGGCTCAACCGGCCTTCGATGGGAGGCAGGAGGTGGTGTGCGTCGACGGTGGCCGGGCTTCCGTTGGGAACAATGATGGGTTTGGGCAGGCCAGTCGATCCAGACGTGTGCAGCACCACAAACGGATCTTGACGCGCCTCGTCAAAGGTCTTGAGATATGGATAGGGCGGAACATCCTTCTCCTCTGCCTCGGCGAGCAGCTCGAGCAGCTCCGGCAGCGCCATGACCTTCATCGGCCGTCGCTCGAGCAGCTGGTCGACATGGCCGACTCGCTGGGCGGGGAGCACCCAGAGATCACAGCCACAACGATCAATGACGGCCAGGTGGCCATCGATACTGTTTCGAGGCGAGAGAAACAACATCTGGGATGAGTTAGTTCTCTTGGTCACCACTGGCACTGGGGATTCAAGTCTTGATTTGCCGGCAGGGGATGGCCAGACAGAATCTTGAATGAGACGGCCAGAAGGAATCCTGAACGAGTTGAAATCACCGGCACCTACCTTGAATCCGACCTTGACCGCCGCCAGCATTAATAGGCCGTATTGGAGATCATCTAGGGTAGTCTTTGGTCAGAAAGGCACCAGAGCAAGACTGGTCGACAGATGGGTGAGAGTGCTATTCGTTGTAAGGGAGAAGGGAGTACAAAGCCTAGGGATTAAGGAGTACATAGTATAGGTAGAAGTACATGGCATAGGTAGAGGAGTAAGGAGTACATAGCATAGGTAGAACAGTATGTAGTACTTACTTGGCCCAATGTACCCAATGGTCGGAAAGGACTTTGGCTCAGGCTTCCCAAAGCACCTTTCGATCCACCACGCTGTCCGATTGACTCCAATGGCGAATCTCCGGTTCGTAATGTCGTGGAAACCCGCAGCAGGATCATCCGTGACAGGAAACGAGTATGCCACACGGTCGGGTCTCTTTCGTGCAGCATCTTCCACCACGGTGGGGAGCAAGCGTCTGCCGTAGTCTTCTTGTACCGTCCCGGACTTGACTGGCTCAGCATAACTGCCCATGATGTGGATGTTCTTCCTCCTAGGAACTTGAAGGGTCAGGATCAAGATCGATCGACCCTGCACGCGAGATCGCTTCCCCTGCGACTGCGACGAAGGTGCAATCAATTCCAGTGATGAAAATATTGGATTGGAATGGGACAGCGCCGTGAGCAGATATCTGAGGGTTGATTTTTGATTTTCCACGATATGAATGCAGAAGCTCGAGTCGTTTGTGGGGCTTATAACATGTTCATACAGGACAGAATTCTCCGAGTCAGACTCACCAGGCTCCTTTGACGTCGACTGATCCAGTACAGTATGTCGTCCTCTCCCCTATCTGATATCAGCAAGGCGGCACTGTACGGTACAGAGTACGGTATGTGAGAACATGCCAGTTGGAGTACAAGTGGTGCTGGACGATCTCCTCACCGTCCGACAGTACGTCTACCCGTCGGGAACGTGGCGGGTACAGCAATCACAGTATGTACCTATCAAAGCCGTACGTTGTGATAGCTGTAGTGCCCACTAGGTACCCAGATCCCGGCGGTCAGACACAGGTGGAGTCTGGGTTATGGACGCTGATAGCCCCTAAACCACTCGGCCTAAGCCCTTAATAAATACAGTACTCCGTATCCGTACAATGCCGCCAACCACTCCGCACCGGCCTTATCGAGAGTTCCAGCCGGTCCGGGACATGTCGGGTGTCGGGAGTCTCAGAAGCTTCCTTAGCCTGACATTGGAATCTGTTGATTGTCGACAGCTAAGCTCACTGTAGCCCCAGGGATCCGCGGGACTCAACTGATTTCAATCAGCCACTCCGGCTATGTACGGATAGTTTACAGTACCCCGTCGACTATACCTATCCGTTTCTATCATTCCATATACGGGTACGGATCCTGTACATACAGTACCACTGTTGCCAGGCGCATAATGTAGTCTGTACTCGGTAGTCTGATACTACGTATGTAGTACGTCAACGTCACCGCCACCGCCACCGCCACCGTCACCGCGATCCTTAGGTACATTACATATTGAAAGGTCGACTTTGACGGTATACAGTATCCGTACATACTATGTAGTATTTTCTCAACCCTTCTCAACATTTCTGTGTCGAGATTTGTGACTGTCAAAGGTTGAAAGGTTCCATGTTCTCTCTCAGAGAAAGATGGGGGGAGCGCAGGCTATATAGTGTATAGTATGCCTAATCCAGCCTTCTGGTCAAAAGGACAAGGCTGGAAATGCCTCAGTTTGACAGTGACAAGCCCTAGGTTTCCCTACTCAACACAGCGCGGTAACGGACTTTCCCACTCTCCAGCGCTGCCAACGCCGTCGTCAGGCCCTCGACGTTCATGGGGAATTCCACAATCCATGGTTTAATACTATGGCGTGCAGCGAACCTCAAGGCCTGCACATGGTTCTCTCGTGTGGCCTCGGTGCTTCCGCTGTGCGGCCATATGATGTATCAGTATCAGTAAGGGAGTGATGCGGATGCTATGATAAGTGCCATGAGAGAAAACCGGTTTGAAAGAGGTAGAGGTGCACTGTGGATGGGTGGGTGACTCACATGATCCGATGGCCGCCCAGCAACAGAAGCATATACCTGAACAAGACGGATGAGCAATAGGTCCCAGAACATATGGTACTAACTAGTACATGTATGCAATCTCTCGAGACTTGGGACTTACGGGATAACAAGAGGCTTCGTCTGAATGACGAGCGGGACAATGGTGGCGCGGCGTGCCAGCAAGGGCATGATTCTAGAAACTCGAGAGGTTTTCATTAGCCAAATCCAAATCCAATGCCGAAGCCACAGTAGCATGCATGCGGTATCGACGGTGGCAGAGACTCGTAAAACGTAGGATGACAACGGTGGCAGAGACTTGGAAGACGAAGGATGACAACGGTGGCAGAGACTTGGAAGACGAAGGATGACACCACATGGGACGATGAGAAGGAGCACGTACATGTCAAAATCGGGTAGGGTGCCACCGCAGAGGAGCATGACATTGACATTCACATTGACGCCCCCAGGCAGGTCTCGGGCTGCACCTGCACCTGCACCTTTGTCTGCGGGTGGCAGAAGGCAGAACTCGGTGGCACCCAGAGCCATGGCGTCCGGTCTCTTGGCCTCAGTGCCGGAAAAGACGACGACGTCGCATCCCATGGCGCGCGCGTACATGACAGCCAAGTGGCCCAGGCCGCCCAGGCCAACTACGCCGACCCGATCTGAAGGTTGGGTATCGGCCACACGGAGGGCTTCGTAGACGGTGATCTAGAGAAGAGAAGAGAATATCAGTCCTCCTCGCGCCAGCCCGTCACTCACATGTCGGGGTCGGGTTGGGTTTGGAAGAACAAACAGGGTACAGAGCCAGTCCACAGGAATCAGGACTCAGGACTCAGGTTTGACTTGACTTACCCCGGCACAGTTCAGCGGGCCAGCATGTTTGGATTCAATGGCGTCGGGGATGGGAAACACAAAGTCCTGATGCTTAACCACGTAGTCGCCGAATGCGCCTTGCTCCCGCTCCCCGTATTTCTGGCCCCGAGACTCTGGACAGCACTGTCGATAGCCGGTGAGGCATTCGCGACATCGACCGCAAGACTGGGGTGATGGAGTGAATTAGTTGGGCTGGACGTAGACGGTATACTATATACTGCATGCTGTATGCTGTATACTGTATGTTGTATTGTATTGTGTTGTGTACACCTATACATACCGAAAACTGCCATCTATACGATCGCAAAGGTGAAGAATAGTCAGACTCAGACTCAGACTCAGACTCAGACTCAGACTCAGACTCAATGCCGCCGTCCGTCTTCAAGAACACGACATAACACGACACGACACAACAACGACATTGGACTCACTCACCCCCAACCAACTCTCTGACCAACCGCCACCGCCGTCACCTCGCTGCCGACCTTGTCGACGATGCCGACGCCTTCGTGGCCCAGTCCACAGCCGGCCGTGCGATCATGCACATCCGTGCCACAGAGTCCCGAGTGAGTGACTCGGATCACGACCTCGACGGCGCGGATTTCCCGTTCCGCGCTTTTCTGGTGGATGGTGCCATCCGGTGCGCCAGCGAGGTAGGTGAGTTTCTGTTTCGGTCGAGCCATGGTAGGGAAGGGGAAAGAGAGGCAGACTCAAACACAAGGACAATGCAATGTGAAGGACTTGAGAGAGAAAAAGAAAACAGGAAAGGGTCAGTAAACTACTATAGAGAAGAGTATGTAGTAAGTACATAGTAGTACTGTGAGGTTAGTGAACGATGTAGATGTAGGTACAGAACCTTGGGCACAGAATTAATTACATGTCTTAGAGTACAGTGTAGTCAGGAACTGTAGAAATCCCGCCGGTTAAAGGTTAGGCTGAGACCTCCAAGCCTCTAAGCCCATAGGAGTCAAAGATTAGGGGTTAGGTTTAAGCTCAAGCCTAAAGTCCAGGCGCAATGTCGCACTCCGCACTTACCACCACAGGCGAGCAGATGCCGATAAGACGGACGTGGATATAGATAGACCGAGCCAGACCTGGGCCTGAGATAACAGAATCCTGTACTCCGTATAGCACCTTATCCTACCCCTGTAAGTGTCCGTGTCCGTATCTGTATCCGTATCCCTACCCCCCGAGTCATCACAGTATGGGAGGATGGAAATGAGGATCCTTCCAAGGTAGTTGATATACTGCCTTTACCTGCCTAAAAGGGGTGGTCTTAAGGTTGCAACATCATATCCTGCTCTGTATTGTGTGTCGAAGATCTGACATAGATGGAGTATGGATATTGTCCCTTCCTCTATCTACCTTACTAGGTATCCTACCACTACCAACTACCAACTACCAATCCCATGGTCCAGCGCAGCATCGTATCGCATTGTTGGCTCGAAGGCGTTGGCGTTGCGACCATTGCACAACACTCTTGTATACTGTAGATACGCAGACTACCTACGCCTGACGAACCATGACCCCGACAAAATATACGGTGCCCACTGAAAAGGCCGGCAGAAGTCTTTTTTCCTCTTCATCTTGCAGATAGTTTTCTGCAAGATGATGGCCAAGTTAATGAACAGTTCCTTGTTGTTGTAGTTGTTATCGTCTTCGTTGTTGTGGTCGTTGTGACTGTTGTTGTCTGACTTGGACCCTGCCACGGCTTTCGCCTCGCTCAGGAGCATGTCATAGATGCGTCCGCTGAAGTCCATGCCCTGCTCGACTTTCACTTTCCACAGCGTCCCGATGACGGAGGAGGCGCCCGCACATAGCAGCGACGTGATGATGCCCAATGGCTCGTCCCCCGGCGTACAAGATTCCGACGCCGAGCCGCAGGCGATGAGCATCACATTGGAAGCCTGGACTTTCGACCGGAAGATGTCTCTCACGGTGAAATGATGTTGATGTTGTTGTTGATTTTGCCCCGCCCTCTCCTGGCTGGTGATTTCCAGCGTCGAAAGAGCTGCAAGTGTAAGTGCATCGACTTCTTCTTGGTGCGGAGGATGAGCTTCTGCATCAGCTTCTGCACCAGCTTCTGCAGCAAGGACCAGTGCTTGGTCCAGAACGTTGTCAAACTGGTCGCGACAATGGCCGAAGAAGTACATCATGTCGAACTCGAACGCATTGCGTAAGACCTGTGGCGTCACATGGTGGCCAAGACTCACTGTTGACTCGGGGAACTTGGATCCAATCTCTCGCGTGTTGCTGTATATTTCGGCCTGGTGGGCTTTCCAGGAGTCATCGACTGGGTTGCTGCCGGCTGTCTCTTCAAAGACGGTCACAAAGCTATGCGAAAGGGATGGTGGTGGTGGTGATGGTGGTGTTTCAACAGTTGGGTTTTCTCCCCCCAACTCGCCACTACCACTGGTCCTCCTACCAGCACCAC
Source organism: Capronia epimyces CBS 606.96 (assembly GCF_000585565.1). Classification (NCBI taxonomy): domain Eukaryota; kingdom Fungi; phylum Ascomycota; class Eurotiomycetes; order Chaetothyriales; family Herpotrichiellaceae; genus Capronia; species Capronia epimyces. The sequence continues at coordinate 1,068,446 of NW_006912906.1, forward strand.
TACTGATAGTGGCAGAAGTAGGATTCGAATTCAAGTTGCAATGGCCGCCGCGCTGCAATTCTCTAGACACGCAATGACTGAGTGTGGTCATGCTACTGGTGTAAACGATGGGATTGCGCTCGATGATGGACTTCCGCGACGTCGCATCCAAGGTGGCAGCATGGATTGGGATGCCGTGCAAGAATTCTGTCGGACAGAAGACGAGGATATCTCCTTCGTCGCTCAGGCTCAACAACGGCTCGATCAAGGCCGACAGCTCCTGGAGAGGCGTCATGTCAGGGCTGTCGAGGGGATGTGATTGTGACTGTGTCATGTCAGGGCTGTCGAAGGGGTCTGATTGTGACTGTGACTCTGACTGTGACTGTGATTGTCCCAAATCATGCCTGAGATATTTCTCCTTCCAGTTTCGTGCCGCCTCGATGGTGAATCCGGTCGCTATCGCATGGATCGTATCCTCCGTCACGACCAGCAGGCCGTAGATCTCCTCGAATTTGAACCAGTCGACGAAGATCAACCTGTTCTTCTTGGTCACCGTCTCTGGTGTCACTGTGGCTGTGGTACTGCTTTCTTGGTAACGTTTCCCTTGCTGGGCTGCCGGTGGTTGTTGTTGTAGTTGCGATGATGATGGTGGTGGTGGTGGTGCTGGTAGTGCTACTTGTTGGAGACCTCGGAGACTCTGGATCCCCACCGGACAACCTTCACGGAGGTCCAGCATCCTGCCCAGTGGCGGGTGCTCACGCATCTTGGAGCGATGCATTGCCAGCTCCTTGGCCAGGTAGAACTGGTGGTCGGGCGGAGCGGACTCGATTTCGCTCTGCTTTCGTCTCTCTTCTTCCACTAGACGTGATAGAGCCGGATCGGCCTCGATCTCGGCCGTCAGGGCGCCCGGAAGGTTGATGCCCAGGGCCAGGAGATCCGATACGCCGCGAGCCTTGGCCTTTTGCACCCAGGTCCAGAGGGGGGCGTTGTCGTCGACCGTGGCAAATACCCGCACCGCCATGTCGTACAGGTCCTGGCTATCCTTTTGCCTGCGAAGGTCTTGCTTGGCCAAGATGGACCGTTCGTTCTTCAATGCTGATAAGTCATTCCTCTGCACGTTGGTCAGATCTTCCATTTTCTCCAGGTACTGCTCAACCATTTGCAGCGGTGTTGGTGTTGGTACGTGGCTGCGACGACGACGAGGAGGAGGAACGTCAATGTTGATTCGGTGCTGAAACCCTTTGAACCAAAGCCTCAACAAGTTCATGGTCTGCAATCTGACCGTGGTTACGTGGTGCACCTTCGTGGCCAATCCTACGGCCTCCACGTACAGTTGGACAGCCTCGTGGAAATATGTCGAGTCGGGCGAAGCTCCCTGGTGAAGCCACACCGTCTGGAGACAGTTCGCCATCTGGGCTTTGGCCAGCGATGCGCTGATCCATTTGTCGATGTCGAGGTAGAGTTGCAGGGCCTCGTGCTCCAGCTGGCTGGACTCGAGGAGAAACCTGACCTGTCCAGGCTTGGACTCGGTGGGTTGGTTGGCCTCGATAATCTTCAGGGTTGCCTGAACTTGGAGAGCAACGGCGGTGAGATCTTTTCCATCGCGGATGGACAACATGGCAGAGCAGTCGTTGACGAATTGCAAGCACATGTTGACCAGGACCGTGATCTGGTTTAGGCTGCGGAAGCTGTATTGCGCCATATACGTTCGGGCGACGTTGGCGACTCTTCGAACCTCGATGGCTCGATCATCGAGACCTTTGGTAGTCGACACGATGCGTCTTGTGGTATTTAGCTCCTGTTCTAGCTCTCGTCGCTCTCTTTCCGGTTCAGGCAGTGAGGTCTTGGCTTGGAGACGCTGGAAAAACGGCTCGAGATCGAACAGGATCATGAAGCTTCGGGGCAGCAAATGCCGCTGCTGGGAAAGCCACAGGTTTGCCCTCTTCGCATCGCCAATCTTGGTGTAGGCATCGTACAGGAGCATGACGAGGTCCGCCAGCATGATAGGCGCATCCATGTCCTTCATATCGTCATACAATTCTTCCAGCGCCTGTAGGCTCTGGGCAATATTTGCATAAGTGTGACACCATCGGCGGACGATGATCATTCTCTGACTGACCCAGTCAAGGTCGTTGCGGCAGATCCCGCGAACCTTTAGCAGCTCGACGTTCAGGGACGTGCTCAGCGAATCGTCCGGGGTTTCGAGGTTGATTTGATGAAGAGCTTGGAGGGCCTGGCGCACGCCGTGCCAGTTGGCAAGGTTTTCCAATTCCGACTTGATCCTGAAAAGGCTCTCGATCCGCTGCTGGCGCTCTCCGGGCTCCCCACCTTTCCGCAGTCGTTTGATCTGAATGTAGAGAGGTCCATATGCGTGACCGGCACGCACATAGAGGTGCTCAGCAAGTTCCAAATACATGCTGGCATCTTCGGCCTTATCCTGGGCTTCCAAGGCCTCTGCATATTCCAGGAAGATGTCGGCTCGAAGAACATCACTGTCGAGATCGGATTGGATGAGGGTGTCGAGCAGGGTCAGATGGGAGCCCTCGAATGACTCGGGCAAGGCTCCATAACACACTGCAAGCTTGAACGCCACCTTGTGCTGTCCGCCTTCTTGCAAGTGATGGAAAATTTCTCGGAAGCGTTCAGGGGTCAACACTGGCGGTGGATCATCTTTCATGAAACCGACCAGCCCGACCACTCTGCAGAAGCCGTGGTATATGACAGCAAGATATGCCTGGGGATCGCGTCAGTCATCAGATCAGACCAATTGGTCTTGGTATCGGTGTCAAAGGAGGATAGACCGTTTGTTTGTCATAATCTTCCACCGCTCTGTCTCTCAGATGTTCGTTGAAGACGCCGATTGCCTTGGCCAGAGGGTCGGCCAAGCGAACGGTCGAGGATACTTCAACAGAAGCCCATAGTAGGTCAAATAGTGCCAGCTCGAGCGGCTTTTCTTGGCTTCGATCAATCTGACCAGTCCGCGAGTTAAGCCGGTCGACGACCACTCCAATCAGCCCTTGTTCTATGTTGAACCCGGACACCTCGAGAAGGAGATTGAGGGGAGAAATGGGTTGTTCGGCCTCGACCACCGCATAGAGCTCCGCCGCATCCCTGTAGAAGCCCAGATCTCCAAGTCTCCGTGCTTCTAGCAGGTTGGGGGAAGGCTGTGCCTGTGCCTGTGCCTGTGCCATTTTGGAGAGACTTGAAAGAAAGTATGGATGACATTCTGCACAAACAAAACATCGCATGTGCAGGTAGCAACGGCAATATAGGCCTTCAGCTCGGCCTCTCTACCTGTCTCAGACGTACCTGGTGGCTGAGCCCAGATGCCTCCTTCGAGTTGGTGTTGTGAAACGCCAAGTCTTCCCCCCTGCGTGAGCTGAATGTGATATCAGCTTATAAAGACCAATGGACGGCCCGCGCGGCGTGAAGCTCGTATCCCCTGTGTCATTGTCTCAGGCCTAGACCGCTCCTCTCGCTTGCAAGGGGACCGAAAAAGCCTCTCCCAGCCGGAAAGGTCTTCTTGAATTTCTCTTCCTTTGCATCGGAAATCTCGACGTTGGTAGTAAGTAACATGGCGGAAATGGATCTTGCTGATGACGTCAACTTGGCTTCGCAGAACGAGAAGGAAATGGAAATGCAGCCGGCGGCGGACGATGGCCTTGTATTTGCCTCGAGTTCAGTTGAACTAGAGGTCGACAATGAGGCCCTGTATCTGGGAACAAACAAACCACATGATCCCACGCGGGAGGGAAAACAACGCCCCAAGGAACTCACCGCCACCACAGCACGGGCGATATCCAACACCTTTGGCGGTGCCAGAGTCAGCGGCGATGTGACTTATCTGCAACACGGTACCTACGACACCAAGCCGGCGACCTTGTTGGGGTTCAATTTCAGGTTCAAGTTCGAGCCGGGCAGTGCATCTCGATTTACTCGGGCGGAAATCTGGGTGACATTTGATTCACATGGGGAGAATGTGACCGCCGGAACACCACCGAAGCCAGCCGTCAAGCACTATGCACCGGCCCTCATTTGTGGACCAGTAAGCCTGGGACAGGTGGCCAAGTCAGTGGCGGTGTTGCCTTCCATCAGTGCCCCTACCTTGCCAGTGCAGACCGGCATCGGAGTGACCATGACCAAATCCACCACGGCTGCTCGAGAGTTCCAGATGAAGGTGATTGGAGAGCCATCGACAGATGACGATGAAGCCGAGGAGGAAGATACGATAGGTTGGTGGATCACCGAGAATGCCGCCCAGGATGATGGCATCCCCAGAGAGCTCAAGTCTGCTGTGCTGGTACAACATAAAGATAGCGGCGAAGCATTTCAGGCAACTGTGCACGTCAAAGTTCGTACGCGCATGGGTCTGTCGCTGTTCGGCTGGCCATGGTCGAAGCGGACACCGCTCGTCATCTCCAACAAGGAACGGTTTGGGAAAGCCGCAATCACCACCACATTCGATGACCTGGAAGACAAGGACTGGCTTCAACTGACTGAATTTCCAGGATTGGTCCAGGTAAGGAAGGTCCCAGTCCCATGTCAATGTGGCAATCGCAACCAAACTGACCCCAAGCAGAGGATCCGAATCAGCGACAAATCCAAAGAGAAGATCTGCTAGGACAATGCAATGCCTCTGGGGCGTTTTCAGACCACAAACAGGCAATAATGTCTGGCATCTATCACCCGAGGACCATCGCGATCTTTCTGCCGTCGCCGTCACAGCCATGACCCTTCTCTCCCCCCGCGTAACTAGCCTGCAAACAATCGGACATTGGTGGTACTAAGTACTACTAGTATAGCATTTAGTACTGCATGTTTCAGCTGCCCTTCTTATAAATATTTCTTTATAAAAGCATACATGGCTGGGTTTTCATAGTCGTCTCCGTTGTCCAGAAAGTGATCCTTTCCATGAGGACGTTCGTACTCAACAGTCATCCCACAGCCCAACATGGCACCGACCACTTCATCCGCTTGCTCAACACCTACCGCGGTATCTGCGTCTCCGTGTAACACGTAGGCTGGCGGTAAGCGATGCTCCTGGATCCTGCGCGATATCCTGTATGGGGCCGCACTTTCCTCGTCGGGGATATGCCACAACTCGGCCAAGTTCGCCGCCCGCAGCATGTAGACGTACATGTGGGCCCGAGGATCGGGGACTTTGGCGCAGCTGGTGACCGGTTCGCCGGTCGTATCGAGAAACTCCTCCATCTCCTCCTTCGAGGCGGCATAGCGGCCCGGTGGCGCCGGTTGTGGATTGGTGAAGAAGACGCCCAGAGGATCTGTAATCGGGTAGATGGGTATGATGACCTGCGGCTTGGGCTCGACGTAGAGACCGGCGAGGAGAGTAAGAAATCCTCCCGCCGAGCTGCCGGAAACTGCGAGTCGAGATACATCCAAGGCGCCTTCGGGGACGCGTGAGGAAAGCTCGGTCCGGATGAACTTGATGCAGTCTTGGACGTCTTCGAAGACCTCTTGGACGCTGACTTGCGGCGCAAGACGGTAATCGGCCGAGATGCAGGCGTAGCCGTGGGCGTGTACACCGTTGCGCATGTGCGGGGCGAGCAGGTCGCGTCGTCCCAGTCTAAATTGATTTACAGTCAGTCAGCCTGGCTAGCGAGCGGCGCTCCTGGATTGAAAAGATAAAGAGTCGCTTGCTGCAGGTAGAGGAGTATGTAGCTTACAGCAGCCCGCCGCCGTGGAACCACAGCAAGATTGGCGCCTTCTGCACATTTCTGGGCAGGTAGAGATCCAAGGGGATCTCGACCGAGCCAATCTTCTTGTAAATGATAGTCTGGTCGGGTACCGCCATCTTGTGAATCATGATTTCACTTGGGATTGCTTAAAGCAAATGGAGGGGGTCGTTCAGAGGAGGGAAGCCACGACTCCTGTTCAGAGGGTCGAGGGCCTGCCGTCCTTTTGAGCTTCGCTTGAAGCTTGAAATGGCGGCAAGTTTCGCGCACTGTGACGGTGAAAGCCGAAAAGCGGACTTCCTGCCACCACCGGCGGCTGTCTCTCAAGTCGCATCTACTCCATAGATTGCAGAAGATCTGATCAGGTCAATTACATAACGGATCGTTCGTGTTGAAGGGAAAATCACTCAGTCGCTATCACAACGCCAACGAAACATTCAGAATCTGTCATCGAGATCTGAATGGGGCCGCCGGAGTGGGCCCAGGCCCATCTCTTCCGCCGGTGCTGTCGTTCTCCGCCGGCCCCAACCTCCCAGCCTCCCTAGCCCCTTAGCCCCCGAGAACCCCATTGCTCCATCCCTGCCGGTCCCCGTGTATTCGGCTGCCGAGGTAGATCTGTGCAGTACTGGCAATAACCTATAGTTTAAATCTGTATATACACTTCTGAGAGACGTCTCTAAGAATCTTCAATTAGCTTTAATACCGTTTAGATACTGTAACGTTAGCGTGGATGTAGAGTTGATATTGTCTAAGTACGGTACTGAGATAGTGTTGTTACCGTATCAGGTCCTTAAATCGGTGAGAATCTTCAAGTGTTAAAGCAGTATTGAAGCTGTCTCAACACCGTGGCGAAGCTGTCTTGGTACCGTGCCAAAGCCGCGTCAGAACTGCAGGGACACTGCTCGGAGCCGTTCTAAAGCTGTTAAACACTGTCTCTAGTCTGCATAATGTAGTTTAGATACAGCATCAAGTATACATACTGTAGTAATTGTCTGTTTATCTGCTCCTTGTGGTTACTGTCCTCCTGAAGCTCATACAGACGTCTCAAGATTGCCATAGTCGGCTTCAGTGTGTTCGCGGAAATGGTGTTTACTTTTTCTCCAATGCGTTGAGCTACTAACCTGCTTAATGTATAGAACAATTCAAACGCCGTGCCCTATAGTCTACTGCCTCGCGCAGAGGCCAGAGACTCACTGCTCAATTCCACCCACTTGATGACTCCTGTCCTGGGATCGCAATTGACGTATTCGAAACTTGCCTCACCCGCCTTGAGGATAGAAACCTCCTGCCATGTCATGAATCTCCTCGCGTCGCCAAACTTCTTATTGTGTTCCATGGCGCCACTGAAGATTGCCAAATGCGACGGATGTCGAGCGGCCCATTTCTCGAGGTCAGCCCAATTCCGATGAAACCCCATTGCGGAGGTTTCCCTCAACGGGTGCCTGTCCGTACTAGTATCTAGACTTCTGGCGAACCTCAGCCCGATTGTGCCTGTCTCCTCCGGGTTTTCCCACAGGTACTTCATACCTCGCACGAGCTTCTGCTGCAGACCATTCTCGTACGCCTCAGTTTCCTCGGGCCCGCAGAGGCCCCAGTATTGTCCCGAGCGAATGTGACACATATTGTTGTAGTTCTGTCCCACGAGACGCTGTCCGAATCCTCGAGGGCATGTCTGAGGTACTAGTACGCTCGGTGGTGCCGGCAACTCAAAGAGATCATGAGAGAAGGCTGCCAACCGATCTCTGCCGGCTCCCCAGTACTCGGTGTAGTCATGCGCTTGGGTGGTAACATTGGGTAGCCTAGCCAACCCGGGACTGTACTCCTGTCGGGAGTAATTGGTTTGCAGTCTCTCCAGCGGCGTCTCAAACGATTCGCGCCATATGCCGATGAGGTTTCTGCCAGAACCTGATGCTTGCCAGATTTGCTGGAGGTCGAGCTGTTTCAACTTGGCCGAGAAGTCTTGCTCTAAAGTCCAATGGGCCACCCAGACTGTCGATGCTGGCAGGTCGTTCCCCAGAATCACACGAAACACTTCCACGGAGGCTGGCGCATTCACTGGTTGCTTCAACAACTGTTCAATCGATTCTTCTGCTTTGTGGGCTGCTTTCTGGTCACTCCCGTGAGATTGAACTCCCAGATAGAGAGTATAGACATGTTCGACATCTTCCGGAAATATGACCGTCCATCGAAGGTTTGATACTTTGTGATCCGTAGGTCTCCTGAGGGAGTGTTCTCGCCTTTCGCCGGGCGCTAGCCTCATATTTGCCATGCCGAGTCTTCAGGCAGATTGCTCAAGAGGTCGACAATGGAGCAGCAAATTGTCTGGTAGATAGGTGCTGTGGGCTAGAGGAAAATGAAAGAGGAATTCCAAGAGTGAGCATGCAGTTTTATGCCTGTGCACATCATGGGTCGATGGATTCCCGATGGTTCGGCCTTCTCCCCTGCTCCCCACCGCCCTCCTCCTGGACCGATTAGGCTCCAATGGGCGCCGTCATGTCATTGATAGCCTGAAATCGTTACAATTTTGGGTGCAAGATGCGTAGCTACAATCGAGGTGCCGGGCTTCATATTGGGTCGGGCCACCTTTTAGTCGTCCCACCCCTTCATCACTAGCGACGATCTCTAGTAGCTCAGAGGAAAGCAGACAGTTTATTATGGATTTCTCCGGGACATGATTTCCAGATGGGCAAACCATCAAATCTGCTCTCACATATACTAGTATGTACATCCATATATGTGGCCTTGAACCCCGTTTTCAGGCTAGCACGTTATATGGTGTACCGGAAATATGGACTTTTGTCACCAAGTCCTGCCAGTTCATCTGCCGTCATACCCTCCGATGGCTCGCCAGCGGCATCCCTCTTCTCGTTGATCCTGTGAAAGACAAATCCCATGGTCGAGTAAATAGTCCCTGCCCAGACCAAGAGACCCAGTGTAGTCGCAAAGCCCGCGTAGAATCGGGGACCATCTCTGGTTTGGAACAGCTAGTTTTGCATCAGCAGCCACTATCAAAGTTTGGAGGGAAGGAGTACTCACAAATGGCGCAGATATTCCAGCTGCATTGCCCATCGTCATCTGGAGACCGCTCGCAGTGACCTTGGTTCCGTAGCGAGGATAGTTCATGGGTAGCCAGGAGATCGGGATACCAACCACCGAGTAGCGGCCGAGTGCGACCAGGACGCACCCAAAATAGTGTACACCCTCTGCCACGGGACTCAGCAAAAGCGCATATCCGAGAATGGAAGTCAAGCAGGCGCCAACTGCAAAGATGGAGCGTCTCTGCGTCCTGTCGCTCAGGTACGCCACGACCAGGTACGAGATCGACCCGGCAGCATAACATGGAATGGTCAAAGCTTGCACCTGGGCCGGCGTCCATGTACCAAGAGATTTGATGATGGTGGGAAGGAACGAAGAGTAGCCCCACAGCATTGTGTCTCCTCCAAAGTGTGCAAGGGACATTGCCCAGATCTTCCAGTCTTTTAATGCGGCAATGATATCCTTCTGATGCATTTCCAGTCCAGAAGTCGAGAAGCCGGGTTGTCTATTGCGCTTGGCGATGAGGATGCTTCGATCGTGTTCGTTCAGGTAGGAACAGTGTTCCGGATCGTCCGCCATCAAGAACCAACATGCGATACCAGCCAGAACGGATGGAATACCTTCGATGATCATGATCCAACGCCAGCCGCGATAGCCACACAACCCGTCCATGTGTCCGACAGCGTAGGCGAAAAGACCCCCACATCCACCTGCCAGAGCGGCGCTGACAAAGAGGTAGGCCATGCGCAGCGCAAGCTCACTCTTGGTGTAGAAGAGCGTCAAATAGACTACAAGGCCGGGGAAGAGCCCTGCTTCGACTGCGCCCAGGATAAGGCGGCAGGCAACCATACCTCCAAAGTTCTGACAGAAACCCATAAATATCGCCACAAGGCCCCATGCAACAGCCAAAAACGCAATCCACCGGGAGGGCTTCAGCTTTTTGAGGACCATGTTGCTGGGAAGCTCGCAAATGACATAAGTGACAAAAAGGATACTGACGCAGACTTGGTACTGGTTGTTGCTCAGACCAAGGTCGGCTTCAAGTCCGTAGAGTCTGTTAAACGGCAAAAGTTAAGATCATCGTTCACGGGCCTTCCCAGCTCGATTCTAGCCGGTAGGTATGCAACATACCTGGCATTTCCGATATTGACCCTAAGCATATTCAGCACTGTTTGCAGCCGTTTTCTTGACGAAAGCGAGTGGATAGAGCACTTACCGGTCCATGAAGGACAGAAGATACAGTACCATTACCAGCTACCAGACTGTCAGCGAGCATACCCTCTGAACAGTTAGAATTGAAACATACTGGGACCACATGCTTGTCGACCTTCCTGAGAACCCGCTTCTCGGCCTGTGCATCCAAAAGTTGACTCTCAAGAATGCCTTCGGCAACGTCTGGGGCGGTTTGCACATCATTTTTGGTCATTTTTTCTGGAGTCTGCGCGAAGGGCGGCGTGGACATCTTTCAACTCGCCCAAGAGATTCGACGAGATCGACCAAGTTTGCAGAGAATTCTTTCCAAAAAAGGTCAAATTGCGCTTGTCCAGCTCATGAAGTCGGCTCTCTCCTCCGCCTTAAGTACCGTCCATGTAGTAGTGTTTCCCCGCAAAAGCATGGCCCTGGGCAGCTTGCTCGATAAGCGTAAGTCGGTCCTTATCGACATCTCGGATGCCCCAGAGCTGTCGGATATCAGGCAGGATAAGGGAGGGTTCCTACACATGCGTACCGTTGATAGTGACATTATAGTGTGTCAGACAGTACAGTACATCGAGACCCACATCATGCGGCGGACTGATTGATATCAAGATGTGATAGGCCCCGCGGCGCCGGCGGACCCCATCGGAGCCGCCGGACGGAGTATTGGTGGAGAAGTACGGAGTACCATAAGCACTTCAGTATAGTACTCCGCCACGTCAGTCCTTTTCGTGGGGAGCGTTGCAGGTGGCTGTTGGAAACAAACCGCGTTGTCGATTGGGTACATATTCTTTTAAATAAAATCAGACCAGAGCCCGCGAAGAAGTACATAGTCCTACAGTAGTACAGCATCTTGGTTCTTGCATCAAACAATGTCTAAAGCCGTATTCCGGCTCGAACAACAACAAATGCACCTGCTAGACCCGAGTTCGGACAGGAGAGAGACAGGGCACGCCATGCGATCGGTCTTCACCAGAAACGCGGCTCCTCGTGAGTCTCTCTCTTTCTCTTTCCCTTTCACGTTCTCAGAATGGTTCTAACAGAAATCATCATGACCAGCCGCGGGACCATACAGCCAAGCGATCAAAGCTGCTGGCCAGGTTTTCTGTTCAGGTCAACTACCCACAGACCCGGCGGGCGTATTGATCACGGGAACAGTTGCAGAGAAGACAGAGGCATGTATTAGGAATTTGAAGGCAATTCTTGGAGAGGCCGGAAGTGAACTTGGGAAGGTCGTCTAAGTTGTGGTAAGCGTGTAGAACCTTGAAGTAGTCTGTTGACTGACATGATACATGGTGCATAGATCTTCCTCTCTGATATGCAATATTTCCAAGAGATGAACGCCGAATACGAGAAATGGTTCTCGCATAAGCCCGCAAGGAGCTGTGTCGCTGTGAGGACACTACCTAAGAATGCGGATGTTGAGATCGAAGCGATTGCCATACAATGAAGAAACAAACGTAAAGCTATCAGGTACTTACTAGTATACTAGTACATACATAGTATCGGGGCCTGGAAGAGAAGAATAAGCGGTAAGCCGCCTCTTGTAAATGTCACGCGCGAGCAAATCATATATAAACGAGGAGGAGAATCGCTCCTCCTGTGCTGAGGAGGCTGAACCCATAAATTAGCAACCTTAGTAACCGCCAAGCCTCTATGGTAATTAGCACCAGACGGTACCACAACTAGCCGTTTAGAGCATAGCTCAGGTCACAGGATACGCTAATCTCAAATAGGCCAAGTATCTTTACATATGTCATATGGGCACCCGAACTCGAATCTCGAACTTTGGTCTAGACTTCAAAGGTGTTCGCAGACCAGCAATTACGACAATCCTGGTCCCGGCCAATGCATGTTGGATCCAATCAAGGTGTTTCGGCAGTCGATGTTGTCGCTACAATTGTCTGTTGGTCTCGTAGCAGCGGTCCCCATCTTTCCCTGGTGTCTCAATCCCCACCGTCCTCATCGCTCACGAACTCACGAACACCGACATAAGGCATTCTAACCCCCATGCCTGCCCCAGGCTTGACCAAACGCGGGCCTCGATCATGTGACATCTGCCGGAGAAGGAAAACGAGGTGTGTCGCGGAAGAAGGAACTCTTGGTGGAGCTTGCGTGCTTTGCAAGTTCCACAATCAAGAGTGTACATTTGATGGCATTCCCTGTTCACAGAGGAGAGGAATGGACTCTCCATCGCCGGGTCAAGTCTCATCAAGGTTCGTACAATCGTGGCTTCCCGCTGTCGCTGTGTCCGGCCATGTGTCTAAGATGAATAATCGAGATATACAGACCTAACGAGAATATCCTGAGAGCAGCCCCTAGGCCACATGACACACAATGGCGCCTGATCCGGACCAGGCAAGGCCATAGTGTGGAGGAATACGACCAATTGAGCGAGCCAAGTCTCATGACAAAGACACTGGGCATGCTTAACAACCACCACTGTCAACACATCAGTCCGGCGAGCTCGTTCACGCCTGCACTCACTGGTTTCAGGGAAGCCAACGGTCACGGACAACGTATACGCTGGGTTTCACCGAATGATGCCTTTCTCTTGGTGCCTGATATGGGAACTCCCGCTTATTCGGAGCAGCGGGCGGATGTGGAAGCGGTCGAAGCGCTTGTGAGACCGTATATCCGGACATTACACGACATCTACTTCCGAATCGTCTATCCCACGTTCCCAGTTCTGCACCGCCCAGTGTGGATTGAAAAGTATGGCCGATCGCCCTTCGAGTTCGCGCCGGCAAGCTTGGCGGTGGTGTACCTCCTGGCGACACAATATTGGTCATATGAGCCTTCTTTACATGGCAAACCGATGCCGGACGTTGCCAAGCTAGAGGCCCTTGCTAGAAAGTGCCTGCAAGAAGCCATCCGCTATCGGCCTAAACTATCAACCATTCAGGCCGGACTGCAACTCCTCCAGTACTCCCCGACCGATTCAGAGGAACTGACTCTGCAGCTTGTCAATGCGGGACACAGAATTGGCCTCCATCTCGATGCCACCGATTGGGACATTCCAGACTGGGAGAAGACTCTCCGCAAACGTCTAAGCTGGGCTCTATACAGTCAAGATAAATGGCACGCATTTGAGACTGGCAAACCCTTTCTCATCAACAATGCGAACTGGGAAGTCCAAAGGATTACGGAGCAAGATTTCCCCGAGCAAAGTGAGTACGAGCAGGAAGGCAGTTCGGATGTCGAGAAGGGTCGACTCCTCTTCTGTCAGCAGGTTTATCTCTCCGAGATACTGGGTGACATCCTTGAAGACATCCTCTCGATGCGTGCCACCACCGAGGTGGCTTGCGCTGGTGAACACGGCCTCGAACTCTTGCTGCAGAAGACCAAGCCACTGCAGGCACGCCTGCGTCAGTGGTTCACCGACATTTCGGTCCATTTGTCGATGGACCCCACGACGGTCAACAAACTGTCCTCCGTGGGCTCTTTGCGACTTGCCTACGTCGCCACCGAGATGTCGTTGCATCGACAGATCCTTCTAACTCTGCCTAATTGTATAGATGGGCCCCTGACTGAAGTCTGCCGCAAGTCAGCGGGCGAGCGATTCCAATTTGCCATCAATCTCGTCGAATCGTTGAAACCTAACCACCTCGTCAGTTTCTGGTATTCCATGACCGCTCATAATCTGGTGCTGGCAGGTGAATTCGGCTGTTACCTATACCTCACCGAGACTAGATTCGAGCAACGACAACTCTACCTATCTCAACTGCGACAGTATCGCTGGCTTCTCACCATGAACAACAGTGGTTCTGCCTATATTCGACAGGCTCTAAACTCTCTCGAGGTACATTTCAGATATCTCCTGGATTCTCAGAATCGTGGAGACGATGATACATTTCCTGTGGTCAATAGTGATCAGGTGGTATATCCCTCGGGGGATGATACAGTTGCCGTAGGCGAGGATGAGCTTTGTTCTACATGGGATGATTGGATGCATGAATCAACATTCATGGCTCCTGGCGAACCCGAATGGAGTAGTCCTCGTCATGTTTAACGACAGGAATCAAGAATACCTACCTAGTATATACTATGTATAGACCACTACTAGATTAGATCGATTTTAACTCTATATTAATACTAATAGTTTTATAAGTGGTATCTAATCTAAATCCTATATATTAGAACTATATCAAACTTAGATCGATCGATACTAGGTACCCAGATTAGAACCGGATCGAGACCGGATTAAAACCGGATTAAAATTGGATCGAAACCGGATCGAAACTAGATCGAATCTAGAATCGAACCTTAATCGAGCCCTAATCGATTATAGATCGAATTTGAATCCTGATAGTAATGATTCTTGACCCCGGGATCGAATCATATATGATCGATCACTTTATAAGCCCTGGCACCGCCATTCAAGCCGCCCCAAATTCAATTCGAGGGCCACGATAGTGTTTCCCGGCGTGAATGAACCAGTTAATCACACCTAAAGCACACATACATGCACTGACGACACAGGCGTAATCTGTTGTGTGGAGGAAAGATTCAAGTTAGAGTCTCGTTTCAGTTTCAAAACTGTCTCGCTTCAAGTTCAAAGGGCAGGCAACTCGACTTACTCATATTGGAACTCTTCACAGGGAGCGTGACGGGAAAGTGGAAGAAGATGGTCCAGAAGATGGACGAGATGACCACGAGAATATTCGCAGTCCACCCAATCAGTGTAGGGAGGCGGAATGGAGCGGTGGTTGGGAGGAACTTGGTGGATCGGTGGTTGTACAGTAGCAAGGCGGCGGGGAAGGCGAATGACGCCTGTTGTAGGATGATGCCGATTCCAACCAGGGCATTGAAGGCTAAGGAAAAGTCAGTAACGACCGAGAAGCAACGACGAGAAGCAATTGATGTGTAACATCGATGGCAATGACAGAGAAGGCAACGACAGAGAAGGCAACGACAGAGAAGGCAATGACAGAGAAGGCAACGACCGACAAGCAACGACCGAGAAGATGAATATCGTACCTGTTGTTGATGCCATATATATACAGCCACAGCAAAAAATGACGACATAGTTTGCCAGCAGAGCCCACACGGGGACATGTAGGGTCGGATGGATGCGCGAGATGACATGAGAGAAGCTGAAGGCATTGTCCCGGGCGAGGGCCCACGTGAGGCGCGAAGAGGTCTGTTGAATGGCGTTGAGGCAGAAGAACCCTATGCACAAGGACATGATGGCAAACGCCGTGGTCGCTGCCTTGGAGCGAGTGGCTTGGAGAAAGATCTCGACGATTGGCATCCTGTGGTTGTCCGTCAGCCTGTGCACGTGTTTCAAGACGGTGTACCATAGTATGTAGTATGGTAGTGAGAGCAATAGACATGTACCATGTAGTGTGTGGCAGAGAACAAATGTATCGTGCTCTCACTACCATACTACATAGTAGTACAATCTCTTACCCGGTCGCAGTGGCCAGAACGGCATCAAAATCGCTGAGAGAGTAGAGCATGGCCACGGCGAATGAGAAGGCCGTGACAAAGCCAATGACAACGCTCGACATGACCGCCTTGGGAACGGTTCGTTCCGGTCGAGTGCATTCTTCGGCAAGGTGTAGAGCGGCGTCCAAGCCGGCGTACATGAAGGCCGGATTGACCAAGCCGGTCAGAAAACAGATGCCATCTGGCCAGCCAGTGGCATTGATCCAAGTCGTCCAGACAAATTCGTTTGACTGCTTGGGATCGGATCGGGACACACAGGTGACCAATATGACGAAGAAGCTGGTCAAGGTCAAATAGACTGTTTTCTTTGATCAGCCAAAACCAAACGTTTCATTGAAACATAGAAAAGAAGGGCCCCGGGGCGGCTACTACTCACATCCGATATCATGCATCCAAGGTGCCCGTTTGACGACAAAGATGTTGGAGAGAAGCAGGACGAAAGACAGCATCTGGTAGATGAGGAAATAGTGCCAGGTATGAGGAAGGTAGCCTGGATTCCAAATGACGGCAACCGCGATGATCCATTGAGCATTCAAGATGGCGACCGCGGCACTCAATGATACCCAGGAGAAGGCCGCGATCACTCCACAGGCGTAGGAGAGACCTTTGCTGAATCTGGCTGGGGCGAGCAGTGATGTGAAGTGGTACTGTCCACCTGCGGTAGGGTATCTGTTGCCGGACAGCAGGTCAGCAGGATTTCAGACAGCATCATAGGACTTCACTGTCCCATCAGGGGGGATGTAAGTATCATAGGACATATCACTGTCCCATGGGGGCAGGGGGTCGCAAAGAGTTGTGGGGACCTTACACCGCCGAGAGCTCGGCCAGGGTTGCTGCAGTGGCCAGATAGACGATGGTGGTCAGGATGGCCCCATACAGAACCGTGACTGTGCCGCCCTGTGTGATGCCGATGGCCAGGCTGGATGCCATTCCCACCCAACTGTTGCAGATGTTGAACCCCAACGAGAGGATGCTGAAGCCATTGATGTCGTGAGGGACTTGGTCCGACCCCAATCCCAATCCCTCTGCCACGTCAAGGTCGACCGCGGCCATGCTGCCCACTTCACTCTGATTGACCGACTGCGCGTCTCCTTTGTCTCCCGTTGCCGACATGGTGATGCCTAGAGGTCAAGTCAGCCACATTCACATATACATATTGACAATACTGCAGTGTAGGGACAGGTGGACACAGCCGTACCAGAGGGATTTCCCTTCAAGTTCTCCATGACTCTCTCTTCTGGGCCAGGTGAGGTCTCAGTTCAACAGGTTTACAGGATGGACTCGATCTCAGCTGAGGTCCCAATTCAACAGTGACTAGATGGACTCTGGGAGATCTCAACTAGAACCCAGGTAACCAATTCAACCCGGTTGTTTTACTGGAAACTAGAACCCAGGTAACTAGGTTGTCTCCAGTGTCTTATATAACTCTCGACCGACGCATTGAGGCCAACGTCGCTCGGTCCCAGGCGGCTGAGCCCTCCAGTCTGATAACGCTGCGTCCCTGGACTTATTGTTATCTCCTGTACCTTACCGTCTTGTGCATCCTGGGTTTGCACGCAAGTTCGTGGAAAGTTGCCGCGCCTGACGAGTCTAGAGTGGATATACGACCTTTGGCACTAGCCATGTTCGCCATGAGTTTCCACCCAACAAACCCAGCAATCCCATGCCCCAGCTGTGGTTATCAGAAGATATTCGTCAACCATCAATCATAATCGGTTTATGTAAATGAAGACATGGTACTCGCCTCGTCCAGAACTTATCAGCCTTGAACTTTTCGGGCCCTTGGACCGAAACCACTGGCAGCGCAGCGCGCCTTGATCAACGGTGCTCGCCATCACTTTCTTGGGGGCGCAGGCTCCTAAGGATTAGTGGCTACCTGGGACTAAGCCCAATACAGGAATGTGGAGTGTGCAGTATGGAATAGGCACAGACCAACCACGGTCCAGGAAGTGCCACTCGTCGCTTACCAACTTGAATCCACCACAATCCGACAACGGAATCTCTTTCTCTGTGACTTAAAAAGGAGGATCGAGACATTCACGAGGCTGGTCCCAAAGTCAATTTGATGTTGATATTACTTCTATACTAGCACGCAGCTCGCCTTCCAACGTCCAATGCAGAACTATGGCCTGATCAGAGAGGGCGCAGGCAATGCGGTGCTGCGCGCAATTCCTCTCCCCAAGCTCCGGGATGATTACCTCCTGGTCAGAACGGTCGCCGTCGCTCTCAACCCCACAGACTGGACCACGCTCGATGCCGACGGCGACGACGGCACCATTGTGGGCTGCGATTACGCCGGGGTTGTAGAGGAGGTGGGCAAAGCAGTCACGAAGGCGTTCAAGAAGGGGGACCGGGTTGCTGGGTTCTCACACGGAGGTCAGTACTGAATGCCGTTGCCGTTGCCGTTGCGTCTTCTCCCCCAGTTCGAGTAGGGCCCTGTCTATATCTTCTCCCCCAGTGCGAGTAGGGCCCTATATCCACGATCCGGGATGCCCGTTGACCGGAACTGGAACTGGAACTGACCGCGGTTGCACTGTCATCCATCTTCACAGGCAACGATGCACATCCCGAAACTGGCGCATTCGCCCGGTATATCACGGTCAAGGGCGATACTCAGATGCACATCCCAGCCGGCGTGAGCTTTGAAGCTGCTGCTACGGTCGGCGTAGGGATTGGCACCTTGGGATATGCAATGTATAAAGTGCTCAAGCTGCCACTTCCCGACACCGTCTTGGAAGGTGTGGGTGAAAGCCCCGAGCCTGTCCTGATCTATGGGGGGAGCACCGCCACCGGCACCCTCGCCATCCAATTTGCCAGGCTGTGAGTTCTTTCCTTCGATTTCATTCACATCCAGTTCCGTTGGGGGGTTAGGGTTCGGAAAGTCATGCATGTCTCATGAGATACTGGGCTAACTGGTAGCCGTGTGTTTCCGCGAACAGTTCGGGTCGAAAGGTCATCACCACCTGTTCCCCCAGGCACTTTGGACTCGTCAAGGAGCGGGGCGCCGACATCGTTTATGACTATGTAAGCTGCAGGGCATCCTTTTTTTCTCCTGTTGCTGCTGGTGGTTCAAAATCTCGTTCCTTTTCTTACCATCTCTGGTCTGCTATAGCATATTCCCCAAGTCGGCACACAGATCCGTCAAGTGACCGACGGCAAGCTCAAGGCTGTGTTCGACACCGTCTCCCTCGATTCGTCCGCGGCCATCTGTGCCGACGCAATAGGCCCTGCCGGCGGGGTGTACTGCAACCTTCTGGGGGTGGACTGCCCGCGGTCCGACGTCCAGTCCGTCTTCTTCCTCGGATATTCAATCTCGGGTGAAGCGTACATTTTTGAAGGCCAGTCATACGACGCCTCCCCAGAGGATTTCATCTTCGCCCGCCGTTGGTATGAGATCGCAGAGCGGCTCTGGGCTCAGGGGAAGTGGACTCCGCATCCACAGCGCATTGGTCCCGACGGTCTACTCGGTGCGCTGGCGGGGATGCAAGAATTGCGCCAGGGCAAGGTCAGTGGCGAGAAGTTGGTCTATCGTGTCGACGAGACAATGTGGCCCTAGAAAGGCCACTCACTCTAGAGACCCATGTCATCATTAGTATCTAGCTATAGCCAGGTAACATATGCTTTATGCCGAAGTGTCCGTTGGTCTTTCGGCGGATATCGAAGCCCACGCGTCATTGTTGAGATGTAAGAATCACCTCGATTTGTTCGATTGGATCTGCCATCGAGAAGCCTCTATAGGGCCAGCCCAATAGGACGACCTCGTTGATGATATCCTTTTCCACCTCTCCCTCCATGGTGGGAATTGGAATTGGGAGGGCGACTCTCCCTATCGCGACCTTGGAAATCATGGTCAGGACAAGATGATGTCGGCTCCCATCTCAGCCATGACATCGTGCCAAAGAACATTCTGGTCTGCCGGCGCCTCATCCTTCCGCCTCCACACATTGAGGATGACTTCCTTGGCCTCGGTCACGTTTGCAATACCCCACCGTTCTCTCTTGTCAAAGTATTTCATGACCCGAAGGCGGAGGTCGGCCTGCTCAGTCTCACAAGCCGTGATGAAAGCCGGCCACATCAGGCCAGAAACGTTGAGGTCTTGTTCGAGAAGACCGAATGCCTCGATGTGCTCGATCCCTTGCCGGACAAAGGAGGACACGATGTGGTCCTTGGGCGATCGTCTTCGCAAAGTGCAGCCCAGGTAGATATGGCAGGCGCAGTAGAATGCACGAGCGTGGTGCCAGGCCATCTCTCGACAGCGCTCATCCGGGCCCGAAAACCGCGACTTTTCAGGGTTGTTGCGGTATATCCGGAGCTCCAGTTGATCCAGCTCCTGCGCAGGTGGTGATATGCCGTCGAAGAGCCATTGGTTGATCTGGTGGATGATTTCCAGGATCGGCCTGGTAATTCCAAAGACATCACTGAGGTACCAGTCCGTCTCTCCTCCGTCCTCTTCTTCTTCTTGATAGTCCCGCTCCTCATCGAGATATTTTGAACGGTCGCCGCTTTCGGGGCTGGGAAGTTCCGGGTGCCTCAGACTGAACCTCTGGGGCGGCAGGTCCTTGGCTACATTGTATTGGGCTGGGCGTAAGGTTTCCAAGCATACCAGGAACTGGTACAGCGTCGACGTCGTTCGACTGTACTTCCAGGCCGACTTGTCGGTGGTGTGCAGCCACGCGAGCCCTCCACGAAAGTGGACGCGCCAATCCGAACCGTCCCCCGTGAAGGCGGGGATTACGGAGAGTGTGATGATGGTGGCCAATACGGCTTGTTGTTCTTCGAGTTGGGTCGAGGAGGTCAAGCCTTGACTCAAATATTGTAGGCTCTTTTCGACGTGTCGACCGCCAGTCTCACGCCCGAACAGACTTGAGTCGTGCAGTCTTGTGTGGCTCAGCGCGGCAAAGGCGTACAGAGAATGCAGGAACGCCTGGTAGGCAGGTGAATTCCGGTACGTGCTCTTAGCCAGGAAAGCCAATGTGGTGAAGATGTTGTGAAAGATGTTGTCGACGCGCGGTGTCGGCGTCATCAGGCCACTGAGGAACGTGACCCAGTAGTGCATCAACTGCCGTTCTCTGCGCGAGTCGGCGAAAAGAGAGAAGCCGTCCAAGGCTGGCAATATCATTTCGATGGGCCCCGGCCAGGTCGGAGGCGTCGGGTATCTGGGCGAACACCATTGCTGCTCAAAGTCATCCACAGAACAGGCTGCCCTCGGCGAGGAGAGGTAGGCCTGGCTAAGGTCCAGGTGGTTGACTTCAAGGTTAGTTGGTGGCGGGCTCACGCCCGTCGCGTCACTGCTTGTCGATGGAGCATTCCACTGAGGATGGTCCACCGAGGAGGTTGTTGGAAACACGGAGAACAGTTTGACCGTCAGACAGGCGCCATCCGCAGCTGAGTCGATGGTTTCGAGCGCCGAATCCACGTCGCGTTCGCTCAGGAACACACGACTACTCTGGGCCGTGTCGAGAAGCATGCGACGTTGAGTGCCGTTGGAGACTTTCTGACCTGGCCAGACGAGACCGATGCCGTACCCAGCGCAGGTCAGGCCACTGTTTCTGCATCGTCGACACGCCGGTTTCTCCTCGCCACATTTGACCGAGCGCAGTCTGCACGTCCGACAGCCAGTAAACGTCTTTGATCTCTTGGTCTCTCCTCGTGGGCGCATGGGATGAAAGATTCACACTCACATCGGAGTGAGTTGCTCAGGCGGATTGGAGGTGGGCAAGAAGAGGTGGGATACTAGTAATTAGTACTTATTACACCAGCAGGCCACGGCGAACTGCGGGCGGATACTTATCTTCAATTAGGAGATAGATTCATTCCCTTATCTCTCCCTTAGTCTGTGCGCACAGATACCGATGAACAACGCCTCCTCAGCCCCAGGAGCTAGAACCCTGAGCCTTCCTAGCCCTGAGCTTGCCACCCTCCCTCGCCCGCCTCCAGTGAGCGAGCGGTCCCTACGATCCTTACTCCGCTCCTACAACGACTGCATCGGTCCCTCGACTCGCTCTCGATTTCCCAACATTGGCTCCCAGACATTTCAGCGGAAGACAGACCATTCATCGCTCATGAAGATGGGGTTATATAACATCTGCGCGACGTGCAGATGGGGTGCATGCAGTGGCTTTTGGTTGTCCGCAGGAGATTCACAGCAAAATGGCAGCACCAGAGTCGAGCGATTCCACCCCGAACGGACTCAGCAATGGGCATCAACAAGAGCCCAGTTCCAGTTCCTACCAGATCCCCGATGTTACCTATCGAAGTCCTAGTAATCGACGGGTGAAAGTGATTGCAATCGGTGCAGGGGTGTCCGGGATCCAAGTGGCGTATCAGATTCAAAAGCAATGTGAAAAGTAAGCACCCGTCCCCGACCAGATCTCTGTACCTGGGTTTGCTCGATTTGACCGTCCTTGGATTTCAGTGTCGATCTACAGATCTACGAGAAGAACTCAACGGTTGGAGGCACATGGCTGGTGAACAGGTACCCTGGCTGTGCCTGTGATGTTCCCTCGCATGCCTATTCATTCAATTTTGCCCTCAATGTGAGTTCCTATACCCGGCAGAATTGGACCAGCCTACAGTCATTAACCATCCCAGCCTGAATGGCCCCTGTTCTTCTCCCGCGCCGAAGACATTGAGCAATACCTGGAAAAGGTGGTTGACGTCTTCGGTCTGCGAAAATACATGCACTTCAACCATAGGGTGCTTGGAAGCTATTGGAACGAGAAGGAGGGGAAGTGGACCGTCAAGATTGCTCAGACTCGGCCGGATGGCACCGAACACGAGTTTGAAGATACTTGTGATCTCTTGTTACAATGCACCGGCGTCCTCAGTCGTCCCAAACTGCCAAAGATCGAGGGTCTGAATACTTTCAAGGGAAAGGTCGGTAACATATCCTTCTCGTCACAGCCGCGCGTCGAGGTTGCTCACACACCCAAATCAGGTCATCCACACAGGAGCTTGGGACATGAACTACGACAAGGAACAATGGGCAAAGGATCGAGTGGCCGTCATTGGATCCGGTGCTTCGTCAGTCCAGACCGTCCCCAATATGCAGGTCTGTTATCAGCTTCTCACCCGTCAAAGTTTGCCCAGAGCCAGAGTGCTAACTGCCCCCGAAGCCGTTTGTCAAGCACATGGACGTCTTTGTTCGAACCGCCGTCTGGTTCGTCAAGTTGGCCGACAACTACGGCAACAATCACGCCTACACCGACGAGGAGAAGGCCATCTTCCGAGCCGACAAAAAGGCTCTGGCCGCCCACGCAAGCCATATCGAAAACCAAGTCAACGGTGACTGGAGCTTGTTTTTCCCTACAAGCCAGGCACAAAAGAAGGCCCGAGAATTCTTCACGGCGCGCATGGCCGAACATATCAAAGACAAGCGACTGCTCCAAGGCTTTACACCCAAGTGGTCTGTCGGATGCCGACGCGTAACGCCAGGCGATCCGTACATGAAGGCCATTCAAGAGCCGAACGTGACTGTGCACTTCACAGGTGTCTCGCGACTGACACCGGACGGGGTGGTGGGCGAAGATGGCATCGAGAGGAAAGTCGACACGGTCATCTGTGCGACCGGTTACGACGTATCGTACCACCCGCATCATCCAGTCATCGGTCTGCATGGCCAGAGTCTCAAGGAGCACTTTGGAGATGCACCAGAGTGCTATCTCGGCCTCGCCGTGCCCAACTTTCCAAACTACATCCTTTTCGGCGGGCCGACTTGGCCCTCGATGAACGGCTCCGCGCTGGGCCCTCTTCACGCCGTGACCAATTATGCCATCCAGGTGATCAAGAAGATGCAAATCGAGAACATTCGATCGCTCGTTCCTCGACAGGACGTCACCGACGAGTTCAACGCCCACGTGCAGGAGTTCGTCAAGGCTTCGGTGTGGAAAGACGACTGCCGTTCCTGGTACAAGAATCCGGACACTGGCAAGGTGTTCGCCATCTGGCCCGGGAGTAGCTTGCATTACATGCAAACCATTGGAACGCCACGCTATGAAGACTACCACGTCACATATCACGACACAAATCGGTAAGTAAAGGACTTGGTACTAGTAGTACTATGTCGCCCCCCTCGCCCCTTGATCAGACTCTATCCTCAGTGAGATGCACGATGCACAATGCACCGAGACGTAAGAAATCGAGGGTGTCAAAGAACAAGGCTAACAATGCATATTGCCAAATATTAGGTGGGCACATCTGGGCCTGGGCTTTACTATCGAAGATCGTGACCCGAAGTTGAGCACGGCTCCCTACCTAACCCCCGACGCCATTGATGAGGAGTGGATGGTGCAATTTCAAGGAGATGGTCATTCAATTGACGGGTCACAGGCTTGATGAAGACGATCAATTGACGGGCTACAGGCTTGATGAAGACGAAGACGAGGTCGGAACATGAATTTGGCCGGAGAGGGGATACTATGTACTCGTAAGAGATGCCAATACTCACTTATAGGACACTTACTACCTACTACATAGTATACAAGGTAAATTCTTAGTATCCAAGTCGACTTAGATCCTTCAATCGTTACCTAGATACATAATAATTGATACCCCTGCATATACTGTCTACCATGTACATATAGACTAATCCATAAATCCTTGGCCTGGTGAATGAACATGCTCAATATGCATGGTAGGGCGACTTTCCAGCTTGGCCATCCAGTCCGGTACCAGCTGGTTGTTCTCCGACAAGGTGGGCGGGCGGTCGCCCGTGGAGGGAGCAGTGACAAAGGAATCGACATCGGCCAAGGCGTGGGACAATGACCTCGAACTGGATTGGACGAGGTTGACCAGCTTGCCCAGGACCGCAAACTCCATCTTGAGCTTGCAGGAGTAGATGAAGGACTTAAAGGCTCTCTCGAGGGATCTCAGGCCTCGGTACTCCAAAGCCAACAGGGCGATGTCCATGAGGATGATGATGGCGTTGATGATGAACAGTTCATACATGACTCGGCGGGTGCCCTTCTTCGAGATCAACTGCAGAAGTTGGACGGTGGTCCAGAGGTAAATGCCCGAGATGATGAATTCCTGCACGCAGAAGCCGGTCATCTGGATCTTTTCCATGTAGAAGAGGGCCTGTCCGAAGGCGGCTTGTTCGCCGCCGTAGCTCTTGCCGTACTGGATGACGGTGGTGGAGGTGTGGAAGACCACCGCGTCGACGATGATCATCCACTTGATGGCCCGTAGCAGTTTCTCGTGCTGCAGAATCAGACCCAGTCGAGAGTAGAGGACAAACGCTTGGCCGGTGATCAACATGACCCAGCCGGTTGAACTCAGCATCATGGCGGCCCAGAACACCAGGACCGCAAAGTATTCGGTGACGTAGCCGACGCAGTAGGGGATAATGCCGACCGAGGCGACGACGAGCGAGATGAAGTAGAGACCGCGCCATTCTCGGAACGTGGCGAAGATGATCAGAAGGAGTTCGACACAGTTGTAGAGCGAGAGCGTGAGACAGGTGACCACGATGATGGGTTCGGCCGTCCATTTGCCCTGGAACTCTCCGGGGTGGTAGGCTGGAGCCATGTTGTCGAGGAGCGACGGATCATACTCGTTGTCGCTCTATGGCATTGAGGTTCCTGGGTCGAGGATGCTGGAGTCGAACAGATCTGTGAACATTAGTATGAAGAAGGGTGGCAATGAAGGCGACACCGACATGACGCTTTGGAGCGATCATTCAAAAAGCTTGAGTCGATGACCAAGAGCGCCTGGGCCCCGAGTCTGGGATTGCGGGGGAATGGATGCGCGTGTTGCGTGTCTCCTCGCCTTTCTCCATCTTGACATGGATGTGCCTGGCATAAGCGAGTTCAGCCGAAGCAGTATCCCTGCAGGTCTACTCTTCTTCTTTCGCCTCGGGTACGGGCCAAGATGGAGGTAGTCAGTCGGCTATGACTTGAGACATCCTGCGTGCTCGCGGATATGATCTTCAGCTGTGCATCACCCTCGAAGAAAAGCGGTGGACAAAGTACTATAGTTGATGTCCAGGAGACGTGGTACGGATCCCATTGTTGAAAGTCCCCGGCAATTCTATCCGCGTTGGGTGAACCCTTGGAGGTTGCGCAAATTCTTTCCCTTTCCAGTGTTTCGGGAAGTCTTTCACGTGGGACCCTTCAAACGTTATTTCTTGCGAAGGAGGTCGGAGGGGAGTTGATCGCTGCCCTGCACCACACAGTCTGCAGTCTGCCCGCGCTCATAGTCGTGGTGGACGAGCAGAGAGGACGAGATTCTCAGTTTCACTCGATCGGTGAACAAGCGATGATACCTACCAGTCAAATCGAGCTCCTCACGGACCGGACGAGGCGCAAAGATTGTCGACAGTAGACGCTTTGAACCCCGCAGGACTGCTTGATAGCAAGCTCGGCTGACAGTTCCTGAGTCATCGGCGAGGCTTCCACTGCCAAATTGAATTCTTTGGGGGACAGAAGAAGTCGAACGGTTGGTATGATATCAGCAGCCTTGCGAGAAGATCGTGTGTAACCGTGCGATACCGATACCGATGCCGATGCAGCCTATCGGTAAACAAGCCACCGGCACCGGCCATGGCCCGGCACATCGCACCGGCATAGATGACGATGACAATGACGATGGTTCGGGTGTCTCTTCGGGATTTACAGTCGACTGAGGACGGGAAGGCTTGGGTCGCGTCAGGACTCGACTATGCTTCATCATTACCATCACCGGCACCATCACCATCGTACCTGGTCATCACCATCCCAGTCAGCAAAATAGCGCTGCTTTAACATGGGTTCTCGTACAGTTGAACCATTTCATTCGGGCACAGACAGCCTGGCCCCCCTCCCCTATATGTACCCAGATGGATCTCACAGTGCATAGTATACATATCCCTACACATATACTCTGCGCCGTAGGATAAGAGGTCCTCCGGCGCTCTCCCGGATCAAGCAGCCGAGACCAGGTTAGGCTAAGCCTCGTGAGAACAGAGACACCACAAGTCGCCCGAGGCGCCAGGACCCCGTAAGCCCTTGCTTTGCCGACCAACCGACCAGCCGACCAGACAGATGCTGACCATATCCCAGCGTGGAAAATGATGCAGAGGACCGGCCTGAATCCTAGCGACATCGAATCGTGTTGGACAGACCAATGATGCCAGCATGCCTGCCAGCCACACTGGCAGTGTGATTGTTTACATACCTATCAGGTACATAGGATCTACGTGCCTAGGTAGGTAGATCTTACAGAACGCGTCAAAGTACCTACGTGCCTAGGTAGGTAGATCTTGCAGAATACGTCCAAACACAAAACACAAAACACAATGAATGACAGCGCGGGGCTGCCAATCCGCCCGCCAATATTAAATGATGTCGCTTATGTCTGTCATACATGTACACATACCATAGGCCAGTACGGATATTCTGTATATGTATTCGTTATGCGTTATGTGTACTGTGCTGTGTGTACTGTGTACTGTGTTGTGTACTGTGTACGAGTGCCAGCCTTACCACACTGACCACAGGATGAACAAGGCTGATCCAGGCCCGCCTGACAGCCCAACGGCCAACGCCCTTCAACCTTACCAGGTGACTAGTCATGTCATAAACAGTGCGGAGCCGAGTAGCGCCATCAAATCAAAGTATGATAATCATAATCATAATCATAATTGAAATCAGCGGTCCATGTCCGTGTCTATGGCCATGTGATTGATCAATCAGATGACTACTTAGATATGTTTACGCTCCCAAGCTTGCATCATTCGCCATTCGCCAACACGTACACCAACATTGGGACTCGTCTGAGCTACTACACTACTCGTCGAGAGTGTTAGGGTTAGGGTTAGGGTCAGTATGCATATAGACTTCAATGGATCTACGTTTACTCATAATGATTCCGGTTGCGGTTTCAGATGACAGGCTTTGTGACCAACTGAGTTCCAGTTCAACAACTTGAATCGTCCATTGTTGGTCTGTGCCTATAAGTTGGATTCACTACCGCTGTGATGTGCAGCCTGATGGGCAGTGAAGGAACAAGCAGTGAAGGCCAGCAGTAGTGGCTTTGTGCCTTTGTTTGCTTCTCTGGGCATATATGCTCTCTCTCTCTCATTCTGGATCTTACCACCTTAGCATCATCAATCATATCAAGCTTACCAGATTCAACTCTATTCCATACTCCACATTCCACATTCCACATTCTTGGGAATCTATCCCGTGTGGGGGGAAAGTTCTCGTCCGCATTGTACGGTCTTGACCACGACTCGTCCCCATTGTTCTCGTCCGCATTCGTACGAGTACGGTTGTCCCCGTTCGGGACCGACTCGTCCCCTATTGGTTCCAGCCGGTCAAACAAAGTACAAACAGGTGGTCTTGCCTGACTTCATCGCCTACCTTCCAATGTCCTTGTCGACTGCAGAATGAAGACTGGCGCCATTACAGTCTCATTCAAATCGTAGATCATGGCTTCACAAAACCCAGCATCGGCATCGACTCCAGCATCGGCATCGACTCCAGCATCGGCATCGACTCCAGCATCGGCATTTCCTCTTAATGGACGCGATATCCGCAATATCCCTCGTTCCGAAGTGATCCTTGCTGCTGCGACAGCCCCCGTCATTTATGTAGCAGAATACGCACATGTGAAAGTCGTTCGTGTGCATGACAATGCAGTCCTGAAGTTTGGTAAGCAGGTTGATGCCACGGAGGGAAAAAACATGGAGTTCGTTCGCCAACACACGACGATCAAGGTCCCAACCCTGATCGACGCTTGGGAGGTAGAGGACAAGGACAAGAATAAAACCAGCACAACGTACCTGCTCATGGAGTATGTCGACGGCATTGTGGTGGAAGAGATCTGGTCGACTCTCCATGTGCCAGCCAAGCTCTCCATTTGCAACCAAGTCTGTGATGCCATACAGCAGCTTCAAGCCATTCCTTTCGCCCAACCTGGCCTGGTCGGTGGAGGAGGTCTTTGTTTTGGCCCTCTTTTCAACGATTTTGGAGCTGGCCCATTCGCATCGGTCGAAGAAATGGAGGATTGGTTCAACGAACGTCTCCAAGTTTGCAAAGACTTCAAAAAGGTTCGTCCGGACTACCCTTCCTTCTCAGGAACATTCAAATCCTTGGTCATGTGCCATCTTGACCTCTACCCGAGAAATCTGATGCTAGACAAGCATGATAGGGTGTGGATCCTTGACTGGGCCTTTGCAGGTGGCTATCCTCCTTGCTTCGAACGGGCCACGTTGGAGCTTGTTGGAAAGTCCCAATACAAGCCTTGGTCGAACTGATGCCTGGGGATAAATATGTCGACGAGATAGAAAAGTTCAGAGCGATCTGGTGGGCATTAACCATTGGGATATACACAAAACCAAGTAGCTAGCTAGGGTCAACCCTTTCTGTGTCCGGACAGACAGAACCAAAGATGAAATAGAGAACGCAACAGGAAATTAGCAACACCAGTCTCGTATGTCTCAACAAAAAACGACACACGGCATGTGATGAACGAAAGTGATATTGAGGGTGAGTACTTGCCATCATAGGAGTGTTGCAGGGCTAGCCTAGCTTGCACACATGTACCTACCTATCCGGAACCCACAGGTTGTAGTACCGAGGACTATGAACAAGGGTTGTCGGCCGAGGCGCACAGTAAGCCTAATCGGGACGTCACGGGCACGGTAGAGGCGTGGAAGCGTGAAAGTACCCGAAGCCTAATCAGGACGTCACGGGCACGGTAGAGGCGTGGAAGCGTGACAGTACCCGAAGCCTGCTCAAGTCTGCTTCAGCGGCGGGTTGAAGGTGACCCTTGCAGAGGGCTATGCGTCTTGATAAAATGTACCGTGATCGATATCAGATTGAAATTCAAAGGGCAGAAGCGTACCGTCCTCAGACCAAGCATACCTAAGTGTAGCCCTCGCACACCAAGTTTCCTTCGCCATGATCATGTGGTTCTGGAGGAGTAGCAGTAGAACCGAATCGACCCAGTTTCTGCATCCAACTCCGAGTTCGTTGAACTTGTAACGGTCGTAACCTGCACGTTGTATGAGATCCATAATAGTTTGTGCTGAGTAGGTCTGAATAACTGGCATGTCACTTGTCTTGATGGCATTCGTCGAGGTAGAGGATTCAAGTTCACTAACGATGAGACACCCTATGCCCGATGTACCCGAAGGGCTCATATCGAGACGAAGAGATGTGCCTTGAGAGGTACCGAGGTCAAGTACCCAGTGATTTGTTTTGGTAGTGGTGCCTTGGATGGGGACCGGGCCAGATGCGGCAGCTGTGACATGAACAACCTTGAAGTTGTCCAATTTAGCTGAGAGGGAGGGAGGGATGTATGCTACCGTTGCAGGTGGCATGGTCGTGGTTGGTGGTACTGTCTCGAGGGACACAGAAAGTGGAGTTAGTTGAGTTCTTGGAGGAAGGTTGGATAGATTTCGTCGAGGGTTGGTAGAGTGTATCGGATGTTTCTAGCTTGCACTGTATATAAATACCAGGTAATTTAGAAAGGATACAAAGTGAAGTAACCCTTAGGCAGTGCCGAGTACACGTGAAGCAGCTATTAGGCAGTGCCGAGTACACGTGAAGCAGTCAGTAGGCAGTGCCGAAGGCAGACGAGTAACAGTGACTTTGACTATAAGCGTCTCAGGCAGTCGACGAGAAATAGGTGTTCCTTAAAGTGAAAATAATAGAAGCAGTCAAGCAGTCAAGCAGTCAAGCAGTCAAGCAATTAAGTAGTTAAGTAGTTAAGTAGTTAAGTAGTTAAGCAGTTAAGCAGTCAAGCAGT